>NC_135667.1:57885132-58211561 GCF_964188315.1 Podarcis muralis | reverse complement strand
ATCATTGACTGCCTATTGATTTCCCAATGGATCCTGCTCCAAATTGATGGAATTTTTTTAAATAACTCTGATTCACTAGATCATTTCTAGATCAATGGATTTTAAATTAATTTATTTACCTCTGCATTTCAGAAGCCAGGGGGGTGCAGGCAAGAGAAGCAGGTAGGTGTCACTATCTTTTGCAACAGCCAGCTGACTGCATTCATAGGACAGTTTATTCCATGTTCACAATGTTTCCCTAACTGTTAATTTCTGTGCTTTATTTGAGCTTTCACATGACATAAAAGCCACGGCTAGAAATGTTGTGGAATATAGTGCAATCTTAGCAAATGTGTTGTTTGCAAATGGATTTTTTCCTGGAAGCAAATAACACAGAAGCAAGCACTAAACTTATATTTCACTACGTCTTTGGAAGAGACTTTTATGTGGAATGAAAACTCAGATTATAATACAGACCTGCAAAGCCCTAAATGGCCTCAGCCCTGTATACCTAAAGGAGTGTCTCCATCCCCGTTGTTCAGCCTGGGCACTGAGGTCCAGCACCGAGGGTCTTCTGGTAGTTCCCTCATTGCGAGAAGTGAAGTTACAGGGAACCAGGCAGAGGGCCTTCTCGGATGTGGCACCCGCCCTGTGGAATGCCCTCCCGCCAGATGTCAAAGAAATAAACAACTATCTGACTTTTAGAAGACATCTGAAGGCAGCCCTGTTCAGGGAAGTTTTTAATTGATGAATTATTGTATTTTAATATTTTGTTGGAAGCCACCCAGAGTGGCTGGGTAAACCCAGCCAGATGGGTGGGGTATGAAAAACAAACAAACAAATAAACAGTTCGGGAAATGCCCTGAAAATGTGATAGGTACTGTGTAAAGGCAGACCTAGACAAACATTTTGTCTGATCTGGCAAAGCATTTGCTTATGTTCTTAGAACAAATGTTGAGCTATGAAGTCTCCATGTTCAGAGGCAGGTCTACCTCCAGAGACCAGATGCTGGAAATTAAGGAACTGGAGAAGACACACTGCCTGGATGGCCTGCTCAAGGGCTCCTAAGAAGCATCTCTCTGGCGCCTGTTGGGAAAAGAATACTGATTTGGCTGGGGCAGGACCTGTGGCCCAACAGATCTTGTTGAACCCAAACTTCCATCTGCCCAAGCCACCAAGAGTTTGAGATTGCAGGTGTTGGGGTTCCACCAACATCTGAAGGGCCAACTCCTGGTCTAGGCTTCAAAAATACTATCCAAATTCTGCAGCCTGAAGACGTTCTGCAAGTTCTTTTAAGAACATAATAAAATATGACGTGCCTGCTGGATCAGGCCAATGGCCCATCTAGTCCCGCATCTTGTTCTCCTGGTGGCCAACCAGATGCCTCTGGGAGACCCACAAGCAGGATACAAGCACAAGAGCAACTCTCTCCTCCTGTGGCTTCCAGCAACTGGCATTCAGAAGTACCTGCTGTCTCCAGCTGTGGATGCAGAGCATAGCCATTGTGGCTAGTAGTCACCGATAGCCCTCTTCTCTCTAATCCTCTTTTTAAGCCATCCAAGCTGGTGGAAAAGACCCTGATGCTGGGAAAGATGGAGGGCACAAGGAGAAGGGGGCGACAGAGGACGAGATGGTTGGACAGTGTTCTCGAAGCTACCAGCATGAGTTTGACCAAACTGTAGGAGGCAGTGGAAGACAGGAGTGCCTGGCGTGCTCTGGTCCATGGGGTCATGAAGGGTCGGACACAACTAAATGACTAAACAACAACAAGCTGGGGGCGATCACTGCCTCCTGTGGGAGTGAGTTCCAGAGTTCAACTGTGCGTGTCCCCAGAGGCCCACTGGGAAGCTGCACCTCAGTGCAACAACATTCTCTGCACTTGTGATTCCCAGCAACTGGCATTCAGGAGCCTACCCACCATGGCTGGTAGTAGCCACTGGTAGTCTTATCTTCCTGTTTCCAAGCATTGCCAGTTGGCTTCTGCAGGAGAAGCTCTCAATGGATCAGACTATTTGTCTATACCTCTCTGCAGCTTGTGCCACTTACTCAGCACTGCCATTCAGCCTGATCCTCTTTGCCATGATTTTAAATTTCCAGTGTTGACCTTTCACTAACCTGATCTTGGGGGGGGGGGACCTGAGGCCAATATGCCTGGAGGCAGAAGATGCTGTAGCCCAGCCTGCGGATGGCCCACAATAGCATGCCTGACTGGTTCAGTGCTCATGAGGGGCTGGTCTCTCGCTCCGAGTTCTCCACCTCCACCTTGTGAATTATTTTGCTCCTTTGATTGACAACCTAGAGCCAAAGATGACAGGAGATGTGAACATCACACTGACAAAACAGATAGGGAACTAAAGAGACTATGCTTCCCTGGCTGAGTTTCTGAGACCAGCACCGCTGAGCAGAAGATAATGCTGTGCGCATGCCAGTCTCCGATTGGCGTCTTTAGGAGATGTTGAGTTATTTGCACATAGATGCAACCTGAGCACAGGATACAGGGCTCACAGCATGAACCCCCGAGCACAGCAAGAACCAGTCCTTGTAGGGACTGGGCCTGAGCTGGTCCCCATCCCACCAGGGCTCCTTGTGGACTTGCCCTGGTTGGCCCTCATTATGCCTCCTGTGTTCCTTACTTCCAGGCTCAGGTGCCTTCCCACATATGCCAGCAGTACATCTGTGCTGCTGTCCCTCAGATATCAGTCTCTTGGAGTATCGCTTCCGGCAGAGTTGCCATACTTCAGGAATTTCCTGGACATATATGGAATACTGCAGTCAGCAGCCCATGTCGGCAGTGTCATTTCCCCCCTGATTTTCCATAAAAGTAGATCAAAAACAGCATTTTTGAAATTTTGCAAAAAACCAACTTTTCTGCCAGGATTTTCATTGTTTGAAATATGACAACCCCAGCTTCCAGTGTAACACCCCACTTTCTGTGGGAGCAAAGAGCCCCTCAGAATCAGGGGGCTGGTCTGAGCCAGAGAGGCAGACCACAGCAAATGAAGGAAGGAAACCACATCACAAAAGGAAAAGGATTTGGGAGGGAGGAGGAAAAAGGAAAACCCAGTCACTCTTTCTTACTTGCAGGGTTCTTGCAATTACAGATGGAATGGAAATATTTCAAGGAGAGAAGGTGTCCTGAGTCGCTGGTCTCTCAGTAGGGTGGATGGAGAGGCCCCACAATCCAGTCCCTGTGCAAGAAGAGCCTCACAAAGTTCAACAGGACTTCATCCCAGGTTGAAGGAGTGTGGAAGATTCCAGGGTATGTCCCTGGTTGCAACTCACAGCAGCCATTCACTGGGACCATCCTCCCACGTCACAGATTGCAACTCCCTGGTAGGCCAGAGGCCCAGAACCTTTGCGTTAAGGTCTGCCTGGAAGAAAGGGAGACGGGAGAGCAGAGCGCCCTGCTTCTGCCACCAGGACACTTGCAATGCCAATTTCCTCTCATTCTCCAGTAATCACTAAAATTCTTAGCTGGGTCTGAAACTTTGCACACACAGCAATTCCTGCACAACATCCAGCAATTCCTTCCCTGCAGATAAAGGTTGAGGCTATGGGGCTGGGTTTGGATTGGAGAGGCAGTGCCATCTCTCAGCCTGACCAGGAATGTTGTGAGGACAAGATGGGGAAGAGGAGAATTGTGAATGCTGCCTTGAGCTCCTTGTAGAGAAGGGAGGAGGGGATATAAATGTAATAATAATGAGGAGAAATGGTGGTGGCAGCGGCACCTAGGGCCTCGGAGGGAGTCTGTGGCGCAGGCACAGTTTGGACTGGGGCTTCCTCCTTGCCACTGAAGCCACACCAGCTCTTGTGGCCACAGACGTGCCTCCTTTGATAGGCGGCTCCCGCCTTCCTTTGATCCACCGCATCTCTTCCCAGTGGCTGCTCTGTGGCAGGTGGGGGGGTGCCCACCCCATCTGGCCCTCCCCTTCTGGGGTCTGCCTTCCCCTTCACCAACTTCTTCAGCTGAAATCCTGCAGGGGCGTTCAGGAGACGCAGCAGGAGGATGTCTGCTCCTCCAGCTGAGTTCCTCATCACCGGGCAGGCTGCTCTGGCAAACCCTAGCCCACCACCCCTCCTCACCCAGGCAGACTCCAGGGACAAGTGGAGGAAAAAGATGGATTTCCTTTTGTCAGTGATAGGATTTGCTGTGGATCTGGGCAACGTCTGGAGGTTCCCTTATATCTGCTACCAGAATGGAGGTGGTAAGGAGACGGGGTGTGATTTTGGGCTCTCTCCTACCCCATCCCCTTCTAAACAGTTAACTGCTTTCCACTTTAATTGTGGGAGTCTTATTAATGCCTTGCCTGGGATCCCACGTTTTCTGTTTCTAACTAGGGTTTCAATACTTGTCTTAACTTTGCAGAATCCTTCTTCATTCCCCATCATTTTTTTCATCTTTTCCTGCTTGACAGCTTCTTTCCCCATCAATGCAACTCCTGGCTGAATCAGAAGTTTCGGGTTTCTGAATGTGGAAGGAACCGGGTGCAGCATTAAAAAAAACCCTCTTACAAAAAATGGGTATAAAATCTGCCCCAGGAGTTCTTTTCATTGCATAGTTTACATTGAAGTAGCCCCTCTAGGATTGTGTCAGTTACATGTTTCTAAGCCAACTTCCCTAATTTCAGCCACTTACCCTTTATAACTTTTTTCTTCTTTGAAAAGTGTTTGAAAAAGGTACTGTGACATTCCATGATAATAAAACTGGTTCAGGGAAGGAGATTGATGTGTCCATCTCAAAGACCATATCTGAGAGCCAGTGTGGTATGATAGATAGAGTGTCAGACTAGGACCTGGGAGAAACCAGGGTTCAAATCCCCACTTGGCCAAGCCGAGCCTACCTTACAGGGCTGTTGTGAAGATTAAATGCAGAGAAGGAGGACCATGTATGCCACCTTGAGCTCCTTGGAAAAAGGTAAGTGACCTTCAGACATGGCATACATGGCTTTGTTTGGAACATTCAGGTGCACAAAGAATACACTAGTTTGGTTGACAGATAGGGATACTTTTTGTTGAAAATGGTGTTAAAACAGAGGCACTGAAAAGCAGCCAATTTTTCTCCTTTTATTGCAAAGTCTGAGGCTTTGTCTTTTGGAGGGCTCCAAATGACAGGCTCCAAATGCCACATTCTTCCTGGCTCTGCAGCTGTTCTACAAGTCAATATAATGCAGGAGATTAGTTTGTTTTTTAAAGAAATGTGCGGTTTTTAAAAAAAATCCAAGGAGCTGTCCGTGGTATTGGGCATTCCTGGAATAACTAGCACACAAGAATGTAGAAAGCTGTGTTAGCTAATAAGAAAAATAATCCAAAGTCTACAGTCTGGTGACACTTTTATCGGAGCCAACACAAATGTTGCAAGATAGTGAGTAAACCTGCTCATGACTCAGTGACATTTTATGCTTAATACAAGGTATTCTCATGCTACAGATCTTGCAATAAAGAACATGCTCTCTCTTCTTATCCCTCTAATTTTAATATGAACTATTAATGCCTCCTAGCATGGCTTCCATTTTTTATGCAATCAAGCTATTTAAAATAAAAAATAAAAAAATGGAACTGAGTCGGGGGGAGGGAATCAACATGATCTGGTCAGCAAACCTTGGGAAGGACCAAGACTCAGTGGCAGAGCATCCGCAATGCAGGCAGACAGTCCTGAGTTCAATCCCCAACAGCATCTCTAGGAAAGACTGGCAGAGACTCCCTCTCTGAAACCCTGGGGAGCCTCTGCCAGTCAGTGTTGACACTACTGAGCTTGATGGATGGTGGTCTGACTCAGTATGAGGTGGTATGTTTCAAGGGCTATCACATGGAAGATGGAGGAAGCTTGTTTTCTCCAGCTTACAAGGAAGGAGATTCCAATTAAACATCAGGAACAACTTTCTGACAGTAAGAGCTGTTTGACCGTGGAACTGTCTCCCTTGGAAGGTGGTGGATTCCTTGGAGGTTTCTAAGCAGAGTTGGATGGCCGTCTTTTAACATTTGGTTGAGTTCTCCAGGCACCTTTAAAGCCCTTTACCCTGGCAGAGATGTAGATAAGTGACACCCATCCCCACACATGCATAGCCGACTTGCCCATGACAGTCACACCTAATGGTGCTTCCTCTGGGTGCATCCATCAACTACCCCAGTGTTGGGGGGTGTGCATTTCTCCCCAGCACAACAGGTATGTCTTTCTACACAAGCACTGGTGTACCAACAATGCAGTGAATGTTGCTCATTAGGACTGCAGTCTCAGAGTGATCCACCCTTTATAGGGAAGGGGAGGCTTTATCACAGGGGACCCACTGCCCACCCCGGGTCTTTCATTCAGACCATGAATTATTCATATCACTGGGAGGGGGCAAAGCATATTCATGAAACTCTCTCTCCTCTCAGCTGTCCCTCCATCCCCACTGGGCTGCAGGGATTCTTGCCTGGGGTGCTGGCTGCCTTGCACCCACTCACAACATTTTTATAATTTCACCCAGTCCACAGCTGACTTGACTGTCTCACAGCCAAGACTTTTTTGCTTGCGGGGAGATGGAGGCCAGGTCTTTCCTGGTGGCCCTGGATCCAGCAGCACAGGAGGAAAAACCTGTTAAGGCCCTGCCCTGCCCAGACCCCCTCAAGCAGTCTGAATGTGCAGGCAGGATAATGGAGGCCTTTCTGTTCTCTTCTCACAGGAGCTTTTCTCATCCCGTACATCTTGATGGCCGTTTTCGGAGGAGTGCCTCTCTTTTACATGGAGCTGGCTCTCGGACAATTTCATCGGGTAGGAGCTATACCCATTTGGAAGCACATCTGCCCCATCTTTAAAGGTAAAAACCAGCCAAACAAGCAAGGATGAAAATTATAAGATTCTATGAGCTATGGGCTTGCTTTTTTTCTCCTCCCTCCCTTCCCTCTTTCATTGTGTGCCATGTCTTTTAGATTGTAATGATGAGGGTAATACTGTCAACCCTTATTTACTACTAATGTTTTTGGAAGCTGCCCTGGGAGCCTTGTTGGATAAAGAGTGGGGTAAAAAAATGCTTTAAGTTTTAAAATTAAAATCTATGTCTCAAGAAAGGAGCCATCTGTCTCCCTCAACTCACCCAATGTTTATGTCTCTAGACTTAGGACATCTTAAAAGAATCTAGCTTTCAATATTCAGAGGCTACTTTTACTCAAAACAGTAAAAAGGTTAATTTCTAAAATAAAAAAAAAGATGTTAAGCTTTAAGTGCTTCCCTAGAATGTTGGGCCCAACCTGCAGGAGGCACGAGAAAAGAAATTTCCATTTGAGGGATCATTAGGAATGAGATTGAAAATAAATCAGCCATTATCATGTCTCCTTGCAGCTGTTCAGCATGACAGCACTTGGAATAGTGTGTTCAGTTCTGATTCCACTGCTTCAGAATAGGATATTGTTGAGCTGGAAAAGGGTAACCAAAATGATCAGTGGGTTGGAGCAACTTACCTAGAAGGGACACGACAAAAGTATGTGGAATGATGCATATCCTGGAAAGAACAGAGCAAAAAGTTTTCCTTCCTCTCTCATGGCACTAGAAGTTTCAGACATCAATTGAAGCTGAATGTTGGAAGATTCAGGACAGACAAAAGAAAGCTCTTCTTTGGACACCACATAGTTAAACTGTGGAACTCGCTGCAACAGGAGGCAGTGATGTCCACCAGCTTGAATGGCTTTCAAAGAGGATTGGACAAATCCCTGGAGGAGGAGGGGGGGCTATGGATGGCTGCTAGCCAGGATGGCTCTGTTCTGGTTCCCCTGTTGGGGGGCAGTAAGTGCTTTGGGATAGCAGTAACTGCAGGAGGAGAGGGAGCTCTTGCCCTTCGGTCCCAGAGGAAAGTGGTGAGCCACTCATCTTAGTCATAATAAATAACAAGATGAAAGATGAAAAAACCTGTTTTAATCATTCCAGTGGCACCTTAAAGATCATCTAAATATAAGCTTTCAAGGTATGAGCTTTCGTGTGTGATACACTCATCTTAGATTCACATCACACCCAATCCCCATGGGGGGGTGGATGGTGTGGGATTCAAGTCATTCAAGTTTTTTATACCCTGTCCAGCTTCCAACACATATAAAATCATAATAAAATATCAAAGGTTTAAAACCTCCTGATACAGGGCTGCCTTCAGATGTCTTCTAAAAGTTCTATAGCTGTTTATCTCCTTAACATCTGATGGGCACCACCGCCAGAAGACCCTTGGAGCTGGACCTCAGTGTCCAAGCTGAATGACAATGTCATTTAGGACTTTAAAGCACCAACATTGTCATAGTAGAGCTCAGTGGAGGGAAAAACCAGCCAACCAGCCATATCTCAGGGGAGTACTTGCCTGGAGGCAGAGTCCATATGCAAGGTTCAGTTCAGCCCTAAGGTCAGGAATATCTCAGTTTACATAGTCAGACAATCCGGGGGTCAAGAAAGTCGAGGGTCCAAGGTCTTGAGAAGCAAGAAGCAGCAAGATATGGCCAGGAAGACAAATGTTGTTTCCAGCAAATGACTGAGACTAGAAACCATGCTTAAGAAAGCTGGAGCGAGCTAGTTCTCATCAGGAGCAAGAGGTATGATCAGCAGCAGGTGGAGTCACTTTGCCTTCTGCTCCTTTAGGCTGCTACTCAGCAGGTGAAGCCGACTGGCCCATGACACACATTTTGAATTGTACTTGGAAATGTACTGGGAGCCAGTGAAGATCTTTTAGGACCAGTGTTATATGGTCTCAGTGGCTGCTCCCAGTCACCAGTCTAGCTGCCACATTCTGCATTAGTTGTAGTTTCCGGGTCACCTTCAAAGGTAGCCCCACGTAGAGCGCATTGCAGTAGTCCAAGCGGGAGATAATCAGAGCATGTACCACTCTGGCAAGACAGCAGGTAGGGTCTCATCTTGAATACCAGATGGAGCTAATAGACAGCTGCCCTGGACACAGAATTGACCTGCGCCTCCATGGACAGCTGTGAGTCCAGAATGACCCCCAGGCTGCACACTTGGTCCTTTAGGGGCACAGTTACCCCGTTCAGAACCAGGGAGTCCCCCCAATCCCTGCCCTCCAAGGTGCTGTTTTGCTCTCCACGCAGGTATCGGTTTTGCCATCTGCATCATTGGCCTGTATGTCTCATTCTACTACAACACCATCATTGCCTGGGCCCTGTATTACTTCTATTCATCATTCACCCACACCTTGCCCTGGACCAGCTGTGACAACCCCTGGAATACGCCCAACTGCACCAGCTATTTTGGGAAGAGCAACGTCACCTGGACCAACCACTCCAAGTCGCCAGCCGAGGAGTTTTACGTGTAAGTTTGTGTCATCTCCTGCATTTATGTGGTTTTGTCAACATTTGCAAATTCTGCCTGAACCCTCTCCCTCCCTCACTTCTTATCTCTCATTCACTAGTTTTTCCTGCTTTTATTAACTGTTATTTTGTCTTTTCAGTGGTTAGAAATGTTGCAAAGGTACAATAATATTAGCACACTTCTCTTGTTTCCTCTCCATGACCCTTCAAAATATCCTCTGCAGGGCTATCAAAGGCACCGTAGGCACAGTAGCCTGCCCTCTCTTGCATCTCTCAAGCTTGTGGCCTTGCAGGTATCAATGGACCACAGTTCCTATCATCCCTGACCATGTTAGACTGGCGCAAGGGACTGATGGGAGCTGGAATCCAACAACATAGAACCATAGCATTGTCAAGTCAAAGAGGACCCTAAGGGTCATCTGTTCCAACGCCCTGCAGTGCAAGAATCAGAGTTACATGGAACCCACTGAGTGGAAAGCCACCAGAGGGGAGAGGACTCTTGGGCTCAGGTCCTGCTTGTCTGTTTTCCTTGAAGGCATCTGACTGGCCACCCTGAGAACAGGATGCTGGGCTAGGTGGGCCATTGGCCTGATCCAGCAGGCTCTTCTGATGCTCTTAAGATCTGGAGGGCCACCCACCAGGGTTCCCAGTTCCTCCTTCAGAGCCTCTGCAACCATGTTTGCTCTGAGCTAAGTCCCATTGGCTTCAGTGGCGCTTACGATTGCACCCTTGACCATTTGTTTGTACAAGGAGAGCCTGCTCTGGTGACAAGTGAGGCGCTCAGGGCGATGGCACTCTGATGTTTCCACTTGTTTCTATCTTTCACTGACCCAAGGGTTTCTGTCTGCCTCAGGAGGAAGGTTCTGGAGCTCCAGAACTCGCAGGGCCTGTCCAACGTGGGAGGCATCCGTTGGCAGCTGCTCCTCTGCCTCTTCCTCATCTTCACCATTGTCTACTTCAGCCTTTGGAAAGGGGTAAAGACCTCTGGGAAGGTAACAGATGCTTTGACTCCCTTCTGTCCAGGCTCCTGGAGGTGGGCAGATCAAGGAGGGGAAAATGTCTCAGCTATACATTCTGCACTGGCCCCTGAAGGGACATTGTCCTACCTGCAAGTAGCACCCCCCCCCATGGCAGCAAATATTTGACCCACCCACCCCCAGCTGACCTGCACCACTTCTGAGGTGTTTCTCCAGCCGCCTGTGGGAAAGGTGAGGATTAGAGAGGGGTAATGTGTCAAGGGGGAACAGGAGCAGCTAGCAGCAAAGCCTTCATGGTGCTCACGGCTACCAAACTCTGGGACCTTCCACTTGCTGAGGTGCCAAGACCTCACCACCAGCTGAGATTTAGGAGGTAGTGCAAACCTTTCCTCCTCTTCTACCCCAACCATCAAGCTTTTGAATCAATTTTGCTTTGTTCTCTGGCTAGTTTCCTTTCTTGTTTTATGAGGAACTGTTTTGCTTTAAAAAATTTATAATAATCTGATTTATAATAATCTTTTGTTTTATTTTTAATGATTTGCTCACTGCTCCAAGGATAGTTACATGGGGCATGCAAAGAGAGGAGATTGGCTGGACAGATTTCAATAGATCTGCCTGAATCTGTGTGTTTCCTGCAATTCCACAGTGGGCGTGTGGGTACCAAATTCTGCACTGTTAAGCATCTTCGTTTTCGTTTTGAAAGCAAACAAATAGCTTCCTAGCCCTTAAGTTTGAAACATTTACAATAACCCCCGATGGAAGAGTCCAGAGCCCAAAGAAGAAGGGGCTGAGCAGGAGCCCCAGAGAAGAGGGGGGGGAGGGAGGCACTCAGGGCAGCCCTGCCTGGCTCCTGGATTGGCAGGAGGGATCCAAATAAATGGTGCAAAACAAGCCAATTGGAATAATTTGACCAATTACAGCGTTCAGTTGTGCTTGATCCAGGATGCCAAAACCCCCCTTTTCAAAATAAAAACAATAGTTGCAATGATGATTATGATGATAAACATCCTACTGGGGAGATATGTAGGAATTACTCCAAGGGAGAGCTATGGTAATGTGACCACTCTGATGGATTGGCCATAAACCACAAGTGAGGGGGAGGGAGCAGGAGATTCACTTAGAAAATCTGGGAACTTGACGTTTTGGGGGAACAAGGAAGGGATGCACAGCCCACCCAGGAGGGGAAGTGGATGGGGAGCTGTTGATCACAATGGCCCTGCCCACTGCAGCCCCTTTGCTGCCTTCCAGGTGGTGTGGGTGACAGCCACCCTGCCCTACGCTGTCTTGCTCATCCTGCTGATTCGTGGAGCGACTCTGCCAGGAGCCTGGAGAGGGATCGTCTTCTACCTGCGACCCAACTGGGAGAAGCTCACCAGCACAGCCGTAAGCCAGCATGATGGCTGCCTCATAAGCCCATGATACAAATTGATGGTGCAGCCACATTTGGAATACTGTGTCCAGTTCTGGTCACCTCACCTCCAAAGGGATGTTGTAGAGCTAGAAAAGGTTCAGAAAAGGGCAACTGACAGAGGTTTATAAAATTAGGCAAAACATGGGGAGAAGGTTTTCTCCCAATCTCAGAGCACTAGAACCAGGGTCCTCCAATGAAGCTGAATGCTGGAAGATTGGGGAGAGATAAAAGGCAATGGATGGCACTGTGGTCTAAACCACTGAGCCTAGGGCTTGCCGATTGGAAGGTCAGTTGTTCGAATCCCCATGACGATGGGGTGAGCTCCTGTTGCTCCGTCCCTGCTCCTGCCAACCTAGCAGTTCGAAAGCACATCAAAGTGCAAGTAGATAAGTAGGTACCACTCCGGCGGGAAGGTAAACGCCATTTCCGTGTGCTGCTCTGGTTTTGCCAGAAGCGGCTTAGTCATGCTGGCCACACGACCCGGAAAAACTGTCTTTGGACAAATGTCAGCTCCCTCGGCCAGTAAAGCAAGATGAGCGCCGCAACCCCAGAGTCGTTCATGACTGGACTTAACTGTCAGGGGTCCTTTACTACCTTTTTTTACTTCATGTAGTGCAGAGTTAAACTATGGAACTCCCTGCCACAGAAGACCATGATGGCCACCAACCTGCTTGACTTAAAAGAGGATTAGACAAATTCATGGAGGAGGAGAGGGCTATTGATGGCTACTAGCCAGAATGACTGTGCTCTGTCCTCATGGTTTGTGGCAGCAATGCTTCTGAATCCCAGTTGCTAGAAGCCACAGGAGGGGAGAAGGCTCTTGTGCTCAGGTCCCACTTGCTGGTTTCCCACAGGCACTTGAGAACTGGATGCTTGACTAGATGCGCCCCTTTGCGCCTGATCCAGCTGGCTCTTCTTATGGTCTTATGCCTCCTGCATAGCTGCACAACATAGTGAAGGCTGCCACTTTTGCTCGCTGGCTGGGCTCCTGTGCCTTGACCAGATGTGCGTCAGGTCGGCCATCAGCAAGAAGCAGCAAAGTCACTTTGTATGCAGAGGTGGCCCCTGGCAGTCCACCTGATGCAGTGCTGAAGCTCCTTGGGGCCTTAAGGCAGCTTTCCAAGATGTGTTCCTCCCACCCCAGAACAAGCACCAGGAAAACGGCATAGAGGTTTCTCTCAGCCTGTTCTAGGCATGATTGGTCCTGAGCCCTTTCCTTTAAATAACCGGAAGCAAGTTGCAAATGAGCTACTATGGCAGCCCCAAGGGGCACCTTGCACTGCCAGGCCAGCTGCCCTGCCCAAGCCTCTGAGCAAGCTGGCTGCTGGCGTCCCATCTGCCATTTCAAAGCCAGCCTTAAGTATTCCATACTGATAGGAGAGCATTGCATAATGCAGTGTTATGTTAATGATGACCAGAATGTGACAACACCAAGGCTGGTCCCTTTCCCAGGTTGCATCTGATGCTCTAGCAGCACACCTACCCAAGTGGACAGAGACACTCGCACCCCATGGAGCAACAGGGAGGAGAGGCTCGCAGTGGACAGAATCAGGGGAGAGGTTGGGGGAGCACAGTGGCAGGCTCTCTCTAAAGCCTCGCTGTGGGGTTTCTGACCATCCCTCCACCTGGCTTTGCACTCCAGAGAAGATCAGAGGATGGATTGTCAGGAGGGGGAGTATTAGGTTGATTATTGTTTCAGAAAGCAATAATCAAAAGCAGCCCTTGGAAATGTAAATCACTAATTGAATCACTCATCTCATTTGCATCTGCTGGGGATTTAGTTGGCCAGCTTCCCTCTCACTGTCTTTGCGAACTGACAATAGGACTGACAATACACTTCCTGCCTGTAATTACCACTGAGTTGCCCTGGCGAATTTTGATTAAAGCTAATCAGGTGGAGGGGACGCGGGTGGCGCTGTGGGTTAAAGCCTCAGCGCCTAGGACTTGCCGATCGTCAGGTCGGCGGTTCGAATCCCCGCGGCGGGGTGCGCTCCCGTTGCTCGGTCCCAGCGCCTGCCAACCTAGCAGTTCGAAAGCACCCCCGGGTGCAAGTAGATAAATAGGTACCGCTTACTGGCGGGAAGGTAAACGGCGTTTCCGTGTGCAGCTCTGGCTCACCAGAGCAGCGATGTCACGCTGGCCACGTGACCCGGAAGTGTCTTCGGACAGCGCTGGCCCCCGGCCTCTTGAGTGAGATGGGCGCACAACCCTAGAGTCTGTCAAGACTGGCCCGTATGGGCAGGGGTACCTTTACCTTTACCTTTAATCAGGTGGAGAGGAGAAAAAGCAAAGGAATCAGAAGCAAGAAGTGGTCTGCCTTTATAGTCTCCCCCCCCCCCGCCTTTATAGTCACACACATTCCCCTTATGGGAATCCAGGTGGGCATCGGGGGTTGGCCCCTACAGACAGGTGGGCCAAGACTTCCATTCTCCTGCTCTGAGGAACTAATAAGGACCAGGATCTGTCCAAAGACTCCCCCAGCCCAACAATCTGTTTGCCAAACGCTTCACCTGTGGTCACTGCCACCATCACCACCTGCCAGCCATGAGGGCAACCACCATGGGGCACTGCAGGGAGCAAGGAGGGAGGGTGAGCCTCAAGCCCTTTCCTAGGTGCCCCCAAGTGCTTCTAGCTGGGTAATAAATTATGGGGGGAACTGAAGACAGAGGTGATCTTGGCTTCTGGGCACAATATTAATTTCAGGAAAGAAGGAAAGGCCCAACAATTTCACCCAGTGGTGTGTCAGGAGTAATGAATGGGGATAATTGAAGAGAAATTGAATTGATCTGGAGCAAGATCTGTTGGGAAGGTAACTGAGGGCAAATTAATGGGAAAGGAAATTATTTGGGGGGAACTTAAGGTGGGGCACACATTCATTGAAGGACTTATTTGGGGTGATTTGGAGTGGGAGATGAGTTGGCTTCCTTTCTGTGACATTGAAGTCCAAACATACATCTCCACATATAAAATTGCATTTGCAAATTTGTCTCTATGGCCCCCATGCCGTCTTTTCAGTCCCTCACCATGTATCCTGGCAACAGCTCTTCCCAAACATTAGACAGCTTGACTACACCCACAACTGGAGTCTTTGCTCCTTCCTGAGGAGCAACATGGTGTGACCCAACTGAACAAAAGGACTTGGGATTCCTTCCTGTGGTGGAGGGGATGATTCTGGATGTTTAGCCTCTGTCTGGGTTCTATTTTGTTCCTCTGAGCCAGAGGCCTGTTGTATTTGGGTCTGTGCAGGTTTGGGTCGATGCTGCCGCCCAGATCTTCTTCTCCTTGGGGCCAGGATTTGGCGTCCTCCTCGCTTTGTCCAGTTACAATCCATTCCACAACAATTGCTACCGGTAAGGGCCTGAGGCCAAATCCAAATTCTCCCTTTGCCCCCTCCCCCCATGCCTCCACTGCAGATGAGTGAGACAGGGCTAACAACCTTCTCTATGCAGCACCATGATTTGAATGGCTTTCCCTGCACCATGTCCTTGAGTGAGGACTGGCCAAGCTTGGCTGACGCCTTGCTGGTGTGCCAGTAAGCTGTGCTCAACTCCCAGGGAACTGCCATTCCTCCTGTGGGAAGGAGTGAGTATGCCTTTGGTAACCCTACAGTCTTCCCTCATTTCAAGGCTTAATGTGGGCTGACCATATAGACTTGGTTTTTGTTTGGTGGAACAGGTCACAGGGTTGGCCTCTCCAGAAGGCCTTGTGCACATGCAGGCATTGCTCTCCTTTGATGGCGCATGCTGGTGCCACCACTGGTGCACTGCAGCATTTATTTGAGCTTGCAGGGAGGATGCCATCCCCAGGCAGAGCAGCGAGCAGAGAGGGTAAGTGCGGGAGTCCCTACCAGGATGGCTACCCTGAGGAGAGGAGAGGCACACCATCACATTGTCATGGTAGAATTAAGATTCAGCTGCCAGCCCAGTGGGCTTCTGGAGGTTGTCCTTTTGCTGCAGGGAGCAAAATGTCTTCCGCTAGCCCTGAGTTGGTGCTGCAGAACCAGGCTGTTGCTGCATCCTCTCAATGACAGTCAAGGTCACCTTGTTGTGAGGCCTGTGGCCTGTCCAGAGACTCATTTATTTTGCCTTCCAGTGATGCCATCATCACCAGCGTGGTCAACTGCCTCACCAGCTTCCTGTCAGGATTCGTCATTTTCACCGTCTTGGGATACATGGCAGAAATGAGGGATGTGGAAGTCGAGGATGTGGCAAGAGACAAAGGTTTGTGTTCTGCGCGTCATGTGCGTCAAAACTGCAGTGCTAAAAATTTTTCCACGTGGTGCATCTGATTGTGGCCTCATGCTCCACACTCCATAACACAGAATCCTAGCATTGTAGAGTTGGAAGGGACCCCCAAGGGTCCAATCACCTGCAATGCAGGAATCACAACTGGAGAATCTCGAACGGGTGGCCCTCCAACCTCTGCTTAAAAACCCCCAAGGAAGGAGAGTCTGCCATAGAGTTCACCCAGTCCTTAAACTCCCTCCGTTAGTCTGTGACACCTGAGATGTGGACAACCCTCCATACCCTGCTTGGTGCTTATGTCCCTGCCACATCCAGTTAGAGGAGGTTTCTGCCCCTGTGATGTTGAACACAAGGGCAAGCTGTGGCCATGCAGGCGTAGAGAGTACACTTGATTTACACACTCTTTGAATGTGGCATTTTGGCCTTTACAAAGCTCAGGGGTTCCATATAGTGAAACCCTGAGATAACATCTTAATTATTATTATTATTATTATTATTATTATTATTATTATTATTATTATTATTATTTATTATTTATTATTTATACCCCACCCATCTGGCTAAGTTTCCCCAGCCACTCTGGGCGGCTCCCAATCGAGTGTTAAAAACATACAGCATTAAATATTAAAAACTTCCCTGAAGCCTTCAGATGTCTTCTAAATGTCAGGTAGTTGTCAGTTGACATCTGGTGGGAGGGCATCCCACAGGGCGGGCGCCACTACCAAGAAGGCCCTCCGTCTGGTTCCCTGTAACTTTGCTTCTCACAATGAGGGAACCGCCAGAAGGCCCTTGGTGCTGGATTCAGTGTCCGGGTAGAATGATGGGGGTGGAGACGCTCCTTCAGGTATACTGGGCCTTTGAAGCCGTTTAGTGCAGCGTTTCCCAACCTTGTGCCTCCAGCTGTTTTTGAACTACAACTCCCATCATCCCTGACTAGCAAGACCAGTGGCAAGGGATGATGGGAATTGTAGTCCAAAAACAGCTGGAGGCACAAGGTTGGGAAACACTGGTTTAGTGCTTTCAAGGTCAGCACCAACACTTTGAATTGTGCTCGGAAACATCCTGGGAGCCAATGTAGGTCTTTCAAGACCGGTGTTATGTGGTCTCGGCGGCCACTCCCAGTCACCAGTCTAGCTGCCGCATTCTGGGTTAGTTGCAGTTTCTGGGTCACCTTCAAAGGTAGCCCCACGTAGAGCGCATTGCAGTAGTCCAAGCGGGAGATAATCAGAGCATGCACCACTCTGGCGAGACAGTCTGCGGGCAGGGAGGGTCTCAGCCTGCATACCAGATGGAGCTGGTGGACAGCTGCCCGGGATACAGAATTTACCTGCGCCTTCATGGACAGCTGTGAGTCCAAAATGACTCCGAGGCTGCACACCTGGTCCTTCAGGGGCACAGTTACTCCATTCAGGACCAGGGAGTCCCCCACACCCGCCCGCCCCGTCCCCCCAAAACAGTACTTCAGTCTTGTCAGGATTCAACCTCAATCTGTTAGCCGCCAGCCATCCTCCAATCTTTGCAGCAGTCCCATCCCAAGGCCTTGCCCTTCCATTTGCCCTTGGTCTTTGGAAATGCTTGGCCATTCATGGTATGCTAGGAAGCTGCCTTATTCTGAGCCCGGCTATTGGTCCATCCGGCTCAGTACTGCCTACGCTGACTGCCAGCAATGGCTCTCTGAGGTTTCAGACATGAGTCTCTCCCAGCCCCACCTGGTGATGCTGCAGGGATGGAACCTGGGACAGGTGCTCTCCCCACAGAGCCACAGCTCTTTGGCATATTCTCTTCTTTAGGGCCCAGCCTCCTCTTCATCACTTACCCTGAAGCCATCGCCAACATGGTCGGCTCCACTTTCTTCGCCATAATCTTCTTCCTCATGATGATAACACTGGGACTGGACAGCACGGTAGGGAGAACTCTGCCTTATACCCCAAATCATGCATTGCTAGATTTTAAAAGGCTCAGGGCATAGCTCTCCACCAACCTGGGCAAACTTTGCCTGTGCTAACATAGATGCAGGGTGAGGCAGGGAAACTGCTATGGAAATGTACCCTCCCCCCCAGACATATAACTGGAGCAGGGGATCCAGGGCCCTGGGGCTCAGACCCCCTAAGCCACCCCTAACAGTGACCCTGCTTTGTGGTCAGGCAATAGGGAAGATTACGGGATTCTTTTCACCATGTTTTTAGTTTGATTTCACCCGCAAGAGGACACTCCTCCAATGTAGCACATCATTCCTTTTTTATTTGTTTCTTTGAAAAAAAAGGCTACTGCGAATTGAAATATTTCCAAATTCTGAAAGTGTGCACCTTCAGAGAAGAGCCTGGCTGGATCAGGCCAAAGGGGCTCCTCTAGTCCAGCATCCTGTTCTCACAGGGATTGTCCACACTTCCAGGCCCACTGGCTTGGCCCCAGGACTGTGGGTGCCCAAGGCCGCACACAGCATGGGCACACGTGTGTCTGATGTCACACGCACAAGTCAGTGGGTGTGCTGACACTGCATGCACATGCTGATGTACCTGCTGACATTGGGCACACATGCCCCTGGTGCAAAATTTGTGAGTGCCTTCATGGGGAATGTTGTGGGGGCTGGAGTACCCAGGGCCCCAGGCAGCCGGTACCTATGCACCTTTCCACTTAACCTGCGCTTCTGAGTCATCAGTCTGAGTGGTTTGCCCCCTGCCCTGCTCCTTTCCCAGGGAAAACCTTAGCTCTAGATCAGAGCAAACATCAATCCAAATTGCTGTTTGCTCCGACGGAGTGCCAAAGAGTGGTTTTCCTCAGGGAAAAGCAGTGGACAAGAACAAATGAGGATACGCTGCAGTGGCCCCCAGATGCCCCCAAGGGAAGCCCTCCAAGCAGGATTTCAGCACAGGAGCAACACTCTCTGCTCCTGTGGCTTCCAGCAACTGGCATTCAGAAGCATTGCTGCACCACCATAGTGCCATGTGGAAGAATTATCCCATATTTTGACTGAGCCTTCCACATAACTCTCTCTGTCTCTGTCTCTTTGTCTCTGTCACACACACACACACACACACACACACAAAAGTGTCCTTTTGCTGACTCAGGCTGACAACTCTTTTGGGGGGGTGTATTTGCAGTTTGGGGGCCTGGAGGCTATGATCACAGCAATAATGGACGAGTACCCCCACCTCCTGGCCAAGCAACGGGAGCTGTTTGTCCTGGGGCTCATCACAACCTGCTTCCTGGGCTCTGTAGCCACTCTGACCAGTGTGAGTTGCCAAAAAGTGGAGCCATATGCGGGGGGGGGGGAGGGGGCTTGGTTGTCTCTTGCTTGTTGACAGCCTTCAGTCTTAGAATAACAGAATCCTAGAACAGTAGAGTTGGAAGGGATCCCAAGGGTCATCTTGTCCAACAGCCTACAACAAGTGGACTTTTTGGGATCCACTTCATTTTCTGCTAGAATCTTGAGGTAGGTGCAAAATATAGGTGTCTAGAATCAAAATGTTGAGAAAAGGGGCATTGCCTGTTGCCCCCAAGGGCATCAGCTGGAATAGTTTTCCTATACAACGACAAATCTACATCAGAGCCCCAACAAACTGGCCAGCAGAGCTCCGTAAAGACCTGGTCAAAGGGATCTTGTGAATACCCTGGTTTACAAGTGTGGAGACACAAGACTGAGAGAGAAGCAAGTAACAGAAGAATAGCCAGGAGAAAGAGTTGTGGTTTGGGGGTTTTTTACCAGCATTTTTAATAGAATCATAGATGCAGGAGGCCAACTAGTCCACCCCCTGATCAGAACAGGACCTTGCAACTACTTCATCTGTGAATGAAGCCCATTCAGACTTGGCTTAAATATCTCCAGAAGGGGGTGCCTGCTGTCCTCTAAGGCAGAGTGCCAAGCCACCCTTCCCATTTGGACATCTCTCCTCATGTTTAGCCAGAAACTGCTTCCCAGCCATTTCCCCCCATTGGTGGGACTGGCACATAAGAACATAAGAAGAGCTTGCTGGATTGTTTCCTGCTTGGCAGGGGGTTGGACTCGATGGCCCTTGTGGTCTCTTCCAACTCTATGATTCTATGATTCTATGATTAGGCCCAAAGGGACCCATCTAGTCCAGCATCCTGTGCTCGCAGTGGCCAACTAGATGGGAAGCCAGTAAGCAGGACCTGTGCCCAAGAGCCTTCTCCCTTCCTGCGCTTTCCAACAACTGGTATGGAGAAGCCTTGCTGCCTCTGATTGTGAAGTCATGACTAGCCCTCTCCTCCTCTATGGATTTGTCTAATTGCCTTTCAAAGCTATCCAGGTTGGTGGCCAACTATGCCTCCTTTGAGAGTGGGTTCCATGAATCTTCCAACATCCAGCTTTGTTGGATATTCTCAAATTTGAGGGTTATGAGAGAGGGAGAAAAACTTCTCTCTCCATGCCATGCATAATTTAATCAGCTTCTGTCATGTCTCCTCTTACTCACCTTTTATCTAAAACCAAAAAGCCTTTTCTGATAGGAAATATAGTCACTCCATCCCAGTGATCATTTTGCTTGCCCTTTCCTGAACAAACCTGCCCTGACTTCTGTGTGATGGTCCTTTCGATTTTTTGAAGACGGCTATCATGTCTCCTCCTCTTCTTCTCTTTCCCCAGCAAAACATACTCAACTCTTTCAACTGTTCCCACAGCCATTGTTAAACCACTGGCATGGCTTAACATATGGCTGGCATAGTTACAGGTAGGTAGCCATGTTGGTCTGCCATAGTCGAAACAAAATAAAAAAATTCCTTCCAGTAGCACCTTAGAGACCAGCTATGGCTGGCATGTTAAACCAGTCATAGGAGCAATAATGGTAACATGACCAAGATCTCAACAGAGAAGCATTGGCCATATCTGTCACCCCAGCTGAAAAGCTACTAAGCTTGGATCTTCCCATTTTAGGGCGGGTCATACATCGTGAAACTCTTGGAAGAGTTTGGTGCCGGCTGCTCCATCTTAGCAGTGGTGTTCCTGGAGTCCATTGCAGTCTCCTGGTTTTACGGTAAGGAGAGAAACACCATGTCCCAGTTACTAGGCTTACTATGAGCCCCGGAGAGATTCTCAGCCTTCCCTGCCTTCTGAAACAACCCCCTGTACATGCTATTGCCTAGAAGTCGGGGGGGGGGGAATTGTGTCCAGTGGGTTTCCATAGGGAAAGGACTCTATAGAGGTGGGGCCACACCTCAGAAGGCCTTGCTTCCAACAGCCATTGCACCACAGCTGCTCTGGATGTTTCATCATTATCCTTATGTGCCAAATGTTCCTGTGCCATTCATCCATTGTTGTGGGGGCTGTGGGGAGTTTTTTTTAATTAGACTATTTATTTTAAAATATTTATATGCCACTTGTCATGCAAGCATCTCCAGGCAATGTACAACAGCAATACAAAATATGATATGAAATGTTACAACGCAAATACAATATGCAATACAATTATAATCCAAATGAATTAGTAGTTTAAACAAAGTCAAACTCATAAGAATTGACATCAGGAAAGATCAAAGTGAATACAAAGGTCTTGAGCCTGCAGCAACACTGTGACACAAATGGCACTTCTGCACCTGCTGAGAGGGATCACACACTTACCGTGGCTGAAATTTTTGTGGTGCAGATCCCACAACTGCCACAGCCGCATGAACAGGAGCTCAACCCTCCTTGGCCCCCTTCTTTTCTTTCCAGGGATCCAGCAGTTTTGCAATGATGTGAAGGCAATGCTGGGGTTTGCTCCAGGAATCTATTGGCAGGTTTGCTGGGCTGCTGTCAGTCCAGCCTTTCTAGCAGTAAGTACTAATCTTCATCATCCTCATTCACCCCCAATGTCCAGCTCAGGAAAAGAGACACTTCCCTGCTTCCAGGAATGCCGACCATGTGCTTGAGACCACAGAGGAAGCAGAAGGGAAAGAGAGGCCAAGCTAATAAGGGATGGATGTGGTTGTTGCAGCATATAGAGCCCACCGCTCCTCTAAGTGGCTCCAGGTGGCTTACATAGTTCTCCTCCTCTCCATCTGATCTTCACAACAACCCTGTGAGATTGGGCTGCGATACTGCTACTGGCCCAAGGTCACCCAGTGAGCTTTGTGACTGAGTGGGGGTTTGCACTCTGGTCTCCCAGATTCTAGTCCAACACTCTAACCACTACACCTGCTGGCTCTCAAAATGCTGGCCACTGGGGAATTGAGATGAGGCTGAGGGGCTTTCTCAGGCCCCTTCCCTTGAGAGCAAGGGTTGCCACTTAGTGCAAACATGTATGCTTTGCTGGCAAAAGGTTATCAGTTCCATCCTGGGCATCTCCAGTTAAAAACATCTCTGGTCAGTGACCAAAGAACATGGCATGCCAGAGATGGAGGAGGAGGAGGTGTTGATTGGGAAGACATCTTCTTCTGCTCCAGGACCATCCAGGCAGGGGACATGGCTTTCCTTGTCTCCTCAGACTCAGAGGAAAAGCTCTCTCCTCTGGTCCAGCAAGTCTGCACCCGCCAGCCTCCAGAAGGCCCCTGTGTGCTGCTGTGACCCCTTTCTCCTTGTGGGAGCTCCAGGTTGGGCTACCTGCTGCAGGGATTTGTCTGTGGTCCTGAAGAGACTGGCCTTCCTGCTGTGATTCTGCACAGCCTTCTTTGGCTTGGCCCTCTCAGATGTGATTCTCCAGCCCTCTCAGCCAAGGCAATTGCTTCAATCCCCCCTCCCCATGGATCCTCAAATAAAACTAGGACAGGGCAAGCAGGGGGTTGAACTAGATGACCCTTGGGGTTCCTTCCAACTCTTCAGTTCTATAATTCTCAGTGGCAAGTTACATGGAAGCCCTTTCTTTGCCTGAGACTGGAGATCTGATACCACTTAGTGTAGAACAGCCTCTGCCAACCTAGCACCCTGCAGATGTTTTGGACTATGGCTCCCAGCATCATATGGCTGTCCCAGACATCTGGAAGCTGAGTTTGAGGCGGGTAGTGGGGCAGCATGCTTGCCTTCCATCTTGCACAGATGCATGTGTGCAGGCATGTGCTGCGTATGTGTGCTTGTGTGTACACAGCAACCTCATTTCCGGTACCTGTCACTCAATGGCTGCCCCTGGCAGTGTTGTGTGAGGAGACAAGGTGGGGCTGGAACCCCCTGCCCTCCTGCCTGCCCTTGCTGCTCTGCCAGCTGATCTCCAAGCTGCTTCTCCCACCTGGGAAGCACCCAGCTGGCTGGAGCACGTGGCACTCCTTGCCTGTGCCAATCAGGGCACACAGGTTGCCTTGCCCCAGTTACTGGTCACGCACACTAAGCCACTGGTGATGGGTGTCCCAGCTAGCTCAGGGCAGGGCTCTCCATGCTGGTTCTTGGCACCCAGACTTTGCCCGTCTCCTCTTGTCAGTTCATCATTGCCAGCTCCCTCCTGGACCAGCCTCCCCTCACTCTCTTCGACTACCAGTACCCAGACTGGAGCATCTTGGTGGGTTACCTCATCGGAGCCTCATCCTTCATTTGCATCCCAGTCTACATGGTCTACAAGCTGGTCTGGACCCCGGGATCTCTTAAGCAGGTCAGGGAGCTAGAATCCTCTCTACTCTGTGGTTGTGTGGATGCCTGTGTCTGGGCGGGGGTTCAAGAAAGGGAGTTTCTCTCAGCAGTGGTGAACCTGCTGTGCAACTCAGGGAGTCTGGTGGCGAAGAGGCTAAGCTATGAACCAGTCACACGCATTGTTGGGAACCACTCCCCCCAAAATATACTTTTTCTTAGTGTTTCTTTGTGAGTAATATATTCAAAGGAAATTGAACTGGGGGGTGATGACCTCATGATGTATATACAGTGTTTGCTTGTGATGGTACTCAGCGATAGAAGAGCTTCTTATGGCCTGCTGGATGAGAGAGGCAGTGAGCTTCACGGCTGAGGGGGAGGATTCGAACCCTGGTCTCTCCCAGGTCCTAGCCCAGCACTCTAACCACTACAGCGCCACTGGCATCAGCTCCCCCTCTCTCCTTTGCAAGATATATTCCCCAGGCTGCTGTAACTGGGACCCATGTTTTGTACGTTAACCTGTTTTTTATTTTACGCATTGTTTTTATGGCAAATTGCTTAGACAAGTCAGTTTAAAGTGGTAAAAGAACCATATAAAATAAAGATGGAATGGGAAATGTCTGTAATCAAGTAAAATCCATCACTTGAGTGGTGTTTTTCCAGGCTTGTCCCTCTCACTGTCTGTCTCTCTGCCTTGGTCATCCAGCGCCTGGCAGTCTGCCTTCGGCCGGAGAGGAGAGCTCAAGAGCAGCCCATGGAGCCTGGGCTCACGCCACCGGCCCCCTAATCCACGGCAAGGACAGCCCCCCAGAAGGGAGAGGCCAGCAGGACAGAGGGGACCAACTCCAGAGCAACCGGGAGCCCCAAGCTGCCCTTGGCTGCTCAGGCAGCTGCACCACTTGCTTCACCTCCCCAGGAGAGCGAGATGCCTGCTGCTCGTCCAGCACCAGCTGCAGGGGCACCAAAGCACATTTCTATCAACACTGGACAACTCCCAAGTCACACCTTTCTTGCTCCTCCTCTCCACTCCTCTATCTGCTGTATTCATACAATTATAGAGTTGGGCCCCAAGGGTTCAACCCCCTGCGGTGCAGGAATCACAGCTAGTGAGTCCCCCTCCTTCTGAGGGAGTCCGCTCCACTGTTGAACAGCTGCTACTGGCAATAAGTTATTCCTGATGTTTAGCTGGGATCTCCTGTCTTGCAATTTGAATGCGTTGGTTTGAATGCTGCACTCTGGAGCAGGAAAAACAAGCTTCCTCCCTTGAAGTACCATATTTTTTGCTCTATAAGACTCACTTTTTCCCTCCTAAAAAGTAAGGGGAAATGTGTGTGCGTCTTATGGAGCCAATGCAGGCTGCGCAGCTATCCCAGAAGCCAGAACAGCAAGAGGGATTGCTGCTTTCACTGCGCAGCGATCCCTCTTGCTGTTCTGGCTTCTGAGATTCAGAATATTTTTTTTCTTGTTTTCCTCCTCCAAAAACTAGGTGCGTCTTGTGGTCTGGTGCGTCTTATAGAGCAAAAAATACCGTATTTGAAGGTGGCTGTCCTCTCAGCTCTCCACCTTTTCTTCTCCAGGCTAAACATATCCAGCTCCTTCAACCATTCCTCATATGTCTTGGTTCCCAGGGTCTTTACCATTTTGGATGCCCTGCTTTCCCCACACTTAATTGTTCCAGGTCTGTCTGGCCAGACGATGTGGCTAGAAGAGTTTAAGAGAAGCTGCCAAGAGAGATTTTGGAAGTGTGCATGTCTGCAACCAGCATAGTTCCCCCTGCAATCCTTTTCATAGAAGAAGGCAAAGAGGAGGAGGAGGGGAAAGTCACCCTGAAGGGGGCTCTTCCTCTTCCACAGGATGTCAAAGCCCTCAGCACAGCCCTGCAGTGCAGCTCTCTCTGCCCATGTGTGGCTCAAATACCTACCTAGCTGCTGATCCATATAGTTCAGCATCTTGTTCCCACGGAGACCAACCAGACACCCCCATGGGAAGCCCCTGAGCACCATGTGAGTGCAACACCAGCCACTCTCCTCACTTGTGCAGTAAAGGGTGGGCATTGAGTACAATAGGCTCGCCCTTCGGGGAAAGAGGGGCTCTACCCTACCATCTCCCCTCTGTCTGCCCCACCTGTCTGTCTCTCCACTTACAACCAGTCCAGGTGGGAGGGAGCACACCTCCATAGAACCAGGAGGAGGGGGACAAATGCAGGGTGAGCTGGCTCTGGCGCCACCTACTGGTGGGCTCCCTGCCCAATGAGTAACCATTGGTGGGAGAGGAGACAGACACTGTGTGTGTGTGTGTGTGTGTGTGTGTGTGTGTGTGTGTGCAAGAGAGAGAGAGAGAGAGAGAGAGAGAGAGAGATCATGTTAGGTATTAGACAAGACTTGCTTTTAGTCTGTAATCAGGCAGATTGGGACAGGGGCAGGGAGAGGCAGCAAGAACTAATCTGCACAAAATATACTGAGTCCAGAAACTCCAGTTGGTACCCTGACATCCTGTTGTGAAGAGGAAGCGCTAACTGCAAGTTTGTTTTCTGTCCTCTGAAATTTGTCTTGAATTTATATGGAAATTAGCATATGCAAGTTTGTGTCATTGGCCTGTGAGAAGAGTCTTGTCAATACCTGCCCATGGTAAAAAGAGAAAAGCTACCTGTTCAGTTTGGCTAATGGGAGTTGCTGTCGCTCTACAGTTGCAGCCCTCAACACCTTTCATCTTCACAACATCTTCACAACATCTTCACAAAGCTTGGCTAGGCTGTCTTACCTGGAGGGCAGTGCCAGATTTACGTATAAGCTAAACAAACTTTGGCTTAGGGCCCCACTCTCTTGGGGGCCCCAAAAAAATTTAAAGGAAAAAACAACTGGATGTACATTTTCAAAATATAAGATAAAAAACAAATAAAATAAAACTTACATACAGCAACAGTTTTTGTGTTGTGTAGGCTCCTATGACGTAAGTAATGGGCCCTGCCTGCTATATATACGTAGGGCCCCATTACCTACAGTAGCTTAGGGCCTCATCAAACCTAAATCCAGCCCTGCCGGAGGGCCACATTTGTCCTTGGCTAACCCTCTGGGGGGGACGCGGGTGGCGCTGTGGGTTAAACCACAGAGCCTAGGACTTGCTGATCAGAAGGTCGGCGGTTCGAATCCCCGCGACAGGGTGAGCTCCCGTTGTTCGGTCCCTGCTCCTGCCAACCTCGCAGTTCGAAAGCACGTCAAAGTGCAAGTAGATAAATAAGTACCGCTCCAGCGGGAAGGTAAACGGCGTTTCCGTGCGCTGCTCTGGTTCACCAGAAGCGGCTTAGTCATGCTGGCCACATGACCCAGAAGCTCTACGCCGGCTCCCTCGGCCAATAAAACAAGATGAGCGCCACAACTCCAGAGTCGGTCACGACTGGACCTAATGGTCAGGGGTCCCTTTACCTTTACCTTAACCCTCTGGGGGCCACACTCCAGCAGTGGGTGTGGCCAAAACTGGGTGCAGCCAACACACCCCTGTCATATGCACACCAACACAGACCTCCTCTCCGCTCATGATCTCCACTCATCCAGTGATTGATCTGCTGACTGGGGAGAGGGTGGTGTGCCCCACAACCAGGATGCAGGGCTCCCACACCCTAGTCCTAGGGCTAAGTATTATTTTCTTGTTGCAGACAATACCAGAATCAGTGGAGTGGGGAGCGGCAGAAAAATGTGTTTGCAGCCCTGTTTTAAAGGAACAGGAACCTCTGTTGTGTAATTTTCCACGAGGCTATCTCCTCTAGACCCAGTTCTAGGCTGTCAAATCATTTCCACCGCATATTCCTGACTTGGATCATTTTCAAAGGCTCTTGCTGCTTTCTCCCTGATAAAGAGCTCTGCCTTACTTTCGTTTGACTTGGGGAAAATAAGCTGTTCTTAGAGTGGAGAGAATCACCCTCAATTAGATCTCTGTCTACAGGTTCAGGGATCAGAAAATACAGTACTGTAATCAAAAGTTGGCAACCCTACATTTGTTCTATGATAAATGTATTTCAAATATCTGGATGTCACCAGTGTCCTTTGACTTGGAGACCATCTTATTTTATTGTACGCAGCTGGAAGCACTGTGGATTTTAATTCTCTTGTATTTAATACCCTCTTGTATTCCCCAATTTACCAATTTATTTGTTTTGGGGAGGTGAGGTGAGCTCTGCAAAGGAGGAAGGGGTTACTCTGAGAATGTATTTGCACTGTGGTTCCTTTCAGAGAGATGCTGGGTCACAACTGTGTCCTGTGAAGTCCACAAAACATTTATGCCGTGATAATAAATTTGTTAGCCTTTGAGGTGCCACAAGACTGTCGTTTTTGCTGTAAGGGACTGGTGTGGCTACTAGCCCTCTGGAAATGGAAATGGCTGGGTGCCAACTCCATTCAGAAAGTGCTCTCGGAAAAGAAAGGAAACTTTTGCAAAATGCACAGACTTGTAGAATATCTGGTTATAAACAAAAACAGCTAGGAAATGAGTGAGATTTAAACCTATGAAAATCCGAATTCTTCAAAGCTGGGGACTGTTTCGTTCTCGTTTTATTTCTAGGAAAGATCTGTAGCTTGCTGCCTTTTCCAAGGCAAGGAGGTAACGGGTGAAACGAGATAACATTGATTAAAATGCAATAAAAAGAGCAGGAAATTAAAAGCTGCATTGACTGACCCATGGTTTTGAAGCCTGCTTAGGTTATTTGCATTTAGGCTACAGTCCTATGCACACTTGAATTCAGTGGGTTTCCTTCCGAGCAGGGACGCCGGGAATCGCGCGGTCAAGTTTCCACTTTCCTCCCTCTTTATGCCCGGACGCCTCTCCAGAGAGTCCCGCGGCACCCGAGAATGGAGACTACCACTCCCAGCATGCAATGCTCGGGAGGGGGTCTGAAGGGGACCCCGGGGTCCTAAAGCCCACGTGTC
This sequence comes from Podarcis muralis, assembly GCF_964188315.1. Classification (NCBI taxonomy): domain Eukaryota; kingdom Metazoa; phylum Chordata; class Lepidosauria; order Squamata; family Lacertidae; genus Podarcis; species Podarcis muralis. The sequence goes on along the minus strand of NC_135667.1, from coordinate 58,183,269 downwards.
CACGCGCAACCTTTTGTTGGCCCGGTTGGCAACCCCCTCGCTGACTCGCCCTCCCTGCGCTGGGCAGAGCGTGGCATTGCGGGGCCCACCGGCCAGGTTGCCGTTCGAAGCACCTTGAGCTAACACGTGCTGGCAACTTGGCCGCATCCACACGTGCAGAAGACACCGGGTGGAGCTACGGGGATTTGGCGGGCGGGGCTGCCCTGCGGCTTGGGCCCGAGGAGGACGAAGGAAGGAAGGGCGGGCGGCCTCGGCCTCCGCTGCCGGCGCGGGGCCTGGCGAGGATGGGGCGGCGCGGCGGCTGCCGGGCGGCGGGGCTGCTGCTGCTGCTGCTGCTGCGGGCGGCCGGCGGAGACGCGCTGCGGGACGAGGCCGAGGCGGCCCCGCCAGGGAACAGCCGGCCCTACGCCGTGCTCCAGACGCAGAACCTGGGTGAGGAGCCCGAGGAAGAGAGGGCACCCTCCTCGGACGCCTGGGTCCCACGGCCCTGCACCCGCCTCCCACCCCTCCAGTCCTCCGCCTCCCTCGCCTGTCCCAAGCCCATCACTCCGCGCCCGCCGCTTGCAGGTTCGCCCCCCCCCGGAAAGGGAGCCCCGGAACTTGGGGGGGGGGGCTTTGCCTCCCTCCCCACTTCCATCCCTGTGATTCCTGGCTCAGTTCTCCTTGCAGGGCCAAAGACCTTCTCTAGCTAAGGGCTGGCAGGATGAACTGGTTTGCCCTTAGCAGCCGGGGCCAGGGAAGGAGGAGGTAGCCCCTGCCTGGGGTAGACTAGATGGCCTCTGGGACACCCTGCCTATGCTGCGGGGGTGTGTGTGTGTGTGTGAAAAGCCATGGAAAAGACAGACTCTGTGGACCCTGCATGTCTTTTTTTAATACCAGAGGAGACTGCTGGATCAGGCCAGTGACCCATCCAGTCCAGCATCCTGTTCTCACAGGGGGAAACTGGCAAGTGAGACCTGAGCGCAAGAGCCCTTTTCTCTCCTCCTGGCAACTGGCATTCAGAGGCCTTGGTGCCTCCTGGGCTGGCTCTCAGCACTGAGCTTCCTTTCTTGAATTGTTTTGCCTCCCAGTCCAATTGTGACTTAAATGTGCTGAGATTTACACCTCACTGTCAGAAAGTTGCATCAGTAATAAGTTGTACTATTCCTCCTATCCTGTGAAGAAGACTTCCAAATGTGTTCCTCATTATGCTTCTGAGAATCCCCACAATCAGCTTGCTGGTCATTTGGCTGTTTCTTTTCCCAGCCAGGCTGGGGCTCCCAGCACTTTCTCCTCACCCTGCCAGGCAGTTCCTGGCCCAACTGCATTTACTTGCAGCCTGGATGGGGCCAGCAAGGATTGCAGACTGGAATTTCCCCATTGACAGCCCCTGGCAGAGTCCAACAGAATCTGGAGGGCTACAGCTTCCCTGCTTCTGCTCTAGCAGATGCTCAGTAGGAGCACTGGTTCTTGTTGTGCCCAAGGATGAGAGCGAGAGTCCAAGGAATTCTGAAAATGGGAGGAATTGGTAGCGAAGGCTGGAAGGCACTGTGAGTGATTGGCCTTTGAGGGCTCCTAGGTGCTGTGGTCTAAACCACAGAGCCTAGGGCTTGCCGATCAGAAGGTTGACGGTTTGAATCCCCACGACGGGGTGAGCTCCCGTTGCTCGGTCCCTGCTCCTGCCAACCTAGCAGTTCGAAAGCACATCAAAGTGCAAGTAGATAAATAGGTACCGCTCCGGCGGGAAGGTAAACGGCATTTCAATGCGCTGCTCTGGTTCGCCAGAAGCAGCTTAGTCATGCTGGCCACATGACCAATAAAGCGAGATGAGCGCCACAACCCCAGAGTCATCTGCGACTGGACTTAACGGTCAGGGGTCCCTTTACCTTTAGGGAGCTTCACGGTCGAGTGGAAATTTGAACCCTGGTTTCTCCCAAGTCCTCTTCCCAGCCTGTAACTGCACCCTGTGTCTCCCAGCTCCTGCTCTTGAAGAGAGAGCAGCGTGCCCTGTAGACAGAATCAGTCCCTGGCTGCCCTCCTCCATGCCTTATCAGCCCAGGCTCTCGCTCTTCCTTTCTCTTGCAGTTCTGATGGGAAGTGTCTTTGGCATCCTGCTCGTCGCCATGATCCTGCTGTCTGTGTGTGTGTACAAGCCCATTCGCCGGCGGTAGCCCAGGAGCAGCATCTTCAGGAGGGCTGGAGGCTGGTGGCTGGAGGGGAGACCCAGCTCCCAACACCAACGCGGGCCATGTGCTCTGGTATACACTTCATCTTCATGCCCGACCAGCTTCTGGGCACGCTGAAGGGGGCTGTGCTTCCTTCCATCTTCCATGTAAAAGTTGTTTTGCTCTTGGTCTGATTGCTCCAGTTGCTGTTCCGTGTGTGTGTGTGTGTGTGTTTGCATGCATTTGCGCCACAGGGATTTGTGACTTAACAGAGCATTAAAAAAACCACCCTGGTTGTTTTCAGTTGGGCACTCCTGGACTTTCAAAAATGCAGAGCATATTTTGAACTGGGAAAGAAAGGCAGCATTTTATGAAAATTGTTTCTTTGTGTGTATGAACCAGAGGCTCCCACCACCCCAAACTGTTGTCTGTAATATTCTTGCTGACAAAACATTGTGAACTCCTCCCCACTATTTTTATTTTCCATCACTATTTGCACTTCTTCAGGTGTGTGGGAAGACTGCATCTCTAAGATGCACTTGAAACATGTTAGTTGCACTGTGGGGCATTGAAGTCACTCTCTGCTTTGTTGAGGGAGCTTCTCAAACAGGGATGGGGAACCTAGCCCAGCCAGCAGGACCAAAGATTGGGGAGGCTAGAAATTGTAGCCCAATAACATCTGGAGAAGGACTGATTCCCCACCCCAGTCCCTTTCTGGTTGGCCAGCACAGAGAGCTCATCTTGTATCATTTTGCAGAAAGGTTCTACTTACCAATAACACAACTTAATCCATTCTAGTTTGAGTGATCCATTAGTCATTACAGGGGTCTTCAGAAGCTGTCACTGTCCTAAGCCTCTGGGAAGAGGTCTAGCTTAGTCACATGGTATTTGCTTATGCATGCAAAAGGTCCCAGCCAGGTGCAAACCCCACCTCCTCAGGTACAGCTGGGAATTGCCCCCTGCCAGAAACCCTGGGAGCCTCTGCCAGTCAGTGCAGACAGTCCAGAACTAGATGGACCGTTGGGCCATGGCATAAAGGCAGCTTCCTGGGCTTCCAGGTTTCAATCAGTTAGCATCACTTCTCTGCATCAGAAAACACAGAGCTTAACACTAAGCTGGTGACTCAATGGGTATGGTAAATCACCCATCTCCTACAACCCTTCTGAGAAAACCTCCACCCCACCCTCCCACTATATAGAAGGGTCTGGTGACTTCTGTTTCAGTGTACAGTGGTGCCTCGCAAAACGAAATTAATCCGTTCCGCGAGTCTCTTCGTCTTGCGGTTTTTTCGTCTTGCGAAGCACGGCTATTAGCGGCTTAGCGGCTATTAACGGCTTAGCGGCTTTAAGAAAAAGGAAACAAACTCGCAAGACGTTTCGTCTTGCGAAGCAAGCCCATAGGGAAATTCGTCTTGCGGAATGACTCAAAAAACGGAAAACCCTTTCGTCTAGCGAGTTATTCGTCTTGCGGGGCACCACTGTATCTGAAGAAGTGTGCATGCACACAAAAGCTTATACCAAGAACAAACTTAGTTGTTCTCTAAGGTGCTACTGGACAATTTTTTAATTGATTTTATATATTTTGACTGCATCAAACCAACACAGCTACCTACCTGAACTAAGCTAGTAGCAAATTAAACTTCAGCAAGACCCATTTAAGTTGTTTTGGAGTACAAATAAGGAGCAGCAAACAGGCTAGGTCCCAAAATTATCTGGCCTGTTTTTAGGAAACAGGCTCTATAGGGTAGCAAGCAAAGGCTTCAGTTTTCATGGAGTTGTAGTGCTGGAAGTCTAATTTCCTGAAATGCAGGAATCACAGTTAAAGAAGCACTGGCAGTTGGCCATCCAACCTCTGCTTAAAATCATCTAAAGAAGGAGAGTCTACCACCTTCTGGGAGTCTGTTCCACTGCTAAACATCTTTTACCACCAGAAAGTTCTTCCTGTTTTCTTCTGCCACGTGATGGGACTGGTGTGACTTAAAAGAAAGAGAATTGTGAAATCTTAAGAGTAGTGATCTGAGGTGAGAATATTCTCCACAAACTGTAAACTAATGTAAGAACCAGTTTTACAACCCACATTAAAATTTGTAAATAAATAATAAGTCAAGCTGTGATATTGCCAGTGTACATAATGAATAATGATTTTTTTTGATCCAGTTACATTGTGTCATTCACCATTGGCAGTTCTGAAATGTGAGCTACAGAAACATTTTTTTTTTAGTTTAAAAATAACTAATTTAATTGGATGAACATAGGGGCGTGATTGTATGTCCCTCTCCAGTCATGCTTGTGTACATAAGTGTGTGTGTCTTTTTGGTAGTACAAATCTTGTTGCAAAAGGGAGGTCATGGTGCTAAGATCCCTGTATTTCAGTGGGTTGGACTGGATGACCCCAGGGTCCCTTCCAACCATACAAATCGATGGCTATGTGGAAGAGTAGTTCAGTGGTGGATTGTATGTTGTGTGTAATGTGAAGGTGCTAGAGGTAATTAGAAGGAAGGGTAAGGAATGTGTCTGCAAGCATTGGAGAGTGAAGTTATGGTGGGGTGGGGGTAGGGTGGGGTGATGGGCTGAAATTCAGCTGAGCTTTGCTCTTTGGTATAGAAAGATGGAAGGATTGGTTTTCTGAGTTTGGAATAGTTTTAAGAAGTGGGAGGTGAAAGTGGTGATGTTTTGAAGCAGAGCTGGTGATACCAAGCATTTGAGTGCGTATCTAGGGGTTTTCACCATTTTGTCTGTTATTTAAATCATTAAAGAAATTGGAGTTCTTGTTGAAAATACACTGAAAAGGATATACCAAGAGCTCTGGCCACAAGTTTCAATATAAGGAATAATTCCTACTCGAGAGTTGAAAAGAAAAACGTGTATATTCTGCTAAGAATAACAGTTTGAAGCTAATAGTAAATTTAAACACAACGTGTAAGTACGATAGTTTTAAGGTAATAGTAAATTTAGATACAACGTTTAAGTGCAGAAATAATGTAGTTTCAAATATGCAGTGATATGGTATAAAGGTACATAAAATACCAGTACACAACAATTGTTTTATACAAGTCTCAATGGCAGTCAAAAAGAGTCCATATTATATAAAATCAGAATAAAGAATAAAGAATCAAATAGGGCCAAAAAGGAGTATCCGGAGTGTGAATCAGATGTACGACTCAGTAGTGGTGACCAGGACAGGGCCCTGTTTCGGAGTAAACGCCTTCTTCAGCTCGGTTTTTTTGAGGACTATAAATCTGTTGGAAGTCTATATCATTTAATTCTTTTATGTTTCTTTTTCGACATGCGTCTTAGATAATTGAATCCAAGTTTTCTTGCGTTTCTCTGTGCGTTTTCTCAGAATTAAATGATATAGACTTCCAACAGATTTATAGTCCTCAAAAAACCGAGCTGAAGAAGGCGTTTACTCCGCCTTCACAAACTTGACATGAGCCAACAGTGTGACGCGGCAGCTAAAAAAGCCAATGAAATTCTGGGCTGCATCAATAGGAGTATAGCATCTAGATCAAGGGAAGTAATAGTGCCACTGTATTCTGCTCTGGTCAGACCTCACCTGGAGTACTGTGTCCAGTTCTGGGCACCACAGTTCAAGAAGGACACTGACAAACTGGAACGTGTCCAGAGGAGGGCAACCAAAATGGTCAAAGGCCTGGAAACGATGCCTTATGAGGAACGGCTAAGGGAGCTGGGCATGCTTAGCCTGGAGAAGAGGAGGTTAAGGGGTGATATGATAGCCATGTTCAAATATATAAAAGGATGTCACATAGAGGAGGGAGAAAGGTTGTTTTCTGCTGCTCCAGAGAAGCGGACACGGAGCAATGGATCCAAACTACAAGAAAGAAGATTCCACCTAAACATTAGGAAGAACTTCCTGACAGTAAGAGCTGTTCGACAGTGGAATTTGCTGCCAAGGAGTGTGGTGGAGTCTCCGTCTTTGGAGGTCTTTAAGCAGAGGCTTGACAACCATATGTCAGGAGTGCTCTGATGGTGTTTCCTGCTTGGCAGGGGGTTGGACTCGATGGCCCTTGTGGTCTCTTCCAACTCTATGATTCTATGATTCTAAGTCCTAGGCTCTGGTTTAACCCACAGCGCCACCCACATCCCTCTTTAAAGCACATACAAATTCATAATTAGGTGAAATGAGCCTTGATCATTTTTTCCTGCAAATAAAGGGCAGAAAATTTGATCTGCTAATGGTAAGGCTGAAATGACTGAGAATATTAAAAATCTTATGAACCGTGACTGTCTGGCCATTTTCACTTAGACACAAGAGGGCGGTCGATTGTTCTGCTAATGATGGGGGGGGGTGATGACACAAAATAATAACAACCCACATTTGTGAAACATTTTTGAAAAGCGATCTGTACCCCTAACTCCTGTAGATAAAGAAGGCATGTAGCTCCCAATTTTCTTTGCCTGGGGTGCAGACATGCAGGAAACGTCATCAATTAGTGCTGAGACTTGATTAGGAATTTAATTTGACCAAACTTTTATTACTGGCTTTCGGTGGAAAAGTTGAGTTGTTGGGTTGTCTGAATGGTGAAATTCTGATCTGTTTAAAGTTTAAGATTTATAAGCCTGCTTCCTAAGCAGCAAGAAACAGGAAAGCATATGTATCAAAATGTCTTAGGACATCAAACTGGGAAAATGGATTTTAAATTGACTAAACAAGTTTTCGGCCCTTGGGAATTTGGTCTCTTACATCTACCCCTTCCTTGAGTCCCTAGTAAGAAAAGCCAATCATGGCTTTATTCCAATGGTAATTTAGTCAGGGGATGTAACACTTTAAATGGTATAATAGATTGCTGAATCATGAACCCTGTGCATGTGCAGAGGCTATGTTAGTTGAAAAGAAAAGAAAAAGGAGGTTTAAGCCAAGAGGAGACAAAGCTGTGCCCTGCACATGGTCCTTTATTCAAATTTCTTTAGGTAAAATTGGGAGCCATTGAGGAAACTGCAGTGAGAACTACTCCTTTGTGGGCTTTGTGTAAAAATGTAAGTTGCCCTAAATCTTTGCCCCAGGGGCTGCTTGCGAAGAAACAACAGTTAAGTACAGAACCATTAACAGCTATCAACAATAGAAAAAAGGTTCCCAGATTTTAATCTAACCTGCAAATTTTCGTATGTATTTCAACTATATGTAATAGCCTTTTTTCTATTTTGGTGTGACCTTATTCTTAGCAGTTCTATACCCATGGCCACACAGTGATTTATTTATTTTTACAGAAAGTAGCTTTAATGCTTTACACTTAAAGTACCTAGGCCTATACAATTATGTTTAACAGCATGTGAGGTGGCCTTGATTTAAACAGTTGACGTTTCTATATTTTTATTTAGTGCCAGTAACTGGTTTTTGCAGTGCTATTCAAAGGTAAAGGTAAAGGTACCCCTGCCCGTACGGGCCAGTCTTGACAGACTCTAGGGTTGTGCGCCCATCTCACTCAAGAGGCAGGGGGCCAGCGCTGTCCGGAGACACTTCCGGGTCACGTGGCCAGCGTGACAAAGCTGCATCTGGCAAGCCAGCGCAACACACGGAAACACCGTTTACCTTCCCGCCAGTAAGCGGTCCCTATTTATCTACTTGCACCCGGAGGTGCTTTCGAACTGCTAGGTTGGCAGGCGCTGGGACCGATCAACGGGAGCGCACCCAGCCGCGGGGATTTGAACCGCCGACCTTTCGATCGGCAAGCCCTAGGCGCTGAGGCTTTTACCCACAACGCCACCCGCATCCCCTGCTATTCAAAGGTACAAGGTGCCATTTACCAGAGATTGACATACTGAAATATATTATCATATAATGATAATGATTACTCCAAGACCAAAATTATGGTCTTTGGGAAGCGTAGTCCCAGATCCAAATGGAAAATGGATCAGCAGAATCTGGAGCAAACATGCTCCTTCAGATATCTGGGAGTTCTCTTCACTGAGATGCTGTCATGGAAGGGGCACGTTGAGGCTACGAAACTCAAAGCGCAGAAAGCTTGTGGGGCATTAATGAAATTCTATTTTACGGTGGGTGGCCAGTTACTAGAACCTGTGTTGAAAATCTTTGCCAGCGAAGTGGTTTCCCAGATGCTCTATGGAATAGCGATATGGGGCATGGACCCAAAGGCTAACAAAGCCTTAGAAATAGTGCAGAACAAATTCCTCAGGAAAGTGCTCTCGCTCCCCAACGGGATCCCAGTGAGATACAAGCCTCTCTTACTACACATTATGCACTGAATGAAAGGCTACTTTGCTTGCTCCATTTTCTCCAGACAGTAGGAGAACTTCTACTGTGAGTTATCATGCACAGATGCATGTGCAAGCATTTTACACCATGAATGAAAAAGCTACTCAGAGTGGCTGGGGCAACCTAGTCAGATGGGCAGCCTATAAATGATGATGATGATGATGTGAAGAGTAGGGAACACCTGTTGATGTACTGGCTTCTCCATACATCACTGGGGAGTAGATTGAACTGTGCACACAGTTGTGTATGTGGGCAAGGTCCCTTTAACCAGAGAAATTGGTAAGGCTGCAAGTGCAAACTCCCCCTGTCTGTCCTAGCAAATGCACAAAACAGCATTAATGGAGAACAACAGTCATGATCCAGCTTCCATGCTGAGCATGCAGAGTCACACACTCTGCCATGGAGACACATCCAAACCTTTGGACTTTCCTTTGCAAGCAAAGTGCAGCTCTGCCTCTTCATAGGTGCTTGGATTGTGGCTTTTTTGTGTATCTTAGCACAACCATTTCTTCAAGGAGTCAAGAGGTTGGAAGATGCAATGGAATAAGCTAGTTGAGGGTGTTCACACTGAAAAAAAATGCACACTTAAGTTTTTGTTGGTGCAGATGTGGTTTCGTTTTTTTGTTTTACATACAAACTTGATTTTCCTGGTGTATATATTTTATACTTAACAAAGGGTTAATTTTGCCACTGTATTTATTTTTGTTTAACTGATTTGAACCTAAATGCCACTTTCAAAATGAGAATTCTGCCTCCGTCTCTTTCCCTTCATTGTGACTATGAGCCTGCAGCTGTAGTTCAGGTACTTCTGAGCTGGAAATGTAACTCCAATTGCTTCACTGTGCAGTAAAAAAAAATGTGGCTTCACACAACAAATTCCTGACTATTGTGGTTCACATATTTTCTAGACTGATTGTGATGTCAAGGGCTTGGCCTTTTGCAATCCTTGCATCTTTCAAGGCAGTCACTGCTGTTTCTATTATTTGGGCAGCACAGGATCATGGCTGAGAGATAATGAGGTTCTGCCAGCCATGATATTGCCCAAATATTTTCAAGCATCCCTGCATGATCCCCAAAATGGAACGTATTATGTAGCAAATAAGATGCTATTCAGATTATGCTGTATTCAAGCAGCCTGCTCAAGACATTTCTTTATGAAAGCTGCTTTGCAAGGGCTTATTAATGTATTATATTACAAGCACATGCAAACAAAGTGCTAAATGTGAAAGTGGCTTGTCTCTCTGGACCCAACTAAGTGCCACACTGCATCAAAAGAGCGAAGGATCCACTGACTTGCTAAATGTCACAGAATGTCTACACCGCTTAAGGTGCCTCTGTTCTGGAGGGCCAGCTGACATTGTAGGTTTAGCAGTGTGAAGCTACTCAAATGTCAGGCTTATTCCTACAGACTTTTATCTGTCTTTGATAAGCACAGAGTGACTGAAGGGTGTCTTGTGCCCCTTCCTTTGGGGTTGCAAGAAGATGCAAGGATCAAACATGGAATTAGGAGCATTGATTTTGGTTTAAACTTCGGGATAGACAAGAAAACTATTCTAAAGGGGGAGGTCTGTTATACTTACAGGTGCCTGCTGAGCAAGATAAGTTGCTTTTAAGCCTGCAGTGGTATTAAGAAGCAATACTCTATGAACAAAGGTTTAAATAAAGACCATCTTTTTCTAGGAAGCCTCTCATGTATTGCAGTCTCCTGCCTTTGAAGCTCTATAAAAGGGCAAGATCTGAATTACTAAAAGGGGTAAGCTAACATTCCTGCCAATTGCTGTGTTTTTACTTTGGCCATCAGCTCGACAACAGCAAGCTAACTTTCTGAGAGCTGCAAGAAGGGCTCTGGCGAGGAGATAATTTACATTATCCTGGACTCAATGGGCCACTGGCACAATGACACAGAGAGGACAGTCCGCTTGCCACAAATGTCCCAGAGCAAAAACAAGAAAAGGCTTCCTTGTAGCAAGAGGGCTGATTCCCTCCTTGCAAGCACTGAAAGAATCCACAATACCCAACAAGGCCCTCTTCAAAAGGATTCCTTTTATTTTCATGTGAAACTTAGCTGCATATTTCTGGCCTGGTTACAACGACAATTCCAGAGTTGTCCACCCACCCCCCGGCTTGCCCCCGTCATAGCACACCCAGAAATTGCAACTACCTTTCTTCTGGAGTGCTTTATAGAGATTCCCTTCCCTTCGGGGCCTTGAGACAGATTCAGTTAAGAGTGAAGATTAAATAAAGTCAGGCAAAACTTGCAACTGGTACATTTGGAGAGGCTGCCCTCCCCCCCCCCCCAAGGGGAGGAGAGCAAAGATTAGCCCTGCAGCTGGTCTGAGGCACCTGAAAGCCCAGGGACGTCTCTGCCAACCAACACAAGGCAGACTTCCCCAGCCTGTGCCCTCCAATGTTTTGGATGACACCCCCCCCATTAGCCAAAGCATCCCACAGCTCTGCTGGCTAGCCCCCCACTCCCCACCCAGGAGTGGTACTACCAAATAGTTGGACGGCACCGCCTTGGCAAAGGCTGCTGCTCTGAGGGACTTCCTGTGGTGTGGCTTCACATTTGCTTCCCTCCTGCCAGTTTCTGAACCAACGTTTGAAGGAGGTGGAGCCAGCTCACCTCTTTGCTTGCTACCCAGCCCCTCTGTGCCTCTGGAGAGGGAGGAGGTGGTGGTGGCACTGCTGCCTCGCCCTGACCCCCAGCCCCCTCCCCTGGGTTTATTGCTAGCTAAGGCCACATGGTCTGCAGGCAACAGAAAAACAGGCAAAATTTACTCCTATGCTGTTCCTATTCCCCGTGGCACCTGCTTTAAGAACTGTACTAATCTTAAAACAGACAAAAAACGCACTTTCTAGAGGAAAGGGAGATAATATGCACTATAAGAAGGCAACATGAGTTTCCCTTTTGGTCAAGAGAACCTGCTTTATAGCAGTCCCTTTCTCCCTTTTAATATGGGGAATTGGGTACTGAGTTAAGTTTCTCTCAATTCCCTTTTTTCTTTTTTTAAAAAACACAAACACTCCTATACACACAAAGACCCTTATAAAGCACTTGTGTGGGACAGAAGGTCTTGTGCCCACTGGAGTAGCAAACAGCTGGGGTTGAGATAGTGTTAAAGGCTGGAAGGAAATAGGGCATTATGCCTAGAGCATCCTTCCCCATACCTGGAGGGTGCCAGGTTAAGGTAAGGATGCTCATGGCACTGTCCCCAACAGACAGTGGCTGCTGTTCGCTGGATTCAAAGACAACCTGGAGGACTTGCTGCGTCTTTGACCGGCAATGAGATGATGCTCACACAAACCTTCCTCAAACAGGGCAAGTTCCCTGCAGTGCTGGACACTAGCCAAAGTGCCCCCCCCCTTTTCAGAAAAAAGTTGAAGGCAGCCCAAGGAGTTCGTCTTTTAAGTCCAAAGTTCAGAGCACACAAAAGGAGAATGAAGCTTGAGATGTGGGGACGGCTCCTGTAGATCTGCCGCAAATTGTCCCCACAAAGGACATTTGTAGCCTGGCGCAAGGTGCAGCCAGCCCTGGGCAGCTGAGCCCATGTGCTTCTCAGCACTGAGAAAGGATTAGGCTCTTCCTTTTGCTTTGAGAGACAGAGAGAGAGGGTTGCGGGAGCTCCGCCTGCCTATTTGTCAAGGAGGGAGCGCTGGAGAGCTCGCTGCAGCTCTGCCTCCTCCTCCTCCTGCCGCCGCCGCTCCAGGTCCTGCTGCTCACGAACGGAAAGCTCCATAGCCAGGCGCAGGTCCCGATCGAAACTGGAAGATTCCTGCAGAGAGGCGGAGGCTGGAGTAGCCAAGAAGCTTTCCTGCAAAGCCCTGGGGGAGAGGAAGAGAGATGGAGTGAAACACTTTTAACCAGCTGCCCAACACAGAGCCTGCTTTCCTAACACCCCCTGGCTTTCTGGGGCAAAGCCCCCCACCCCCCAATGCATGGAGAGCAACGCTCCCGAGCAGAGGCATCAAGGACCTGCTGGAACAGCTGTGAGAGCTAGAGCCACAGCAAGGAAATGCCTGGGTCTTGCCAGGAAGCCGCTATGCCTCCACACCCCCTCCCAGGTCAGTGTTTGCAGGGAACTTAACTGGACCAGCCGAATGATGCGCAGGTGCTTAGGATGTATATTCATCCTCCCCACCGCCCTTTGTGGGTGACTTTTGTGTTTCTCACTCTCACATACTCAATTTTCATGGAAGGAAAGGAGGCAGGAATGGCTTTAAACGAGGGTTAGAAGGCTATCGGCCGCCACTGGCCAGGATGGCTCTGCTCTGCCACCACGGCTACACTTCTGAACACCAGTTGCTGGAAGCCACAAGAGGGATAGGTGCCCTGCTCTTTGGTTCAGGTCCTGCTTGCTGGTTTCCCGCAGGCATCTGGTTGGCCACCCTGAGGACAGGGTGCTGGACTAGATGGGTCCCCCTTGGCTTGATCCAGCAGGCGCTTCGGATGGTCATAAAAGTCTCCCACCCACAACCAGAAAAGGCAGAAGATGCTGCAGAAGCTACACAGAAAAGGAGTGATGACAGGCTCAGCCTGAACTAAGACCATAATGCCCCCTCCTTTTACGTGGTCCCTCCGAGGCCTGGAAAGGGGGGAATCAACTAATGATGGGCAGATGGTGAATGAGAGAGAGAGAGAGAGAATGGGTGGATGAATGAACCAGGGCTGTCCCACACACTTCTTGCTTTGGGTCCACTCAGGGTTGTTGATATGTGGCCTCTGATCACCTTCCCACAAGGGAATGTGGTCCCCAACTTCGAAAGGGCCACCCACCCCTGCTATGAGCAGCTGCAGCAGAGTTGGTGAAAAGCACTTAGCAGCCCTGCACTTTCCACGTATTCCATCCCTCTCCCACCAGAAACCCCTGGGAGATGGGAGCTCCTGAATGGGAAGGCCAGGCAAGGGAGCGTGAGATACTCACTGTCACTAGCAACAGATGCTCCAAGCCAGGGCTGGGGAACACCTGGAGCTCTCCAGCTGTTGCTGGGAATCCAACTCCCATCAGATCCAGTCAGGACGACGTGGTCAGGGATGATGGGAGCTGGAGTTTAATAACAGATTCCTCTGGTTCCTCCTCCCTGCTCTACAGTAAACCCTGGATGGGGCTCAGCTTCCTAGCACCTGGTGGTGAGTAACTCCTCATGTTTAGCAAGAAGGAACAATACCTTTGATACTGAAGGTTGAGGTCCTGTGAGTAAGAGACAGCCCCATTCAAGTCTGGTCCCAAAGCCTCCTGAGAAAGACACCAGAGCAGTTAATACCAGTGACAATTTGAGACGTACACTCACACATCATGCAGAAGTGGCTGGTGCTGGGGGTTTAATACCATTGATATCTTTTCTAACCCACTTTTCTATTGGATGCATTAAAGTGACTTACAAAAACTCAGAACAAACCAATCTAAAAAACTAAACACGGCAAGATGTGATAATAGTAAAACACTAGCATTAAACTAGCATGTTAATTCAGAAGCCAAACAATCCTTAAAAGTAGCAACATTAAACATGAAAGCCTCAGTGGTTTTGCTGTGGGTTTTTTAAAGTCTCCAGTGGTTGCCAAAAAGCAAACACATGAAGGAGCTTGGTGGATCTCTCCTAAAATGGAGATCTAATACTGCCCTCAGCTCAGTGGCAGAGCTCATATTTGACATGCAGAGGGTTCTGGGTTTTATCCCTGACATCGCAGACAGGGCTGGGGAAGGAGACGTGACTGAAACCAGAGCGGCTGCCAGTCAGTGTAGGCCAGTGATGAGGAACCTGTGGCCCACCAGAAACCGTTGAATGCCAGGTCCCATCATCCACCGCTAGCATGGCCAATGGGAGTGGTGGTCCTGCAACATCCAGAGGGCCACAGGTTCTCCATCTCCAGGAGAGACCAGTGGTCTCAGTATAAAGCAGCTTCTTGAGTTCTTTTTGACATGCATTGTTGCATTCCCAGGATGCAACAGGCTCCCTCAGAAAGTGGTGGACTCTCCTTCCTTGGAGGTTGGGGAACATGGTTCACATGCATCGTCTGAAGACCCCATTTGCCAGATCCCCTGGCCTTTCCTGTGCTCTGATTATTTCACACAAGAATTCTCCCATTATGCTGCTGTCCCAACTCCGCCTCCTCAGGTGGCCCCTTCTGCAGCATGAGAAAAGAGCAGGGGCAAAGCTTAGCAAGGCCGTCCAAGCTCATGAGAAGTTGGCCAGGGGTGTGAGGTAAGGGAATGGGAAAAGATCCCTGAGCAAGAGGGGCTCACTCTGTTCTGGCCAGACTCCATCAGGCTCTGCTGGATAGCAAACTGCATGATCTCGTTGTCTTCATCCTGCACCCGGACATTCCTGCCATCGTCCTGAATGTGATAGGATTTAGGGATCTCAAAGACGGACTGGTCGACCACAAAGGTAGAGGCTGGAGTAGCCATGTGGGGGGGGGGGAAAGGACACCAAGCATTAACCCCAGGGATTGGCAGAGAGCCCATAAAGCAGAAAGCAGAGGTGTAGCAGTATTATTTCATTTGGCTTGCTGGCTTAAGGATGTAATTCTCTCTTAGGGTGAAAAATGGTTTAGCCCAAGGGTGAAGATGCTGACGATGGGCCCACAGCTCAGGCGGAGCACCTGCTTGGCACAAAGGATGCCCCAGGGTCAGTCCTGGGTGTCCCCCATTAAAAGGATACGGACTAACACGCCACAGTCTTTGCTCCTCCTCCAACCCTGGATGGAATCAGCCTTGGTTGCCCTGGTGGATGGCCCGTGTCAGGAGAGGGACCGTTCCTTGATCTCTCAGCAACCTTCAATACCGCTGACTGCGGCATCTTCCTAGATAGCTTTTGTGGCATGGATATCAAGGGGAGTGGACGACTGCAGAAGGTGCAGAAACACTGGAGGAGTGCTCTTCAACTCCACAGGGCACTATTTGGTATCCACTGCTATCCAGTATCTATATGAAGCTCCTGGGAATGGCCATTAGGAGTTTGGGAGCACGGCACCATCAGTATGCAAAGCTCCAGGGCTCTGGACATATCTTGAACGAAAAATAGGGAAAGCAGGGAACACCTTTTCACCTCTATCATGGCAACCAGGTGAGCATACAATGTCCACTGCTTTATTTAACAGTAGTGCAGAATCAGATAATAGGACCACTGAACTGGTCTATCCAATGGTACACCCCATGAGAAATCAGAAAATAGGAGAGACTTCCGCAACATGGTGGCTCTCCAGATGTTGCTGGACTCTTGCCATCTCTGACTGCTGGCCATATTGGCTGGGGCTGATGGAAGGTGGAGTTTGCAACCAGTTTGTGAAGGATGCGTTATTACGTTGAGCATTTTAATTTGTTGTGCAGTGAACATAATAAGGGATCCATAAACACCTAGAGGACCACACATTGGGGAAGATGGCACTATCTATCCCTCTGCTGCACAATGCTTTGGGAGATGATCTCAGGTGAAAAGTGGATTTTAAATATATAAAAATGAAGGAGATATCTTGCATAATTCAGCCTGTGTGAAGGCGCAACCAGGAGCAAAGAGGTCCACACATTTTGTCCACTTAAATCTGACTGCCACAGAGTCTCCCAGAGGAATATCCCAATCTGGAAACCAAAGGGTTCCTCTTACTTGAGTTCCTCCCTCAAACCCTGGAGCAGCTCTCTCACCAGATGGCTGCTGTGCCCCATCTGAAGCCTGGGGAGACGCCTCTTCTGCTGTGCTACAGCCGTTCACATTCCCAAAAGTAATGCGAGCATTGAGGATGTGGAACAATGGGATCTCTGCAGTTTGGGGGAAGGGAAGAGGGACAGGAGAGGTTGAGCAAGGTCACCAGTTATCCTCATCACCACAGTTTGCTTTGAAGGTGCCCCAAGACAAGGAGCACCATTCAAGAGGGGAGGGGGTTGATGTCTTGAACATGGTGGCAGGTGGGGGGCAGGAAGAGGGAACCACCAGCACAAAAAGGGTCATACCGATTTTAACTGGAAATCCAGGAGGAAAGTCCAAGGTGATGAAGTCTTTGAGTTGAGCAAAATGTGCACTGGTTCTGGCCATCAAGTCCACAATGGGGGTGACCTGCTCCACAAGGGAGAGGGGAAACTGTTCGGACATCCACAAGTTGGCTTTAAACCTACCAGAGATGAAAGTGTCATAAACACATCTGCCCCAAGTAGAGAAATACAGCATGAGTCAGTAAGCAGTCCTCTTCCCCCTCTCTCTGACACAGAATGCAATGTTGATAAGGAGCTAGCAGAGAGTGGGAGGGTGAGAAGTCAGCTCGCTCAAGATGCGCAGGCTGTGTCGTACTACAGCTCCCAGATGGGTGCAGAGAATCAGTGCACGCCCTCATAGATTCGGGAGCATCCACAGACTTGGACTCGGTGGAGAGGTTGGGGTTGGCCACGCAGAGTTTGGAGCTCCCTCTAGAAGTGCAGACCATCGATGGGCACCCCTTATTGTCGGGGAGCATCTCTGACACCACGATGCCAATAGGCCTCGAGTTGCCGGGCCACCAAGAGACAATATCGTTCTTAAGCTCATCTCAAAGAGGGGTGGGGGGGATGCCAAGCCAGTAACTTAAAACATGGACCAAGTGAATGTTGTCTCTTGACTCAAGCCTTGACAAAAGCAAGCATCGCTAATGCTTCTGCACCGGGGGAAATGACATCCTTACACAAAGCAAGCAAGATTTTGGGGAGATGTTGGGCTTCTAATGGAGGCCCCCCAGCTGCAGTTGGTGGAAGATTTCTAAAATAAAAGGTGCTGTGGCTTGAGTTATCCTGGAAGACTTCTCTGACTCCCAGGTTCCTGGGGACCATGCTGTGAAGGGCTCTCTCACTGAATGGGTGCTGGGGCTCAGTGCAGGCTCAAATCAAGTGCTGTGAGGCTGCTCCAGCAGCAACTCATGGTCCAGCAGGGAGTGGGCCTGACTTCTGCAGGGAGCATCTGTTCCTCCAGAGAGAAACAGAGTGCAGGATTTGCAAGCTGGGGCGCAAGAGAAAGGGAGGGGAAACTGAATCAAAGATAACAGGACGTTCAACAGAGTAGTAGCTTTACTTCTGAGTCCGGATGGTCACTTCTTTGGGTCTCCCGATATCTCTGTCTTTCAGGTCAAACTGAGGGTTGAAATATTCCTCAGGAGTGATGGCTGTAGGGTTGTTGGTTGTGGCGTATTCTGTCGTGAGGTCCTGGGGGAAAGAGAAGAGCACAAGGTGGGTGACCAGCAAGGCTTGGCAGAAACTCTTGGCTATCTGTCCAGGTTGCCTCAAAAGCCAATGGTGTCCCCAAAACAGAAGCCCAGGAGATCAGTCGCAGTGGGCCAAGGCTTCCCAACTCAGCAGGTCAGCTGCTCAGAGGGGGATTTGGCCTCAAAGTGAGTTGGCTCATCAGGCAAAAACAGAGGGCAGGATTGGCACAGGGAAACATGAAGGTATCTGAAGGAAGACAGTCAGTGGGGGTGCAGTGGACCATCTTAGACTAGGACCTGGGAGACCAGGGTTCAAATCCTCAGACCGGTCACTCACCCTCAGCTTCACCTACCTCACAGGGTTGTTGTGAGGAGAAAATGAGGAGAACTATGTGCACAACCTTTAGCACCATGGGAGAAAGGTGGAATATAAATGAAATAAAGTGCTGGCCTTTCACCAGAGGACTTCCAACATTTATTTGCTTTACATTTACACAAATTTATATTTTGAGGAGTTGAAGGCAGAACATCTTGGTCGGTCCCCTTGCTTGCTCCGATTACTCCGATTAGTAAGGCGTGGGGCACCTCCAGCCCTGAGGCCAAATGAGGCCTGTCAGGCTTCTGCCTTCCGCCCTACATGGCTGGGCCAAAAGGGGTCTTCCAATGCAAAGCCCCCAGCTTCCAAGTGCAGGGCAGGCCTCTCAGCTGATCAGCATTACAGGGAGCCCATCTTCAAATGAGGCTTCTCCTTTGAAGTTGGGCAGGCATTAACCACCTAACGTAATTACATAATGATGTCATTATGACATCAGCTGATTGACATACAGGTGGTCCTGCCCACCTATCAAAGTTGCTCCGATCCCTTTCTCCACCCCTGGCCTAACCGTGAGAAAATAACACAAGCTGCTGGGAAGGAGCTCAGGCCAACTCCTGCTTTTAAGTCTATGTTTATTACCCTATTTTTCGCTCTATAAGACGCACCAGACCACAAGACGCACCTAGTTTTTGGAGGAGGAAAACAAGGAAAAAAATATTCTGAATCTCAGAAGCCAGAACAGCAAGAGGGATCGCTGCACAGTGAAAGCAGCAATCCCTCTTGCTGTTCTGGCTTCTGGGATAGCTGTGCAGCCTGCATTCGCTCCATAAGACGCACACACATTTCCCCTTACTTTTTAGGAGGGAAAAAGTGAGTCTTATAGAGCAAAAAATACGGTATTTATTTTTTTAATCAGCAACATACTGTGCTGTTTTATTCTTGCATTTTTTAATGCTAGCCAGTTGAGGAACCAGGAGGTTGAAATGTGGGACAGTGAGTAAATAACAGAGGAGGAGTCCTCTTTTGCTGAAGAGATCAGCCTCAAAATACATTTTGCTCCTATCTCTGTGGTATAAAAACAGGAGTTCCTTGGCTGTTGCAGAAAAAATAACACTTCATGGTTCCAGAGGGTTAGAGGATCCAGAACATTTCTAGGCTGCCTAGAGGGACTTCCCCTCATGTTTCAAACCCAGATGCACAAACCTCTTCTCTTGGACGACATCATGAAATATAAAATTCTCTCATAAGAAATTTGTTTTGTATTAAATTTGCAGCATGAACCCTACTTTGCTCCCTTACTTTTATTCATTTTCCTTTGTCTTTCTTTATGTATTTTAATTGTACTGTTAGCAGTTTTCCAGTAAAAGACTTAAAACCATAAAAAAGGGAAAAAAGACAATGCATTTTGCTCACCTGTTGTGCCCCGTACTCATGCTCGATGGTTCCCAAAAAGGATTCAAAGGGGTTTCTGTCAGCTGGAGGAAAGGGCGGGGGAGGAAGCACAACTGCAGTGTTATCTCTGTCAGCCCCCCATGTCATGCTAAAACCTTCCCACTGGGAAGCATGAACAAGGCTGGCCTTTCAAAAGGGACTCTCCCCACAGCCCCAATGCAAGAGCTGAAGACGCCCCCATTGGATCTCCTGGATCTACTCCTGGAGGGCAGGACTGGAAAATGGAGAGGAATCTCACATCCTTTCCAGTGTGCAAGGATCATGGGAAAATGACTCTCCCTCTGCCTTAAATATGCACAGTAAACTGGTTTGTGATGGAATCTAACATACATGGACGCTGTAACAAATGATTCTGTCACTTTAACACATGAGCTGAAGAGCCACTTTTTGTGGCAGCGCTGGCAGCTCAGAAATCTTGGGTGCAAAGTGGGTCTTAACGCAGTCATTGTCATCCTGGTGCCCTCCACGCTTTTTGGATTATTATTGACAGCCATGCCGACTGGGGTTGGTGGAAGCTGTAGCCCCAAACAACTGGAGGGCTCTAGGTTGGCAAAGCCTGCCTTAAAGGATCCAAAATAAAATGTCAGGAAGTAAGGGGCAAAATTGGCAGTTGCAATTCTGCAAAACAGCCAGCAACAGATTGCCTCCACCACTTGTGCGAGGCTGGTAAGAACATAAGAAAATACAAAGAGCCTGCTGGATCTGGTCAGTGGCTCCCCTAGACAGGCGTCCTGTTCTCACAGGGGCCAACCAGATGCCTGTGGGAAACCAGCCACTAGGATTCGAGCACAAGAGCCTTCTCCCCTCTTGTGATTTCCAGCAACTGCTATGGAGAAGCATTGCGGCCTCCGACTGTGGAGGCTGAGACAGCCATCGTGGCTGGTAGCCCTCACTAGCCCTCTCCTCCTCCATGAATTTGTCTAATCCTCTTTTACAGCTATCCAAGGTGACCATCGCTGCCTCCTGTGGGAGCGAGTTCCACAGTTTAACTATGCACTGTGTGAAGGAGGACTTTTTTCCCTCTGTCCTGAATCTTCCATCCTGAATCATTGACATCCCTGAGTTCTAGTGTTAGGAGACAGGTAGAAATAAATTTCTCTATCCACTTTCTGCATGCCATGCATACTTTTATAAACTCTTGACTCGCCCTTTCTCTAAGCTAAGAAGTCCCAAATACTGCAGTCTTTCCTCACAGGGGAATTGCGCCATCCTCTTGATCATTTGGGTGGCCCTTTTCTAAACCGCTTACAACTCAAGATATCCTTAGAGGATACCCACACTGTTCTGACTTCCAGCTCACCCCAAAGCCACATGAAACAGCAACAGGCCCTGCTTAAAACAGAGCCCCAAAACAGACCAGCTGCTCTTCCCACAGCCCTCCCAGCCTCCTGAATTATAGAGCAGCAGCAGCATGCCTGTGAACACATTTCATTTTGCAGGGGACTGAATTTTGGCCAAGCCGTCACCAAGGAATTGGGTCGTAATGTCTGGGCTCAGAATCAAAGATGCCTTACCTGCAGGAGGGTGATCAACCTCGTCCCTCTCCTCCCACAGGACCAAATTACCTTTGTATCTCCTCTTCTCTTCTTCTGTCAAGTGCTCTGTTCTGATCTTGGTCACAACATTCACGTTGTTGGCCGTATAGACCTTGAGGGAAACAAGGAGGAGGAGGGAGAGATGTAGAGAGCCCAGCTAGTTCTGGAAGCCCCGATAGAAGTGGCTATGGGGTAACTGACAAGGAGGGTCCCAACCCATCCCCATCCTACCCCAATTCCCAACACAAAGGTGCCAAAGCACCATCTGTTGGCCAGCTAAAGCATCTCATTAGGGCTCCTCTTGTGGAAGGGTCTCCCCAGGGAGGCTCACCTGGCGCCTTCCTTACATAAAGCATTCTTCTTCCCTATCGCCTTTGGCTTATTAAACTATCTGTGGCCGTTTAAACTCTGAGGGGGAGTACTGTTTTTGTTTGCTACTATGGGATGCATTTTTGTAAACTGCCCTGTGATCCACAGTATAGAAATTTTAATAATAACAACAACATCTCAATATATAATATGCACAGTAAACTCTTTGGAGGGTACAGCTAGCCTGTGTCATTTGGAGTGTCTGTAATTCTGGTAGGAAAAAAAGGAAAATTGCATAAGAACCTCCACAGCCGTACCAAAGGCCCACTGCGTCCTTTGAAAGCAGCAGGCCAAAACACCTCTCATTAAGTTCTCAAGCAGAACTTCATAGTGAAAGAGGAACACTTGATGCCTCTCAGAGACATCCCATCATCAAAACCACCTAAGAGCATAACAGCCCTGCTGGGTCAGGCCAAGCGGGGCCCACCCAGGGCAGCCTCCTGTTCTCACAGTGGTCAACCAGGCGCCTCAAGGGGAAGCCCACAGCGCAGGACGCAAGCCATGAGCCCCCTCCCCTCCTGTGGCTTCCAGCAACTGGCATTCAGAAGCATTTACTGCCTCCAAATGAACGTCATTGATAGCCTTCTCCTTTGTGAACTTGCCCAATCTATTTAGAGCCTCTTGACATGGAGGCTGCATTTCTCTGGAATGCTGCCTAAAGCTGCCAATGGACATTTCTTCTTAAAGCCACTGAAACTGGTCCCAGAGAGTTCCAGAGGCTCATTTCACCCTGTCTTTTGCTTGTCATGAGCACACTGCCAATCCATGTTTTTGTCAGATAGCTGTACATGCTTACACTGTGAGACAATGAAGCCCATTATTTGGTGTTTGCTTTTCCCAGACTATCTGAGGCCTTGTGAACCTCATTCATGCCACTCTTCCGAATCAGAAGCAAAGGTTTTCAGGCTGCATGCACTTTTCATCAGGTGTCAAGTCCTCATGGCTGCAAATTAAAGCTCTGTGGAAGGGGGATATTTGTGGGCAACACCTGGAGAAATCTTAAAATGCTGAGCAAGGCTCCTAGCTGTCAGGGAAAAGGGACATCAGTACAAGAGCAGCAACTGACCTTTGCATCATAATCGCTCACCAATTCACTCTTCTCAGTTCTCCAGACCCAGAAGCCGGACATATTTCTGCAAGAGACAGGAAGCTATCAAAGAATCTGTGCTTCTGCCTTTACAAACTGGCTGTTGGAAGTGCAACAGCAAGGACCATTGGGTTTGTAACTCAAGAACTGACTTTGTTAGTGTTAACTAGCCAAGAGGGTGCCAGGTGGAGGTGTTGCATGATGTACATGGAGGTAGCATGTACATGGAGGAGAACCATGGACTTGAGCACCTTGGGAGGAAAAGCAGCATATAAATGTGAAAGATAGATAGATGATGGATAGATAGATAGATGATAGATAGATAGATAGATAGATAGATAGATAGATAGATAGATAGATGATAGATGATAGATGATAGATAGATAGATAGATAGATGATAGATAGATAAATACATACATACATACATTCACTACCCACCTCTTTAAGGAAAGAACCAGGAAGGGACTCAAACTCCCACCAGCCCCCCGTGCACCTAGGGGAGACCATTACCACTCCATGGTGGCCTTGGCATAGTTTCTTAGCAGGATGAGAGAGAGAGAGAGAGAGAGAGAAGAGAAGAGAAGAGGGGAAGGCTTCCTCCACCTCCTCAGAGGCTTTGGATATGGGGACAGACAGGGGTTGGGGAGCTCTGGATGCCTCCTCTCCCTGTGCCAGACTCTGAAACTGGGGCTATGTGAGATCTAGGGCAGGGATAGCCAACCAGGCAGCCTTGTGGAGGTGCCATTGCAGTTCAAAATGTCTGGAGGGCACCAGCCTGGGCAAGGCTGCTTGGGGAACAGCTGCTGGAGACCCAAACTTGAGCCTTGTCCCTCCCTCCCAAAGGGCAAAGGAGAGCCTGAGAGCTCTGGCCTCCTCCTCCTCACCTTTCAAAGGCAATGTTCCTCGTGTCCAGGGAAGTGCTGATGATGGGAGAGGTGAGCCGCCTCTCCACCTCCTTGGTCTTCGGGGTCATGGAGTCCAAGGTCAGGCGCTTGATTTGCTGGGTGATCTCAAAGCGCTCTGTGGCAACCACCTTCTCATCGTGGTTCACCTCGATCAGCTCTGCCCAGTTCCCAGTATCTGGAGAGAGGAGGAAGATGCCTTTCTGGGCTCCTGGCCAGCACATGCACACAAAGGCCCTTACTTGGGAGTAAGAGAGTGATCTTTATTTGGGCAAGTAACATGACAGGCTCAGCAACAGACAGAGGGCTCAGGAGTCACAACTGAGGAGTTCAGGTGCAGAGCAAAAAGTTGAAAACTGGACGAAAGAGACAGAGAAGTTCCTGTGAGTTCCCTTGCCCACCTGACGAGCTTTTGGGGACAAGGCATGGCCTGCTCACTCACTCACCTTGTGGGGATATCAGGATTGATATCCATTGGGGGAAGAGCAGCTACTCCCAAGTGTGAAGGCAGCACCTGGTTTTTAAACTGATTGCTGGGTTTAAAATGGTATAAGGTTGATGTTTTCCTTTATACTTTTGGATTATTATTTTTTCAACAAAATAATATTACTGTGCATCACTTTGAGTGTGTCTTTTTTTTGGCAGAGAGCCAGTGTGGGATGGAGGTTAGAGTGTCTGACTAGGCCCTGGGACAAGCCAGGGTTCAAATTCCCACTCAGCCATGAAGCTCTCTACATGAACCTGGGCCATTCCTTGCCTCTCAGACTAATCTACCTTACAGGGTTGTTGTGGGGACTAAATGAGGAAGGGGAGAACCATGTACACCACCTTGAGCTCCTTGGAGGAAAAGGTGGTATATAAATGTAACAAATAAATGAATAAATAAAAAACATTATGAACTGTTTAACCCAACAGCTTGGGGAAGCTGAAGCATTGCAAGGCACATTCTGCTTACTCCTCTGTAGACCAATAACAATAACCAAGGACAGTGATAGCCAACAATGGGTGCCCAAAGGATAGTAAAGGCCTAATGTGGTCAGGTGACATTAATGGAGCCAACTCAGGTAGGTGAAGGGCTCTGCAAGTTTCTGAATTTTCCAGAGCCCTTCTTCAAGTGGAATGAAAACACCATTTCCTGGGCTTTGTAAACAAACAAAGGCAAAGGTTTTCAGTTAGGCCTTTTTGCTTTACTGAGCAAGAGGCATCACCTGGGTGTCAATCCAGAAATGCATGTTGCACTCTTAGCCTTTGGGGGGGAAACCCAAACATTATCAAGGAGGCCATGTACTCCACCTCTGCCTGCCCCACTGCAGAGAGACTGTCTTCCTGCACAACTCACAGCACAATCCTAACTATGTTTACTCAGGAGTAAGCCCCATTGAACTCAGTGGGGTTATTAGGATTGCAGCCTTACTTTCTGCCTCCAACAGACTGCTGGGTTCACTGTTGGTCATGCCTCTGACTGATGGAAATGCCCCACCTCTTGCCCTCCAGGGCCCTGCAACCCCAGCCTGCAAGCCCTGTCGCCCTCTCTGCCTACCTTCTTCCCCCCTGAAGATCAGACTGCGCTTCCCTCGTTCCCAGCTCATGTTCTCAAATCCCAGCAGTGTGATGTCAACTCGCAGCTTTGCACCGCTCTTCCAGATGCGGCAAACATCGCTGGGGCAAACTCTGGAAACCAGCGGAACTGTTGGTTGTTGGAGAAAGGGAGAGAAAAGAAAGTACCTTTTGCAAAAGAAGACACCAATGCCCAAGGTCCCCTGTGAGGTCAAACCCGTGGCCCACAGAGTCTGGCCTTCTGCTTCCAGGAATGGCCTCCTGGAGAGTCCCAGGAATCCCACCTGCAGCACAGCACTGGGAGAGCAAGGCTTCAGGAACATCATGACGAGCTGCTGCATGTCAAAAATTTACCACTATACGCGTAACCCAGTAGCTAGCTGTCTTACAGCATCCAATTCCAAACAATAAATCTGCATTTTGCAGACTTTTCTCTCACCTGTCCAGAATCTCCTCCCTATCAGTTTCATTGGAGGACCCCACCCCAAGTTCTAATATTACAAGGGAGGAAAATCTCTCAGCACCGCCCATGAACTCACAAACATCTGGCAGGCCCCTTTCCAATCATGCTTTTTCCTAAACTGGGTGGCGGCAGGCGGGCAGGTGAGGACCCTGCAGTCCCTCCAGATGCTGCTGGACTCCCAACTCCCAACACCAGCAGCCAGCCTTGGCAAGGGCCAGGAGAACAGGAGCTGTAGCCCAACAGGGTGTGCAGAGCAGCATGTTCCTCATCCCTGATATAGCCTTTCCTTGTAGGGAAGATGCTCTCACCTCTTGTGGTTCACTATCTAGCATGTGGTTTGTATATGTGCACTCAGGTTAAACACAGACCCTTTGGGGGCTCTTAGGGAGTTTTGGCAGGACAGACACATAGACATAGTGCAACATAACTGAAAACAAGCAAGTCCCAGTAAGAGTGAGCTGAACAGAAAAGGAAATACACAGCCTCAAAGAAAAGAGAAGGAAATTTAATTCGAACGTACCCCAACTGGTGAATTCCCATTTCATTTCCACATAAAAATCTGGTGTCTGTTGGAGGAGGGAAAAGAGCACAGTTGTGATGTGTGATTCAGACTGGGGTAGGGCCTATAAAATCCAATGTGTTACTTTAAAATGAAATGAATGCAATATTGCACAAATGGCATGGAACTTGAAGCCTGCAGGCCTCATGATGATGAAGTGGCCACATCATTAAGTGGTTTCATAAAGAGAACTTGGTCAGCACACAGATGAACAGCAGGCGGCTGGCTGTTCTGGGTGCTCTTTAAGCCAGTGTTTCCCAACCTTTTTTGGGCAAAGGCACACTTGTTTCATGAAAAAAATCTCGAGGCACACCACAGCCCCGTGACGTCAGCACGCAGCGTCACGCCGGGAGGGACGCACGAAAGTGTAAGTTTCATTCCCCCCCCCCCTTGCCTTCCTTCTGTGCCAACCGCCAAAAAGCCAAGAATCGCGGGACCGCCGGCGGAGGGGGGGAGGGCGAGCGGAGGCAGCGGCGAGCCCCGTTCCTCCCCATCTGCCCCATTCCGTGCAAGGAGCGCGAACAGGTGTGAGAAGGGGGTCAAACCTGCGGGCCGGCGCCGGGGAACCTCCAAGCTTTGGGGGGGGGGAGGAGGCAGCAAAGCGAGGCAGGAAGGAGAGCGCGGCTTGGCTGGGTGAGCTTTGGCAGGGGCAGGGAATGAGAGCCACGAGGCGGGCGCTGCGGACGGAGGCGCTGCCCGCCGAGCTCGCAGGCAGCCAGGCAGGCAGACGGCGAGAGCCCCGCGCTGGGCGGCCTCTCCTGGGAAGTTTCAAAGCTGTAGTTAACTTTTTTAGATTATTATAAAAAAAATTGAATGCTGGAGCACGATTTCTGTTCTCATCCTGAAGCAAAGTTCTTAACCCAAGGTAATATTTCTGGGTTAGTGGAGTCTGTAACCTGAAGCCTCAGTTACCCGAGGTACCACTGTCCCATGTAATGTAGTTTTGTGTTTTTGTGTTGTGAGCCTTGGATGTTAAACAGCCACCACCACCGCAGGCCCTTAAAAACAAGGTACTTTCATATTCATCTTTACTTGGAGGCAAGCCTCCCTCTTCCCAAGGGGGCCACTTCCCAATTCAGAGTGCTTGGCATCCTAAGGAGGGGAGCAGCGCTGGATTTGGGACGCTGCTGGCGGCAGAGGGGCGCAAATAACAACACTGAACAGATCCGTTGGAAAAAGCAGCTGTACCAAAATGAATTATTGCGAAAATGAGGGATATTTGAGGGAGGGGCCGTCAAATGTTGTCCTCGCCCAGGACGCCACTTGAAGGAAGCAGCGGGGGCGGACGCGGGTTGGAATCCTCTCAGCCCGGCCTCCCTCACAGGGTTGTTGTGGGGGGTAAATGGCGGGGAGCCCCGCCCGCCCCCCCCACCGGAGCTCCTGGGAGGGAGAAAAAGGAATGCGAAAGCGCTAATAATAAAAGCCAATTTATATATGTGGAGAGAGGGAGGGAACCCTGAGGCCGCGTCAGGCCCACAAAGGCGGGAAGGGGCCCCTCAGCCGCGCAGGAGGCGCCTGTCCCGCAAGAGGCCGGCAAAGGTCACCTCTGACGCCCTTGCACCTCCCTCCCTCCCTCCATTGCGCGCGCAGCGGGGGGGGGGCGTCGCTCACCATCCTCCGTGGCTGCGCGTGGCGGCTGCAGGTCGGCGGGCCCCTCTGGCGCGCGTGGACGGCGGCGCCCCTGGCGCAACTCAGGCGCTGGAGGGAGCGGAGCGAGCAGTACATGGCGGAGGCTGAGGAGCGAGGCGCCGCGGGCGGGCGAGGGGGAGGAGGACGGAGTGGGCGGAGTCGCAGCCAATGGGGTGGAAGAAACCCACGTTTCCTTTTTGAAAGAGAAACTTTTAAACGAGTGCGTGGTTGAAGAAGGCGCTTGCCCAGCTCCCCTCTGCGCCTCGGAGGGCGGGTTTGAGCACGCGCAATGTGCCGCCCTCCCGCCCTGCGCCGCCGCCGTTTCGCGCTCCTCCCTTTTGTGCGCGCTGCCCCGCCGCCGCCCCATTGGCCGGGTCCTGTCAGCTGATCCTGTGTTATTTCCTGTGTGTGTGTGTGTGTGTGAGGGGAGAATGGAGAGAGAAACCTCGGCACCATCACCGCGGAGCCGCCCCCCGGCTCGACGCGGATCCTCGCCGCCGCCGCCCCGCCTCTCGCCGCCCGACTCGCCTGCCTCTCTCCCACGGCACACCAGGCAACGTCTCGCGGCACACTAGTGTGCCGCGGAACACCGGTTGGGAAACACTGCTTTAAGCTCTTACCACCCGCTGATCTTTGAGGCTTGCAAAAATCCCTGTGATTTGAAGCTTCAACAATCAGCCAATAGCTGAGGCGTCAAAGCGCTTTCACCAGCCATGACTTTAAAAGACCCACAACTGATCTCATATATGGCAGCAGGTAGGTATGGCTTGGCCAAGTGGAGAGGTCAGGAGGGCCCAGTAAGGCCAGTGACCGAAGGTTCCCCGCTGCTGTTGCATTATGACATTAGACAGAAGTATTAGGCATCTGCTGTTCTTTTCACTGTGTTCCTCCAATGACCGCAACACCCCACTTCATATCCTTCAGCACAATTTTATGTACATCTACTCAGAAGTCCCCTTCATGGATCACTGCCTTGCCATGGCAAAGGGGCTTGAATAACTCAGAGAAGCTATGAACTATGCCGTGCAGGGCCACCCAAGATGGACAGGTCATAGTGGAGAGTTTTGACCAAACGTGATCCACCTGGAGCAGGAACTGGCAAGCCACCCCAGTATCCCTGCCAAGAAAACTCCATGGACAAAGACAACAGGCATATAAAAGTTATGACACTGGAAGATGAGCCCCTCAGGTCGGAAGGCGTCCAACATGCTACTGAGGAAGAGCGGAGGACAAGGACAAGTAGATTCAGAGCTGATGAAGCGGCTGGGCCAAAGCCGAAAGGTCGCTCAGTTGCGGTTATGCCTGGAAGCGAAAGGAAAGTCCAATGCTGTAAAGAAAAATATTGCATAGGAACCTGGAATGTAAGAACCATGAACCAAGGTAAGTTGGATGTGGTTAAAAATGAGAAGGCAAGAATAAATATTGACATCCTGGGCATCAGTGAACTAAAATGGACGGGAATGGGCAAATTCAGTTCGGATGACCATCATATCTACTACTGTGGGCAAGAAACCTGTAAAAGAAATGGAGTGGCCCTCATAGTCAACAAAAGAGTGGAGAAAGCTGTACTGGGATGCAATCTCAAAAATGACAGAATGATCTTGATACGAATCCAAGGCAGACCGTTTAACATCACAGTAATCCAAGTTTATGCACCAACTACTGCTGCTGAAGAAACTGAAATTGACCAATTCTATGAAGCCTTACAACACCTTCTAGAAGCCAAAATGACATGGACTAGAATTGACCAAATATGGGTAACTAGAGGAATGGCACCAAAGACAAGAAAAGTGGAAATCTGCCCAAAAACCTGCTCCGACCATAATGCTGTCAAGATTGAAATGAAACTAACACAAACTGGTTCCTTTAGATGGAGGATGAATGACACCTTATTTAGAGATGAAGAAGTGTTTAAGAAGGCCCAAAAAACCTTGAGAGATTATTTTGAGATAAATATGAGCACCAATGTGGAAAAAAGAGTAATCTGGGACGCAAGTAAAGCTGTTATGAGAGGGTTCTTGATACAACAGAATGCATTAAAGAAGAGAATCCAGAATGAGAAGAAGGATAAAATTCTGGAGAAAATAAAGGAAAGTGAAAAAAAATTGAGAGCAAAACCCAAGTCGCAAGAGATTTTGAGAGAAATAAAGTTATATCAAGTGCAATTTATGAAAATGATGAATCAAGAGATTGAATGGAAAATTAAACAAATGAGACAAAAGACATTTGAGTCGGCTAATAAATGTGGGAAATTGTTGGCTTGGCAGATGAAAAAAAGACAAAAATTAAATACAGTTACAAATTTAGAAGTGGAAGGACGGAATATACAGAACCCAGCTGAGATTAGAAACTGTTTCCAGAGGTCCTTTAAACAACAAGGGCCACAGAAAGAAACCGACGTAGACCGATTTTTGAAAACAAATGGACTACAAAAAATCTCTCAAGAAAATAAATTAATGTTGAACTATAAAATAACTGAACAGGAGATAGAAGGTGCCATTCAGAATATGCAATTGGGTAAATCCCCAGGACCGGATGGACTGACTTCTAGATACTACAGATCTTTAAAAGATTGGCTAGTACAACCTTTGAAAGAGGTCTGTAACGAAACAATGGAGGGGAAAAGGGCACCAGAGTCGTGGAAAGAAGCATATATCACACTTGTACCAAAAATAGAGACTGAAAAGACGCAGCTTAAGAACTACCGTCCCATATCACTGCTCAATGTGGATTACAAGAAATATGGTCAAATTTGAAGCTTTCACTGCTGGGCCGTATTGCTGCGATAAAAATGAATGTATTGCCTAGAATGTTGTTTTTGTTTCAAGCATTGCAAATTGTGGACAAAATGGACTGTTTCAAGAAGTGGCAGAGAGATATTTCTAGATTTGTCTGGCAGGGCAAGAAGCCTAGAATAAAATTTAAAATATTAACAGATGCAAAGGAAAGAGGTGGATTTGCCCTGCCAGACCTTAAACTTTACTATGAATCAGCAGCTTTTTGCTGGTTGAAAGAATGGCTACTTCTTGAAAACACAGACATTTTGGATCTGGAAGGTTTTAACAACGTATTTGGATGGCATGCATATCTGTGGTATGACAAGGTCAAAGCGCATAAAGCATTTAAAAACCATATTGTTAGGAAAGCATTGTTCAATGTTTGGATAAGATATAAGGACTTATTGGAAAATAAAACTCCAAGCTGGCTGTCACCGATGGAAGCGAAAGCTCAGAAAAAGCTCAATATGGAGGTCAAATGGCCGAAATATTGGGAAATTTTGGAACAAGATGGAGATAGACTGAAATTGCAGAGTTTTGAGAAACTAAAGAACAAAGTGCGAGACTGGCTTCATTATTATCAGATAATGGAGGCATATAATTTGGACAAGAAAATTGGCTTCCAGGTGGAAAAATCAAAATTAGAAACAGAACTGTTAGAACCCAAAACTAAAATTTTGTCAAAGATGTATAACTTGCTGTTGAAATGGAATACTCAGGATGAAACGGTGAAATCTGCTATGATTAAATGGGCACAAGATGTTGGACATAACATTATGATGGCTGACTGGGAACAGTTATGGACCACAGGTATGAAGTTTACGGCATGCAATGCCCTAAGAGAGAATATTATGAAAATGATATAAAGGTGGTACATGACCCCAGTCAAGCTTGCAAAAATTTATCACTTGCCCAACAATAAATGTTGGAAATGTAAAGAAACTGAAGGTACATTCTTTCACCTTTGGTGGACGTGCCCAAGGATTAAGGCTTTCTGGGAGACGATTTATAATGAATTGAAAAAGGTATTTAAATATACCTTTTTGAAGAAACCAGAGGCCTTTCTCCTGGGCATAGTCGGCCAATCGGTGTTAAAGAAGGATAGAACTTTATGTACGCTACAACAGCAGCAAGAATACTTATTGCAAAGTATTGGAAGACACAAGATTTACCTACACTGGAAGAATGGCAGATGAAGGTGATGGACTATATGGAATTGGCGGAAATGACTGGCAGAATCCGAGACCAGGGAGAAGAGTCGGTGGAAGAAGATTGGAAGAAATTTAAAGACTACTTACAGAAATATTGCAAAATTAATGAATGTTAGAATGATGTTGGATTGAAATTAAGTGGTTCCTAGCTGTAATGGTATAAAAGAATATGAAAAAATGGTTTTTTAATAGGTAAAAATTTAATGCTATAATAATTTAAGATTAAAGCTCAGGATAAAATAAAGAGGGAAAGGAATTGCTGAACTAATAAGTTGAACTGGAATACAAAAAAGGGAGGTATGAGGAGGTCCAGGAAACAAGTAAATGAAAAATAAGCGATGAAAAGATTGAACTTGTTTTTAACTATTTTTATTTTGTATTTTGTATTTTTTCTTTTTCATTTTGTAATATTGTAAAAACCTGAATAAAAATTTATATATATAAAAAAATAGAAATGACACCAAAGAAGGATGTTCTTCTCATTATAGGGGATTGTAGGGAGTCAAGAGATAAAAGGAACAACTGGCAAGTTTGGCCTTGGAGTTCAAAACGAAGCAAGGCAAAGGCTAATAGAGTTCTGCCAAGAGAACAAGCTGGTCATCACAAACACTCTTTTCCAACAACACAAGAGACGACTCTACACATGGACATCACCAGATGGGCAGCATCGAAATCAGATTGATTATATTCTCTGCAGCCAAAGATGGAGAAGCTCTATACAGTCAGCAAAAACAAGACCTAGAGCTGACTGTGGCTCAGATCATCAGCTTTTTCTAGCAAAATTCAAACTTAAACTGAAGAAAGTAGGAAAAACCACTGGGCCGGTAAGATACAATCTAAATCAAATCCCTTATGAATACACAGTGGAAGTGAGGAACAGGTTTAAGGATTTAGATTTGGTGGACAGAGTGCCTG
Source organism: Podarcis muralis (assembly GCF_964188315.1). Taxonomy (NCBI): domain Eukaryota; kingdom Metazoa; phylum Chordata; class Lepidosauria; order Squamata; family Lacertidae; genus Podarcis; species Podarcis muralis. The sequence goes on along the minus strand of NC_135667.1, from coordinate 58,150,958 downwards.
AAGAACTATGGATGGAGGCTCGTAACATTATACAGGAGGCAGCAACGAAAACCATCCCGATGAAAAGGAAATGCAAGAAAGCAAAGTGGCTGTCCAATGAGGCCTTACAAATAGCAGGGGAGAGAAGGCAAGCAAAATGTGAGGGAGATAGTGAAAGATACAGGAAACTGAATGCAGATTTCCAAAAAATAGCAAGGAGAGACAAGAAGGCCTTCTTAAACGAGCAATGCAAACAAATAGAGGAAAACAACAGAATGGGAAGAACCAGAGATCTGTTCAAGAAAATTGGAGATATGAAAGGAACATTTCGTACAAAGATTACCATAATAAAGGACAAAAGTGGTAAGGACCTAACAGAAGCAGAAGACATCAAGAAGAGGTGGCAAGAATACACAGAAGAATTATACCAGAAAGATATGGATGTCTCGTACACCCCAGGTAGTGTGGTTGCTGACCTTGAGCCAGACATCCTGGAGAGTGAAGTCAAATGGGCCTTAGAAAGCACTGCAAATAACAAGGCCAGTGGAAGTGATGGTATTCCAGCTGAACTATTTAAAATTTTAAACGATGATGCTGTCAAGGTGCTACACTCAATATGCCAGCAAATTTGGAAAACTCAGCAGTGGCCAGAGGATTGGAGAAGATCAGTCTACATCCCAATCCCAATCCCAAAGAAGGGCAGTGCCAAAGAATGCTCCAACTACCGCACAATTGCACTCATTTCACACGCTAGCAAGGTTATCCTTAAAATTCTACAAGGAAGGCTCAAGCAGTATGTGGACCGAGAACTCCCAGAAGTGCAAGCTGGATTTTGAAGGGGCAGAGGAACCAGAGGCCAAATTGCAAACATGTGCTGGATTATGGAGAAAGCTAGAGAGTTCCAGAAAGACATCTACTTCTGCTTCATTGACTATGCAAAAGCCTTTGACTGTGTCAACCACAGCAAACTATGGCAAGTTCTTAATGAAATGGGAGTGCCTGATCACCTCATCTGTCTCCTGAGAAATCTCTATGTGGGACAAGAAGCTACAGTTAGAACTGGATATGGAACAACTGACTGGTTCAAAATTGGGAAAGAAGTACGACAAGGCTGTATATTGTCTCCCTGCTTATTTAACTTATATGCAGAATTCGTCATGCGAAAGGCTGGGCTGGATGAATCCCAAACCGGAATTAAGATTGCCAGAAGAAATATCAACAACCTCAGATATGCAGATGACACAACCTTGATGGCAGGAAGTGAGGAGGAATTAAAGAACCTTTTAATAAGGGTGAAAGAGGAGAGCGCAAAATATGGGCTGAAGCTCAACATCAAAAAAACAAAGATCATGGCCACTGGTCCCATCACCTCCTGGCAAATAGAAGGGGAAGAAATGGAGGCAGTGAGAGATTTTACTTTCTTGGGGACCATGATCACTGCAGATGGTGACAGCAGCCACGAAATTAAAAGATGCCTGTTTCTTGGGAGAAAAGCGATGATAAACCTAGACAGAATCTTAAAAAGCAGAGATATCACCTTGCCAACAAAGGCTCGTATAGTTAAAGCCATGGTTTTCCCAGTAGTGATGTATGGAAGGGAGAGCTGGACCATAAAGAAGGATGATCGCCAAAGAATTGATGCTTTTGAATTCTGGTGCTGGAGGAGACCCTTGAGAGTCCCATGGACTGCAAGAAGATCAAACCTATCCATTCTTAAAGAAATCAGCTCTGAGTGCTCACTGGATGGACAGATCGTGAAGCTGAGGCTCCAATACTTTGGCCACCTCACGAGAAGCGAAGACTCCCTGGAAAAGACCCTGATGTTGGGAAAGATGGAGGGCACATGGAGAAGCGGATGACAGAGGACGAGATGGTTGGACAGTGTTCTCGAAGCTACCAGCATGAGTCTGACCAAACTGCGGGAGGCAGTGGAAGACAGAAGTGCCTGGCGTAGTCTGGTCCATGGGGTCACGAAGAATCGGACACGACTAAATGACTAAACAACAACAACTCAGAAGTCAATCTCCCAGTCATCTGTATTAAGCAGCAATCTAAAACACTCATACCATTGAGGTTGCAACCCTGCATGTACTTATTGCGAGCATGCTCGACTAAAGAATGGGTAGCTTCCCCCCAGGGTTTTCTCAGAAATTTTACATTTCTCGTCTTTAACTGAGCTGAGGCCTATCTATGGCTTTTAAAATGAAGGTTATGGAATTAAAAAGAACTGGCAAGCTAAATAGGCATCATTCATGTCTCTCTATTTACCTCATTAATTTTTTGGAGCAATTCTGGGACCCCACCAAGAGTGGTGGACGTCTGGTGGTAATCCCTATGTTGCAGGATCATGTGGACCATCTCAGGATCCCCTGTGCTGACAGCTTCATGCAAGACTGGAAAAGAGACAAACAGAGGGAAGCTAAGAGAGAGGGAAAGGGATTCACATCGTGCTGGATACTTGGCAACTAGTGAGCCAGTTTAAACAAGAACATGAACTTTCACTTCTGCTTTTCTGGAACTTTCTTAGCTCCCTGGACAGCCATCCTCAGAAGCTCCAGGGCCTGCCTACACCTTCTGCTGAAAGCATAGAAACATCTAGGCCTAGAATAGACATGCTTTAGCCTGGTCAGATCTACTTTTCCTTTTGTTACTGGAGTCCCCAAATTTATCAAACAGAGTCACGTGCAAAAGACGTAACACTAGAATGAAAGAGCAGAGTGCCTTTGAGCTGTTTTCAGTACCAGAACTGAACTGGAGCTCATAAACCTGTCCTACAAAAGTTCACGCCTGCTTAACCCAAGCTTTCTTTGTTTCAAAAGTCTAATTTAAAGGGTGGTGGGAACTGTGTTGTTGGTGCCCTATTTAAACAAGTGGGAATTGGAATTCCTTGCCCAGGAATCCAAGTCGGTGGTTCCTTGAAGCACCAAATCAACGAGCGATTGACTAGTAGACCAACAGCTTTACCTTCTGCCCAACACTGGTCTAGGCCCTGCCTGAAGTTCTTCCTCTGTTCTCCTCCCTTTTGCTGCAAACATGCCTTGCTGCAACCCCTTACCTGTCCATCCCTGTGCATTTTCTTTGGTGACATCTGCTTTATGCCGCAGGAGGACTCTGACAGACTCGATGTATCCCAAAGAAACAGCAAGATGCAATGAGGTCCGGCCACGGGGATCCCGCTGGTCCACATCCTGCTAAAAAGCCAATAGGCAGACCTCTTCTAAGGCCTCTGCTATAGTCAACACAAGTCATCAAGGATGTACAGAGCTAAATATGAAAGCTGACAATGTTTCATGGAGTCTATGCTGACAACTTCAATGCTGTTGGTGTTGCTTATAAGGACACATAGGCAGGCAAGCTTAAAATGAGACAGCAATCCCAAGAGAAATCAAACTGATCATCCTTTATATAGAGATAAGTAAAACACCCTATGCAATGAAATTATGAAGAGACATGGAAGAAATTCTGGTCTCAAACTGCAGCTCATGTGGTGCACCCCACCAGCGGTCTGTAAAACAGACAGATTTTGCCTCCTTCAATGTTTTGCAACTAAGCATAAAACATTTTTCTCTTGGTAGGTTCCACCAGCATCCAACTCAAGCAGCAATCTTATACTGAGTCAGATCATTGGTCCCTTTAACACGATATTGTTTACTTTCCCCAAACTTGTGCTCTCCAGATATTCTGGATACAACTCCCCTCTGCCTTAGGGTCATTTTGGACTGCAATTCCTATCAGCCACAGCAAGAATGGCAGGAGGCATCTGGGTAGTGACAGGCTGGGGAAGGCTGGTCTACCCAAGAGTGGTGGCAGCTCTCCCAGATGGCAACCGGCCTTCCTATGCGAGATCATTTGGCTAGAGATGCTGAGCACTGAACCTGGGGCATTTGGTGGGCAGAGTTCAACCCCTGAGATAGGATCCCCCCTGCAATAATCACGAAAGCACTTGTGGGAAGAGGTTCCTCCTTTCTTTTTCAAACTGGAGCTCCACAAGAACTGTGTCAGCAAGTTCCTCCAGGCTCTTACAATTTCCCAGCTCTTTGTGAGTGGGCTTTGGGAGCGAACGGGGAAGCCTAGTCTGCTGGGACTTTATCTCACCGTAGTGCCTCCCCTCTTCACCAGCCCAGATTTCTCCTACAGGAGGGGTGAGGAATCTGTTGCTGGGCTCCAACTCCTATCATCCCTGACCATGGATTGGCTATGCCAGCTGGGAGGTGGGAGTCCAACAACCCACAGGTAAGCAGCGTTCTTCAACCTTGGGTCCCCATATGCTGTTGAATGACAAAACCCACCATCCGCAGCCAGCTTAGCCTATGGTCAGGGGTGGTAGGAGTTGCGGTCCAACAACATCTGGGGACCCAAGGCTGAAGAACACTGCAGGATCCTCTCCCACTGAGTATCCTGCAGGATGAGGCCTTCCTGCACAAGTGTTGGCCCAATAGGGTGAAGCCATCTTCTCTCCAGCACTTGCAAATGGAAACACTCACATTCTTCTGTGAATGTCCTAAGAGGCCTGGGACTGAGAGGGACTTCTGTGAACAAAGTCTATGTCCTCCCACTGTGTTATTCCCCCTCTTGTCCCCCCCGAAAGCTGAAAAGAAGCTTTTGCCCCCCCCCGAAAAGAAGAATCTGGCCTCTGATTTTCTGTACCAGGAATTGCTGTCATCCTATTCAGCTACGAGAGGATGCTATGGCAAAATGCCTGCTGATGCATATACCAGGCAATAACCTTTACAAAGCAAACTTTGTAAAATGACTGGTGATATTATGGAAACAGATGGTCACTGGGATTGGACCCCCACTTGGGGGACGGACATGGTCACACACACACACACACACACACACACACGACAATGAGCGCTCTTGACAGACCACTACAAAATGCAAACCACACAAGGCAGAGAAAGAGCCACTAGCATGCAAACAGCAACACACACTTGCGCCTTACCTAGGTCTTTCACTACTAGCTTTAGAAATCTGAAACAGAAGAGCATCTATAACTAAGGGGGAAAAGTAAAAATCAACAGTGAGCCAAAGAGGAAAGGTCATGATCATTTTCAGTACTGCTGGTGGGAGTTCTATTGTGTAATCAGTGCTGTACACAGCACTGCTTAGGGCAGCTTTCCCCAACCTGATGCCCTCCAGAGCGATCCCAGCCAGCCATGTTCCCAACACACCACACATCAGTTTGTGCTGGTTGAGGCTGATGGGAGCCGTAGTCTGAATTTTCTGGAGACACTAGGTTGGCAATAGTGAGTTTAGGGCCACGTGGGCCAACACACACAAACACACAAGTTACACTGAAGTTGTAAAGTTAGGCCCAACAACAGATAACCAGGTTTTTCACTGGCCAATGATTTATTTCGGATGATTTAGCAATTAAGATTCAACCTATCTGCAGATTACCAAAACCTCACCAGCAATAAAATTGTATGTCTGCTGACTGCAGATGAGCTAACTTCTGTGTGAAGATGCATAAGGCTGCAGGGAAGATATCAAAGGATCCTGAGTTCGGTTCTGGCCATATGTAGATTATTTAAGCTTAACTGATAAACAAATCTTCTTTAAATCACAGGTTCAGGCACAATCCCTATGCACACTTTCGTGGGATTAATTTAGTGAAATTTAGTTCCACAGTAAAAGAACTGCTAGTCCTTGTAAGAAGGAAAGACCGTATGTGATATTTTCCTTACCATTCAGAATTTCAGCTACACACCAGGACCTCTAAGTGAGAATTGGCACCTGCTGCCAATTGCAAGTTGCAAGTTCCTTGGGGAAGGGGCCTGAGGTTTTGGGTGTATGTGTGTGTATGGAGACACACAATAACCACAACTGCGATAACAGATACATTTAAAACCAAGTTTAGCATTATGGGCCTAAGGGGTTATGGGGCAGGTTGGTCTATCTGAACACAGCAGTCCGCAAATTCCCAACTCAGCTCTAAGCCTGCGGGAAGCTCCCCCTGCCTTCAGAACTTGCCTAACACTGCACACAAATCACTCCTTCTGACTGGGCAGAGAAGGAAGTGAACAAATTGACCAACTTCTCCAAAAAGAAATCAGATTTTTGGAGGGGTGGAGAAGAGCAATTCTCTGCTTTACCAACAACAGTAAAGAGTGGTTCAGCTTAGCAAAGTCCCAGGTTTCCTTGTGGTCTCCTTCCATCTAGGCTAGCAAGCATGCTCATCCTCCTAGTGGCCTTGCTTCTTGGCCCCACTTGGACAGTTTCCAACATTTCCCAGACACCAACAACACTGTTTGTGGACCACCTGTAAGCTTCAGTTAGAAGCCAGCTGGTCTTAAGAAAACCAGGCTGTTGTACAGTTGCTTTGGAGAACAGCCAGCATAGCAAGAAAAGAACGGGTGGCAAAGATGGAGCAGGGGGAACATAACCAGAGAGCTCTGGGTTCAAATCCCCCCATCATGATGCTCACCAGGTGACCTTGGAACAGTCACTCAGCCCAGCCTCTCTCATAGGGGATGGATGCTCCTTAGAGGAAATGCAGAAAAACACACTTCCTGCTGTGATGCCCAAGTGAAAGAGAAAAACAAGGAAGATGCTCCCTTTAGAAAACCCCTTTTGCTTCAGTTGACAGTGGTGCCTCGCAAGACGAAATTAATCCGTTCCGCGAGTCTCTTCGTCTTGCGAAGCACGGCTATTAGCGGCTTAGCGGCTATTAACGGCTTAGCGGCTATTAACGGCTTAGCGGCTATTAACGGCTTAGCGACTATTAACGGCTTAGCGGCTTTAAGAAAAAGGAAACAAACTCGCAAGAACTCGCAAGACGTTTTGTCTTGCGAAGCAAGCCCATAGGGAAATTCGTCTTGCGGAACGACTCAAAAAAACGGAAAACCCTTTCGTCTAGCGAGTTTTTCGTCTTGCGAGGCATTCGTCTTGCGGGGCACCACTGTATCAGCTACAGAGCCCTAGACATCAAACGCATCATTGCACTGCAGAAAAATTCATAACAGGTTCTGAAGCACAAGTTCAGTTGACCAGGACACTGACCTGGCGTGTAGATCACCTGAGCAAGCCGAGATGGTGCCTTAGAGCTTCCTAGAAGGGTTGCAACTGCCATTTCCACTCTCTCAGTTTGAAACCATTTGCTAGAGGGGGCAGGATTCTACCAGTGGCATGGTGGGCTGCAAGCTCAAATATTGGCCATTTCTGTGTTCTTTTGTGTCTGCCAAATGAAGGGACCCCTACTACTTCCTTTGCCCCTTCTCATAACTCATTCTTTCCTATGAAGCTTTAGCTGCTGATGGCTTCTCTCATCCCTTTTCCTTTTATATATATCTACCTATAGGCCTGAACAGAGGCAGAGATTCCATTTGGCCTCTCTGCTCTTATTTTGCATATCACAGGGATTAACTCTTCCAAATCAGATTCATTCCCCCTCCCACTCATTTAGGGAGCCCTCAGCAGCACAGCCTGAGAATAAAGCATACTTTGTGCAGGTTTTTAATTGTTCCTGCTTTTTCACAGATCTCAGGTTGGCCTGACAAATCTGGTTTCTCTTTCCCATAACTCCACATTTTTTTAAAAAAAGGAAACAACCAGCAGTACCTAAAAATAGTATGTAATTGCTATAAGGCTTTTAGAAAACCTGCAAGTCCAGAAATAACCAGGACAGCCTTCACCAACCTGGTGCCCACCAGATGTTTTGGACAACTCCCATCATCCCCAACCGGCAAGTGGTAGTCCAAAAGGGATGGAGGGCACCAGGTTAGAGAAGAATGAATTAGGATATGGAGGAGTCCACTGTAGGACCCCCCTTCTCCACCACCCTAAAAGCTTTGCTCTACTGAAAACATGGGTACACCCCCTGCCATGATGAATGTGTCCATCAACCCCTCTTGAGCCCCTCCAGCCCTGAGCCAACAGACCGAGCCCTGGCTCCAGAGAAGACAGCGGCAGGAGCACTTGAGATTGGGGGCCACTGGCCCTCTCACTGGCCCTCTCTCAGCCTAGCCTCCCTCACAGGGTTGTCATGAGGATGTTCTCATGCACATCCTACTGAAGCTCTTGGGAAGAAAGGAGAGACACGAAGGTGATCCACAGGTACAACTGCTCAGAATCCACACAAACACCTGTGGAAGTCTTAAGAGCCCAGGTGTCCCCTCCAACGCCACATGCCCGCCTTCCTCTTTTTTACCTTGTTCTTCAGCGCTTCTTCCAGCTTCTGGAAGTCATTATTCCAGACTAAGCCGTGCAAAGGGAACTTGCTGTCGGCGTCCCTCGAAGAGCTCATCCTGGGCCGATGGGCCCCTTCTCCCCCCACGTCAGGGCCCGGAGGGGGCACAACGCCTTGACACAGGCAGCCCACTCCTCTCAGGTCATGCCCTCCGCTGCCCCCAATGCAGGCTGGGGAGCACCTCCCGCCCCCCACGGTCGGGGCTGCCTCCCCCACCCCTCCTTTGGGTGCCCAGCGAAGCCCCTCACCCCTCTCGGAATCTGGGAGGTCCTCGTCAGCCCCCCGCTTATGGGCTCCCCCACCCCACCGCTCCTACGCTGCTCCTCCTTCCTCGCCCCCCGCCAGGCCGACCCGCCCGGCCCCGCGCCCGCTTGTGGGGACCAGGAAGGAGGCCCCGGGAGGAGGAGGAAGAACCGCGGCCCCCTCCCCTCGCGGGCGGGACGGCCTTCGGAGGCGGTGCCGGGAGGGGGGATCGCTCAGGGCAACCACCCGCCTTCCCTCGTCCGCTCCCTTGAAGCCGCGGGCGCCATGCTGCGTGCGGGCAAAAGCGTCAGCCCCGCCCCCGACACACCCACGCTTCCTGCGCTGCCCGCCATGATGTCTGAGGGCGGCCAACAGTCTCCTGGTACTCCGGCGGCCATCTTGGAAGAAGGCAACTGGTATTGTCTCTCTCTGCTTCGCTCGCGCTTCCCTCCGACCACCATGGTGACTAAGGGCGCCGTTGCCGCCGACGTAGATCAGGCGGCCATGTTTGGAGAGGGCGACGTATTAGCTTATCATTGAACCATGGAACTGTGGAATTGGAAGGGACCCCTGAGGGCCATCTAGTCCAGCTACGGCATCCTTGACAGATGGGCACCTGACCTCTGTTCCAGTGAAGGAGAGTCCACCACCTTCCCAGGGCGTCCATTCCACTGCCAAACGACTCTTGCCGTCAGAAAGTTTTTTGTGAGGTTTAATCAGATTTTCCTTTCTTAGCATTTGAATCTACTGGTTTGGGTCCTATCCTCCGAAGCAGGAGAAACAAAAGCTCACTCCACCCTCTGGATGACAGCCCTCATATCCTGTATGTCTGGCCATCCTGTCCCCTCGCAGTCTCCTCTTTGCAGCCTCAACATCCCTGACTCCACCAACTAGACCTTGGATCATCTTGGCTGCCCTCCTCTGCACACCTTCCAGCTTGTCAATATCCAGTCTTAAACTGTGGCACCCAGAACTGGACATCCCAGGTGGGATCTGACCAAGTCAGAACAAGCAAAGCCCAACCCAGATGCCTGGCCAAAGGCTGATTGCTTTGGGTTCCCCGCTTCCCTCCGGGAAAGCCCAAGCCATGAGACCTGGAACAGACGCAGGACCCCAGAACGAGCCTAGCTACGTTGAGGTGCCACTTCTGGTGGGCTCAGCCATGGCTTAATTTCTAGCCAAGAAAGGTGCCATAGCCTCCCATTCTTCCTGGAAGGCTCCAAATCCCACCTAAATGGGGGGGGGGGGAGGGTACTTTTATTCAGGCAAATACTGGTCCAAGGCAGAACCATAGCAGTTTGCCACTTTGTTTTTCAAAATTAACCTCCAAGGGAGAAGCAGTTCATCTCTTCTATCCCAACAGTTCATTAGAAGAACTGTGACTTTAAGAACACCTGCCTGAGCTTGTTGTTTTCCTCCTCCCTCCCAATCTCTTTTTCCTTGTGGGTTGTATATTTTAAATTGCAGAGCTAAGGGCAAAACCATCTACTAGTTTTTGTAAGCTGCTTCGCCACAGGGGTGTGTGTGGCTGAATAGCGAGACAGAAATGTTTTAGAATGATAGATGAAGGGGGAAGGCACGCCCGGGCACAGCAGGGGAAACTTGGAAAGGGGGGGGGGCGGCTTTTACATACAAATCTGAAAAGCAGCTGCCTGGTCTCCCCAGTTCCTCCTCAGACGGGGGACTCATTGGCATTCAAGATGCATCCGCTTGTCTGTCTGGGAGCAGAAAATAGCAAATTTTCTTGGAACATCATTCATCACAGCCAGTGACATGCCAGGGGGCTTCAGCTTAAATAGCCACCCAAGGTGCCTCTTGGACAGCCAGCAAAGAGGACAGAGGGGAACTTGGCCTCTCCTTCGCTGGTTTGGAGGCTGCAGGACTACAGAGCAGGGAGGGGCTCAAAAGAGGATCACCAGATTGAGAAAGTGCTCTCATTGGGCAAGTAATATTTGCATGGGGTGCAGATGGAACCCTGGTTAACGCTGCTATCAGCACATGACTGGGGTGGCATGGTGGCTTAGGCCTGCCTAGAGCTGTACAATCCCAAATAGATAGATATCTAGTTGGCCACTGAGAATAGAAGGATGGACAAGATGGGTCCCCTTTGGTCATCCATTAGGCTCCACTTACCGTATGGCCTATTCTGATTTCACTGATTTCACAATGGGGCAAGGTCAGTAATTGCAGCACTGTGGAGAGCTCCAGGTGAGCTTTTATGAGGGCTTCCAGGCTCTGCCCCTTCCTTGGATCAAAGGGTTTAAAGAGGCAGGTCTCTGGCTTGGGATTGAATCACAGAATCATAGAATTGTAGAGTTGGAAGTGAATCTAAGGCTCATCTACTCCAACGTCCTAAAATGCAGGAAACTCAACTAAAGCATCCATGACAGATGGGCATCCAACCTCAGCTTAAAAACCTCCAAGGAAGGAGAGTCCACAACCTCTGGAGGGAGACCTTCCACTGTTGAATGGCTCTTACTGTCAGAAAGTTTTTTCTGATGTTTAGTCAGAATCTCCTTTCTTGTAACTTGAAGCCATGGGTTTGAGTCCTACTCTCCAGAGCAGGAGAAAACAAGCTTGCTTCATCTTCCATGGGACACCCCTTCAGATTTTTTAAGAGGGCTATCATATTAATTTTCTTCCCTGATTTTTCCTGGAGTGTCAATTTTATAAAAACAGTAGCACTAATAATGGACCACCTTTACCCGCAACAAATATGGTCGCTGCATGCCTCGCCTTTCCCGGCGGCAAGATGGCCGCCCGAGGCCCCGCCCCAGCGTCCCTCGTCACGGACCCTCCGCGCGACGATGGTGAGGTGCGCACTTGGCGCAAGCGGCTTGGCGAATGCCTCGGCTCGCGCGAAGAGGTGCGCTGGTGGCGCGCGCACGCGCAGGACGCCTTCCCCGTGACTGGCGGGGCTGAGAGGGACCCGTTAGCGGGAGCGGCGGCCCCCCGAGCGGCTCCACCCGGCCCGGCTAGGCCATGTCCAAGCGGCTGCGGAGCAGCGACGTGTGCGCCGATTGCAGCGCTCCCGGTAAGCGCCGCGGGAGACCAGGGGCGGACGACGGGCGGGCGGGGGCCACCGCGGAGCTCGAAGGACCCAGGCGTCCGAGGGACCCAGGCACCCCAGGGCTGCCGCGGGAGAGGCCGCCGGGGAAAGGGAGGGCTGCGATCCTGCTGAGGGGAGGCCTGCCTGGGGGTGTGCAGGGAGCCTCTGGGCATGTGCAGAGGGCCTCCCCTCGCAAGCGGGTGGGGGAAGGAGCAGGTGCCGAGGGGCCCCGCCACCTCTTCGCTCTGGGCTTGGGGTGTCTGTGAAAGAGGGAGGGAGGGGTTTAAAGAGGGGGCCCCCATCTCCCCTTTGCGCATGGGTTTCCCTTGCCCGCCCGGGAACAAGAGGCTTTGCTGGATGGGCCCCACTAGCCTCCTGCAGGCTCTGCTCGGGTCCTTGCAAGGCGGGCTTCCCAAAGGCTTCCCCCGGCCCCGTGGGATGCAGGATGCTAGGCTAGAAAGGCCTTGGGCCTGATCCATCCACAGGTGGTTATGTTTTCCAAAATCACCAGCACCCAGCTTGGGGGCAGTTTGCAGGACACACCCTCTTCCCCCAGGGCCTTTGATGGAGATGACATTCTGGGCCCCAAACAGGAAACCAGCTGCGGAAATTGCGCGTCCTGCCTTGAGTTAATTGCAGGTGGCAAGAGAAAGCAGCAGCCAGTTCTCAGAAACCCAGCCGGCTCTGCTTGTGGTGGCACAAGGGGCCCGAGCCTTTACCCTGTACCTTGGATGAACGAGCCAGAATTGCCCCTGACATCAGAGCCTCGTGTGGCTACCAATGGCTGCCCCGTGGGCTGTTGTTGTGGGATCTTCCTGCCACAGCGAATCTCAGGTCTGCCTTGTGGTCTGGGCACAATTCAAGGTACTGGCTCTGGACGATTTCTTCCTCCCCATTGCACCATCACGAAAGCACTACTTCAGCTCTGCCATTTGTGGGCTGAGTTCACACAGCCGAGGGCACTTGGGCATACACCACAACTGTGGCAGTCACTTCCCCCAGATCAGACAGAGGCAACTTTGGTAATCTGTGCCCCCAACTCAAAAACCCATGAGTTGTCCTTCTGTAAGTAAGTTGCCAACTTGTACTAGTTGGGGAGCCTGCCTAGCATCAAGTACAAAATATGTATACTGGCATGTTGTTGTTGTTTAGTCGTTTAGTCGTGTCCGACTCTTCGTGACCCCATGGACCAGAGCACGCCAGGCACCTCTGTCCTCCACTACTTCCCGCAGTATACTGGCATACTGCACATAAATCCCAAATGAGAGCTCTGAGATTAAGCGTAGGTGCTCTTCTTTCTTGCAGCTTGCAATTCCACTTTGCTGCATTGTAAGTACAGTGGTGCCTCGCAAGACGAACGCCTCGCAAGACGAAAAACTCGCAAGACAAAAGGGTTTTTGGTTTTTTGAGTTGCTTCGCAAGACGAATTTCCCTATGGGCTTGCTTCGCAAGACGAAAACGTCTTGCAAGTTTGTTTCCTTTTTCTTAAAACCGTTAATACCCAGGGTGCATTAGAGGTGCAGTTGCGACTTGACTTCGAGTAGCAACTCATAGCACGCGGTGTGGTAGCCTGCTGGAGAATGTTGGGGCCACTTCTTAAAATTACTGCAGACTTAATACAGTGGTGCTTCACAAGACAAAAAATTCGCAAGACGAAAAAACTCACAGAACGAATTAATTTCGTCTTGCGAGGCACCACTGTAAGTAGTTTTTAGGGTGGAGGCTGAGTTGCCGTGCTCTTGAAATGCACAGGGGACCCTAATAATTTATGTGGAAATGGGAATTGCTGGTTGTTTCAGCAGTCTTGCCCCATATCTTCCCCCACACTTAAACAAGTATGCAAGCATTTCTTCATTGTGTGCGTTCTTCAGCTCTTTCAGGGAGAACTGACAATTTCCCTTTGCTGTTCTTACAACTTCTCTAATAATGATGCACCTTTGCAGTAAAGACAGTAGTGCAACAGATGTTCTATTCAGCTTTAGTTCAAGAGATCTCATGCTTTGCCAGGCACCTTCCCGTTCTGCTCCGGTTCACCAGACAGCTTGGCTTGTGACTCAAGGCCAAATCTGGCTTGATGCTTGTCATGCTTCCTGTTTTGCATGACCCTGGCATGTTCTTTGCAGCTTGTTTTAGCTCATGCCCTGGGTGCCTTCTCTGAGCTCAGTACAAATCCAGATTTCCTTCCTTGTTTGGTGATGCACAAAGTAGAGTAGTTTTTAAAATATAAAAACTGGACCTGAGAAACCCAAGCACTTACCTGTGGCTGAAGTGGACGGTAGTGGAATTTCTTTGCAACCAAACTCCTGCCTCTCTCTCTTCCTATGCTAAATGTGCCACTGTTTTTCTTTCAGACCCATGTTGGGCATCAGTTAACAGAGGAGTTCTGATTTGTGATGAATGCTGCAGTGTTCATAGGAGCCTGGGCCGGCACATCTCCCAAGTCAGGCACCTGAAACACACACCGTGGCCCACAACGCTGCTTCAGGTAACACACACTGGGCTCATCATGCCATTGAGCCTCGCTGCTGCCCATGCAAATGACCACCCCTCCTGCCTAACAGCTTCCCATAGTAGTCGTGTGTGGCCCAAAGGTGGATGGGGCAGAGGAAGAGAAGAGCTCGCTTGTGTAAAGCTTCCTTGTCTTGTCCTGCGAGGCCAAGGCTTACAAGTGGCTGTGTAAGCACTTAAATTATAGTTTGGTGCTATGTTTGGACCAATTTGTAAAGTGGATCTGAGTTGTGCTTTTCTCTTCTGTTCCTGATTCCACTTGCTTGCAAGTAAACCTGTTTGGTTCAAATGGAGCTTAAACATCCAATTGATATGTTGCAGGTCCGGAGGACTATCCAGTCTTAGAGTCCTCTTTTTCTTTTTATGCACTTGTATGGGTGTGTTCCAGAGTTTTCTCTTCATGTGTCAAAACTGCTTTATTGCAGAGAGTGCCTTGTTCTTCATAAGCCTCCACCTTTCCTCCAGTAAACTTCCTTGCTGTTGAAGCAACTCTTTTATCTGTGGGCCTGTTCAGTGGCAACACCCTCCTGCATTCCTCCTGCTTCTGGGACTCCTATGGGGGTAGTAAGTTGGCCACTGGGAGGACAGGATGCTGGGCTAGATGAGCTCTCTTTGATCTGGTCCAGTAGCCAGGCTCTTATAGGAAGAGCTGGAAAACACTGACCTATGGAATGCATATCACAACCAAATGCTTTCTCCCAATTTAATGATTCTGTTTGTCAACATTCCCTAACCTTTTGCTTTTGGTGCTTTTTAATGTTTTATAATGTAACTGCAGTTGTATGGGGGGGAGTGGGGGGGTGCCTGCAAGAAAGGCTGTTTTCCCCCTTCCACAGCTGGCAATATAAAATCAGAAGGCTTGTGGTTGTTTCTTTAAAAAGCATCCTGCCAAGTGTTTTGGGGCCACATAAAACAGTAGCTAATTAGACATAGGTTCCTTTACTGAAAATAGTTTAGCAGGCAAAGAAGGAAAAAAACTCCAGGAAACGTCTTGAGCTTATCGGTTATTTCATTTATGGTTTGATTGATTCTGGTGTTGTGTGTTAAAACAGCTCTGGGTTTAGGTTTTTTTTAACAATCAAGCATTATGTAAATTTTAATAAATAAAATAAATTTTTGAAGAAGTAATGAAATGAGACACAAATGGCAAAAAGACAGAATATTGTGGATCAATGCACATTGCTGAATGTGTCCAGAGATTGACTATGCAGCAGACTTCAAAACTGGTCTGGGGCCTTTTGAAATGCTGAAGTGGATGTTTTTTGCGCATTAAACCCAATACTCTAACCCTTAACTTTATTTTAAAGGTCAACAAAACTTTGAGCAGAGCCTTGAGAAGGGCTGTTTCTGTAATAAATTCTGGTGCATTATAGAACGTTTGGAGAGTACACCTGCAGAGCTCCATGCCAGCAACAGGACAACTGTCACCTAGCGTCTAAGTTGCTCTGGACAAGAGGAAGACACCAACTCCATGCTTTGTATTCTGCTTTGTTTTTTTGCAGATGTTGGAAACCTTGTACAGTAATGGGGCTAACTCCATCTGGGAACATTCATTGCTGGATCCTGCATCTGTCATGAGCGGAAGGCGCAAAGCAAACCCCCAGGACAAAGTTCAGTAAGTTGGATCGGGGCAGGGGTGGGGAGCAATACCTCTATCTTCCCTAGAGGGCCAAAGGGGCAAACCTACGGCAACCTCCAGCAAACCATGGCCAGGGCTGGAGCCGATGTGAGCCAATCCTGATCCTGCCTCCCACATTGCCCAAGCAGAGGAAAACACTCTTGGTGGCAGATGTGACTAAAATGGAGAAAGCCTCTTTATTCAGAGAGCTATTTGGGGGTGGGCATTGGAGGAGCACACCGGATCAAAATGTCAGAAGTGTGGCTGAGTCCATGGCCTCCTGCTGCTGGAGGAGCACGATTGGGATGCTTGTTTCAAATCAGCATGTGAAATTCAGACCACCTCTGTGGTCTCCTGGGCCATGGCATCTCTTGCATGGCATGCTTCCTCTCCCCATCAAATGCAATTTTTTCTCGCCATCCTTCGCCAATGGGGACATTGAGTATTTTTATAGAAAGTGAATTGTTATTTTTTAAATATTATTGCATTGTTGTTGTTGTTGTTGTATCTCACCCATCTGACGGGTTTCCCCAGCCACTCTGGGCAGCTTCCAGCATATATAAAAACATAATAAAACATTACACATTAAAAGGCTTCCCTATTCAGGGCTGCCTTCAAATGTCTTCTAAAGATTATATAGTTACTCATCTTCTTGACATCTGATGGGAGGGCATTCCACAAGGTGGGTGCTACTACTGAGAAGGCCCTCTGCAAGTGTTCATCCTACCCACAGGATTACGGCCTTAGTTTCAAGCTAAAGGTGCTTAATTAGGGAACACAGGCGCAACTACTGAGTAAAAAGGCATTGGGAGCAAGACTTTGTCAAAAGCCCTACTGAAATCAAAATACATTACATCCACAACATTCCCCTGTTCCACCAAGCTTGTAACTATCCAAAAGTAGATCTCACTCATGAGACGTTTTAATGCTCTTCTGTGGTGTAGTTCCTTTTCCTTTTGACTCACTTGTAGCCCCAATAAAGCGGAATTCATCAGAGCAAAGTATCAGATGCTGGCCTTTGTTCATCGCTTACCATGTCGGGATGATGACAGTGTGACTGCCAAAGACCTTAGTAAGGTAAGATTCCCTCTCATGAAGACCTCTGAGTTTGGATCAGGCTGAAGGCCCATCTAGTCCAACATTCTGTACTCACTAGATGCCCACTTTATGGGTAGGGAGCTCATCAGGATGTGTTCCACCCACAATATTTAGCTGCCACCCTGACACTTTGGGGGGAAAGGTATGATTGAGTCCTAAATGCTTCAGAGGCCACTCTGTGTCAAAATCCAAATTCTGATTCAGAAAAAAGAAACTTAATATTTCCTTTTTTTACTAATGAGGAATTGAAAAAATAACTTCATTTTTTACAGAACTGGGTGAAATTTACAGGCACAGTAGCCCCTCCTGATTGGATAAAGGACTACCAAATTAGACACAAAAAGGTTTAGGATTCCTCCCTCCCCCACTGGGCTCATCTGTAAAATTCATCCCTTCTACCCCCCAAAAGGGAACCATCAATACTTAAAAAAAGAAAAAAGAAAATATTTATGCAGAAATGGACTAACTTTTCAGGCAGGGTAGCCCCTTTTGTGTGTTTACAGTTTGGGGGTAGTTAAAAATGATTCATTTAATTGTTTTATAAACAACTTGTATGAAAAAAGGGTACATCAAAGGTGAGAAATTTGCCAAATAACAGACAAATCAGCCCAGGGATTTTAGTGCTTGGTGTCTTTGAAGTTGATTTTGAGCAGGGGGAGAACTAGAAAGGATTTGCTTCCTTCCCTGTGATATATTGTGGGCAACAGTTCCATTATGAACTCTTAGAGGTGTCCCTCGGAAAATAACCTGCAAAATTTTGGAAGGTAAGATGTAGGGGCCAGAGGGTTACAATGAATGAAAACTAAGAAACACACCTTCAGGCTTGTATTCTGCTCAGTGACATCAGTTAAATCTTAAGTGTGAAGCTGATCTGAGTGGATGTTTTTATGAGAGACAGAGAAACATCTGTCACTCCCTCCACATCAGCCTTTCCCAGCAGAGAGCCCTCCAGGCGTTTTGGGCTGCAGCTGGGATGGACGAGTGTTGGGGGCCCCAGGTCACCTGGAGAGCCGCAGGTCAGGGGAGGTTGCTCCACTCCGTCTGCCATTTGATAAACCTTTTTCATGTCTCCACACCTTATTTGTCGGCTGTAGCTGGCAGGTGGCTAGAGGCCAGCCTCGGCGTCCCCCAAAGCAAGCCCCTCTGGGAATCCCTGGAAGGAGTTTCTGGGACTGTCAGCACAGGTTTCTCAGCTGCGGTGAGGCAAGAGAAAATTCTCTGCTGACCTCTCTCTCTCCCTTTCAGCAACTCCACTCGAGCGTCAGGACGGGGAACCTGGAGACCTGTTTGCGGCTTCTCTCTCTGGGCGCCCAGGCCAACTTCTTCCATCCAGTAAGAGAAGGCCTTTCCATGAGCTTGGCCATCATTGCTTTGGGCTGGTCTGCAGCAGCTTCTCAGCAAATGCCTTTTAACTCCCCTTTGCAGGAGAAAGGGAACACCCCGCTGCACGTAGCTGCCAAGACGGGTCAGATTTTACAAGCGGAGTTGTTGGCGGTGTATGGGGCTGATCCTGGCACACAGGACTCCAGTGGGAAGACACCTATTGACTATGCAAAGTGAGCCATTTCAAGCTTGGGGTGGGGGTATTGTTGGCAGGAAAAAAACTAAGAGCGAGTTCCCAAATCCCTTTTGGAGTGGGTGGGAGATGGACCAAACCTCCTTACTATTGAATTTTGCTGTTTAGTGACATGAAAAACTTTCTCACCGAATCCCTTCCTCTGTTTCTGAGGCAACGGAGGATCTCTGCAGCTAGGTTAGAAGGAGGAGCTCTATGTGCTGTGGGATGCTTTCACACAGTTAAAATAAGGCATGGTGGCTTTCAGTGCCTTATTTTAGATAGCAAACCTGTGCAGTACAGTGGTACCTTGGGTTAAGAACTTAATTCATTCCGGAGGTCCGTTCTTAACCTGAAACTGTTCTTAACCTGAAGCACCACTTTAGCTAATGGGCCTCCTGCTGCTGCTGCGCTGCCGTCATGCGATTTCTGTTCTCACCCTGAAGCAAAGTTCTTAACCTGAGGTACTATTTCTGGGTTAGCAGAGTCTGTAACCTGAAGCGTCTGTAACCCGAGGTACTACTGTAGTATATTTCACTCACTCTGTGAGTAGGATTGCAGCCTCAGAAGTCACCTGCAACAGATTTTTATTTTTGTTCTTACTGATGTTTTCAACTCAACAGTAGTGATTTCTGAATGAATCTCCCACCCACCTTTTGCCCAATAGGCAAGGAGGGCACCATGAGCTGGCAGAACGCCTTGCGGAAATCCAGTACGAGCTCACGGACAGGCTGGCATTCTATCTTTGTGGCAGAAAACCTGGTAAGGGTCTGACTAGGTTTATTTAATGTTATTGTGGTTATTTCATTTCCCCCCATAAAATTTGTATATCGGTTGATTGCTAAAAATAAACAAACTTCAGAGTAGTGTCTCATACCCTCCAACATTTCTCTGATGAAAATAGGGATGTCCCATTCCATAATGATAATTTTACTCTTTATATCCCAGCACATCTGACTGAGTAGCTGCAGCCACTCTGGGCAGCTTCCAACATCTATAAAAACATAATAAAACATTAAACATTATAAGAAAAAACCCTTCCCTATACAGGATTTTTTTTAAATGATATTTATTACTTTTCAAACAATTTCAACACAACATTACACAAAATGAAAGAAGAAAAAAGAGAAGAAAAAAAGAACAATACAAATACAATACAAACAAAGCAAAACAAAAACAAACAAAAACAATTTAAAATCACCTCAAACATTTTCAACATCCCATCTTTCATTCGCTTATTTCCATCGACCTCCTCACACCTCCCTTTTTGTATCCCACTTCTATTTATTATTTCAGCAATTCCTTTCCATCTTCCTCTGTTTTCTATCCTATAATTATCTTAACACATTCTTAACTTATTTTTTCCTTTAATTTTCTATTAATCTATTTATACTTAATTCCTTATAACATTTCTACTAAAGCCATATAACTTCATTCCAACATTCTTCTAACATTCATTAATTTTACCATATTTCTGTAAATAGTTTTTAAACTTTTTCCTGTCTTCTTCCCCCGACTCTTCTCCCTGGTCTCGGATCTTGCCAGTCATTTCCGCCAATTCCATATAGTCCATCAACTTCATCTGCCATTTATCTAGCACTTCAGTGCTTTCAAGAGGCAACCATTCTCTCAGCCAGCAAAAAGCAGATGGTTCACAACAAAGTTTAGGGGTCTGGCAGGGCAAGTCCACCTCCTTCTTTAGCATCCGTCAATATCTTAAATTTTAGTCTTGGCTTCCTGCCCTGCCAGGCAAATCTAGAGACGTCCCTCTGCCACCTCCTGATACAATCCATCGCATCCAAAACTTGCAATGTTTGAAACAAAAGCAACATCCCCGACAACACAGCAACCCTCATTCCCCCCACAGCAACTCGGCCCAACAATAACAACTTCAGATTTAACCATATTTCCAAATCCTCCTTCCCTTCAATCCAACGTCCTTCACAATTGTCCTTGAATAAATTCACATTTCTGGCGGTCATACTAACCCCCAAAAACCTCTCTTTCTCAACCAATATTAGTCCTGTGTCCTCCTGAACCTCTGTCAAGCTTTCCTTTTCCTCAGGTAGGGCTCTGATCCTCAAATTCATCTGTTTCTCTTTAAGTTCAATAATAACAAATGTTAGCTTATGTTCCTCAAGTTGTCCTTGTATGGAAGGGACTCTCTCTCTCTCCAATTGAATTGCTTCAAATTCAGCAGCAAGGGTTTTCTCCTTGGCTTCATCCGCAGTTTGCCGTATCAAAGTAGATTCCTGTATCAATTTCTGGATGGTTTCTGTATTGGTATTCACCTTTTGTCCCAGATTATTTAAACTTTCTGCCATTAAGTCTATTTTAATATTTGCAGCATTTACTTTCACATTCATCACATCTGTTTTCTTGTGAAGCTGTTCCAGCGAATTGTTTATTTTCACCAATACAGCCACTAAGGCCTCTTCTGTCGACATTCCGTCCATTTTTTCCTTTCCATTTGCCATAACACTTAAGAGACTCAAGGTCAATCCCAGAGTCTCACACTTCTTTATCTGCAGCTGGAAATTCCCCTAGTCCTGCCCCTATGGAGCAACCAATTTCAAAAGCTTCCACTAGGGGAAACAGTTTCCATTTGTATTAGTCAGTACTGTCCTCTTTTAAACAATGTTCCAATAATCCAAAGTTAGTTTGAGTTTTCAGTTACTTTAACTCCTCTTTAAAAGCAACCGGAGACAGTGGAAACAATGTGTTCTCTCATTTCGCTACCTGTCAATGAACGTTCTAAATGCTGTCAATGAACATTCCAAAACGTCAGTCCTACTAGCAGCCCGTTCCCAGGGTCAGAGCGGCGGTATTTTAACTTTTTTCACTCTCTCCTGCAGGCATACTCAGTCCACAACTTCTCCCCCTCTTCTCCTGCCTCCAAGGGGGGTTTTATGCTCTTTACCAATGGAAGTTTAATCTTTTACGAAAGGCTTTCCAAGACTTTAGCTTGCAGCCTCCTTGCCTCAGTCTATTTACAAATAGGGAAGGCGGACTTCCTGTTTTTAACCTCCCCGTTTCGATGCCAAATTAAACGTTTAAAGTCCGATTCTCCCGTTTCAGCTCTACTCACGGGTAATTACTTTGAAGTCAAATTGTCCACAGGAAAAAGTCAGCGCTCTCCGGCAACAGCTATGCGGCTTCGCTCCGTGGAAGAAGCAGACGATTCGAAGCACCGCGCCGCTCACCCCACGTCGCTCCGGGTCCCCGAAACCGGGTTCCCCCGCGAGTAGGGGAGGCGCAAAAGGTGCCCGCCGAATCCCACGTTCACAGGCTTCTCCCGCCTGTGATTTTTACGGGTCTCCGCCTTCGCCGTGGCGGTACAGACCCAAATTCCCATGGGGCAAGTTCCTCCCGATCAGAGGAACTCCGCCATTGCCGGAGGCACCAACCTATACAGGATTGCCTTCAGACGGCTCCGGGGTCGGATAACTTCATACTCACCACCATTTCCCCAATGAAAATAGGGACGTCCTTAGGAAATGTGGGGCATTCTGGGATCAAATCAGAAACCAGAAGAACTTCTCTAAATCAGGGACACCCCTGGAAAATAGGGACACTTGGAGGGTCTGGTGTCTGTTTGTAGAATAAGAGTAAGAGTAAAAAAGAAAAAGACAATAAAATTATCAGTAAAAACAGTTCAAAAAAGCTGTTAAAACATCCAAAAACTTAAAAGTCAGTGATAAGCTAAAAATGGATTAAAACCCATGTCAACATTCTCCATATCTGAGAAGGCTTGTCAAAGTCAAAATGTTTTTAGCAGGTGCCAAAAAGAGTGCAGTGGAGGCGCCTGCCCGATGTCAACAGGCAGGGAGTTCCAAAGTGTAGGTGCTGCCACACTAAAAGATTTCTTGCTAAGGCAGAACAATAATTAGGTGGCCCCTGTAACTGTGCTGGTTTTGTCGATGGAATCAGTTGAGGGGCAGATCTGTGGTCACTTTATGTACTGTTAGTAACACCTTGAAGATGGCTCACTAGCAAGTGGGCAGCTTCTGCAAGTCCCTGAGCAGAGGTAGTCTTATGTCTATCCTGCTTTGCTTCTAGAGAGCTCAGAGTGGAGTCCATGGCTCATGCATCCCCCTGCATCTACTTGCTTGAGAAGTGGTCCAGCAGGAATGGGGGGGGGGCACATATGTTCATCCTGGGTCGCCATTATCTTTTAACCCCGCATGGACTGACATGACTGCTGTAGCTCAAGGGAGGAGAGACTTTAGACTTGCAGGAACTACTTGACTTTTTCCTAGAACTGCAGTCTGGTATAAAATATGTATTCTGATCCCAGGAATTTGTTTGGAGTACCAGAACTGAGGTGAGCTCACATTCCTTTCACACAGAAATCCACACCTGGTGACACCCAAGCTTCATTCACTTCTGCAGTCTAGTTTGGGTGTGGGAGGGGTCATTCTGTTGCTGCTATAAACAGATGGGAGTCAGAAACCCTTACCAATCTACTGCAGGAGATCCAGATCTGCTTCTGCCTGTCCTAGCCCTGCCAGAATGCAGCCCTCAGACCTCTCCAGTTCATGCAGGCACTGAAAAGGCTGCTCAGCTGACTCAAGTTGTGGCTTGTGGAGAACTGTGGGTTGAGATAATGACATGATCCTTTCTCGCACCTAATGCTCTTTTGAAACTTCATTTTCAGATCACAAAAGTGGACAACATTTTATTATACCTCAAATGGCAGACAGGTAAGAATGCAGACTAAGCACTAATAATATGCGGTAATAGTATTGTTGGCCAAATCAAATGACAGTCGTAGATTCGTTTGATTGTCAAGAGTGATGTGCGCTCAAGCTTTGCTTTTTGTCTTCCTTCTCCTTGCAACCTCTCCTTGTCTTCTGTTAATTGATTGAGGCGCCTAAAGTCTTTTCTGATTGGTGGGGCAGATGTTGGTAAATAAGGCAATAACATTAATAAATTTAATTGATATTTTTTCTCCTGCTGCGGTCCCTTGGGGATTAAGACGGCTGTAAGTAGTTCAGTAGTTTAATTTACCAATTAACTCTGCTATGTGAGGGTTGAAAATTAGGTACTTATCACAAAACACACTGATAACTCAGCTGTGCACTAGAAAGTGTGGACAATAAGTGTGGGTTGGTTGTTTCATTTCTGCGTATTATGTGACCTATTTTTGCAGAAGTTGTTAAACTGAGGGTCTGTGTTCTGGCCAGCGCACCCTTTTGAGATAAGCCTTTCATCTCAGAAAGATTTATCTCAAAAGATTACTCAGGACAGGGCTTTGAGTGTGGCTGCCCCTGTTCTGTGGAATAACATCCTGCCCACTATCTGGACCCTCCAGAAAGAGTTGAAGACATTTTTGTTCCAACATACCTCCCTAGCTGGACAATTGGGTCTTTGCCATGAATGTCTAGTCTGTATGGTTTTAGGTTTGTTTTAAGTGTATCTGGGTGTTTTTGGGTTGGGGAGGTTGTGTGTGTGTGTGTGTGTGTGTGTGTGTGTTTAATTGTTTTTTCCTGCTCCCCTCCCTCTGTTTTTTTTATTGTACATCACCTTGAGATGATTCTGTTGAAGGCGATCAATACATTTAGATGGTGACTGATAATATATCCAGTGCTTTGGGGGGGCGCAGGGGTACACATACCCCTAAACCTTTTGTGAATTTTGTCCATTTACTGTATTTATTTTCCCCGATTTGAACTATAAAATGGTGATTTTCTTGAGTTAAAATGAGAGTACCCCTAAACATTTTTTTAGGGGGAAAAGCCCTGAATATACCTTTAGGTTATCTCTCAGGGCGTGTGTAATTAAGTTTATATCAGTCTATAGGCTGACATTCTAGCAGAAACTGTCCACAAGCCTGCCTGCTATGAGAAGCAGATAGATAGATAGATGATCGATAGATGATATAAAAGCATCAAGCAGCACTTCACACAAGCTTTCTCCTGGATCCCTTTTAGAATTCGGTTAATCACTTAAATAACATACGTGTTACTGTGATTAACAAAACAGGTTTATGTTTATGTGGCAAACCATTTCCCCTTCCTTCTTCATTAGCTGCTGTGATAAAAAATGAAATGATGCAGTAAAAAGCAAGAGGACTAAACTACAACTGTGTCTGCATTCTTGGTCAAGGAATGACAGGCGCGTAACTTTAATTTTCACCCCTCTTTGTTTATTCCTTGCCTAGTGGTGCTTCCAGGGTTCAGGTGTCAATAAATACAGTGATCACTTCTTTCTTTCATAGCAGTTTAGATTTGTCAGAACTGGCCAAAGCAGCCAAGAGGAAGCTTCAGTCGGTGAGTAACATTTTCTCTCTGCTTCCCCGCCCTCAGCTTTGGCTTTTCAGGGAGGAGGATTGGACCCTGGGTGGGACTGGGGAGGGTGCAGAGGGTGGGTTGGATACAGAGGGAGTACAGCTTACCAGGAGTCTTGAGTGTGGAAAGCACCAGGGACAAAGGAACAAGCCTTAGGGGCTTTTTAAGATTTTTATATCCTTCACTTTAAAGAGTGTGTTGCTGGTGTTAAACTCCTGGGAGTAGCCAGCAGCAACTCGAGGAGCATTTGGCCCTTGCTGAGGTGCCAATGGATTGACTGCTAGAAGTCGGCAGCCCTTGCTGGCTGAGTGGAGATTGTGCCACACTGAGTTTGTACCACATTGTCCCTCATCTGCCCCACTGCCCGTTTGCATGCTCTAAAGAGCCACCATCCTGCCACGGACTTGATGTCAATAGAATTGCCCCAGACACCCATTGGCTTCCCCTTGTTTGAGTGGGGCAGGGCCTCCCCATTCCACCCCAGAGCCCACCAAGCCCAGCTTTGAAGGGGCTGGTGCCAGAAGAGCAGAATGTATGTTTCAGTGCTGGGGGCGGTGGCAATGGTGGGGAAATACTGTGGGCTTCATGAGGAGGGTTTCCTGGTGGGGCATCTGGTGGCTGCTGTGAGAAGCCTGGCTAGATAGATGGAATTTAAGCTGATCCACCGGCCGGCAGGCAAGCAAGCAGGGGCCCTTTAGGTTCTGAAGTTGGGAAAATAAAAAGCACACCTTTGCCGCTCACTCCCAGGAGGGGGCTTTGCCATGGAGAGTCGTGCTTAACTTTCCCTCCCCTCCTCTCCAGCTGAGCAATCACTTGTTTGAAGAGCTCGCCATGGATGTCTATGACGAGGTGGACAGGCGGGAGACGGACGCAGGTGACCTTCTGTTGCGGGACTTTTGGGTGCTGGAGGGCGGCTGGGTGGGTGGGTGCCATGCTGCAGCACAGGGGCCCTGCGTGAGGCCAGAATGAGCCTCCTCAGCAAAACGCTGCATTGCAGCAAAGGGCTCCTGCCCCTGGAAGGTGCCAAGTCCTCTCGACTCTTCTTGCCCCGTACTGCAATTTCCCCTCCTGAGTAGCTCTACGTCACAGGGATGTGATGGCCTGGGGTGTCAGCCTTGGCAGCTGCTGTGGGCCTTCCCTAGTCTGGGGCCCTGCAGGTGTTTGGGGAGTTGTAGTCCAAGGGCTGGGCAAGGCTGATTATAGCCCACAACCCAAGCCTTGGTTTTTGCTTTAGAGTGAAATTGTGTTTGACCCGGAAACTACAACTAATCCAGAATGCAGCAGCTAGACTGGTGACTGGGAGCGGCCGCCGAGACCATATAACACCAGTCTTGAAAGACCTACACTGGCTCTCAGTACGTTTCCGAGCACAATTCAATGTGTTGGTGCTGACCTTTAAAGCCAGTATACCTGAAGGAGCGTCTCCACCTCCATCGTTCTGCCCGGACACTGAGGTCCAGCGCCGAGGGCCTTCTGGCGGTTCCCTCGCTACAAGAAGCCAAGTTACAGGGAACCAGGCAGAGGGCATTCTTGGTAGTGGCGCCCGCCCTGTGGAATGCCCTCCCACCAGATGTCAAAGAGAAAAATAACTACCAAACTTTTAAATGACATCTGAAGGCAGCCCTGTTTAGGGAAGCTTTTAATGTTTAATAGGTTATTGTATTTTAGTGTTTTGTTGGAAGCCACCCAGAGTGGCTGGGGAAACCCAGCCAGATGGGTGGGGTATAAATTATTATTATTATTATTATTATTGAAATTTGTGTCTCTTAGTATGGGGGGAAAGCTCATTTGCCCAGAGGGCTTCATTTGGGACAAGGACTGGGCTCTAGGACATGTTTCCAGTGCTTTGACTTCAGGTGTGGGAGGTTTATGAGGGAGGGAGCCCCCATTGTCTGCCACTGATTCCCAGCCAATGCCCAAGCATGGAGAGACTGTGGGCCTCCAGATGTTGTTGGGCTTCAACTCTCAGCAGTCTGCATGGCTGACGGTCCGGGATTATGGGGCTGGAGGCCAGCAATATCTGGAGAGCCACAACAAGTCACTCATCTTTTATGTAGAAACCTAAGCAAAGCTAACCCTGGCTTTCCTCTCTCTGTCCCTTGAAATAGTGTGGCTTGCCACTCAGAACCACAGCACGCTGGTCACCGAGACAACGGTGGTCCCTTTTCTCCCCGTCAATCCCGAGTACTCCTCAACAAGGAACCAGGTATGTTACTCATGCCATTTCTCTGTCAACTGAGGAGGAAACTTATTCCCAAGCCCTAAACACAGGCAGAGGATTTTCCATCTATCAGATTTCTACCTTTGTGGACAAATTCAGAAATGGATTGCTGGAATTCACCGTATGTGGAGGCTTTCTGGGATCTGGTTTGGAATTTCCTGCTGGTGCAGAATGCGATTGGCAAACTGCTGAGCAGGGAGCTTCCGGTCAAGAACATGGAGCACCAGGGTTAAAGCAGCTTCACTGGCAGCCCATCTGCTTCCAAGCCATGTTCAAGGTTCTGGCACTGATTTGCAAAGCCCCATATAACTTTGGCCCAGGAAACCTCAGGGGTGGCCTGAAGCCTTGTATCCCAGCTTAGTCACTGAAATCCTCTGCAGCAGCAGATGTTGATTGTTCCCTGAGTTGGTGAGGCTCATTTGACAACAGTGAGAAAATGAGCCTGAGGAACCCTCTGCCACTAGAGATTCACCAGGTGCCTTCTGTGCCAACTTTTAAATGCCTGCTGAAAATTGTTCTGTTCTGCCAGGACTATGCAGGCAGTTAACTATACATCCTTCCACAATGGTTAACTGTTGTCTTGTTTGGGATTTTTTGTAAATAATTTTTATTCATTTTCCAATTAAAAACATTAATATTAGTAACAAATCAAACCAAATCTTTCCACATTCAAAAACAAAAAACAATATAGCCAATTATATAATCTAAATTAATTAATTTCAATGGGACTTCCCGTGTTCTGGATTTCAAAAGTCAAATATCCATCCTTTATCTTTCAGCTATCTTCTCTATTACTTCACAGTTTTCCAATCCTGATATTAACAATCTCCTCTCTCTCTCAATCAGTTGCTGGTATAACTCACTGTCTGTAATCACGCAGGGGGCTTTTCCCACATTGTTCTTAGTTTTAATATTTTGAAGCACAGTCCACTTTGATGGGCCCTTCTTTTTCTGCTGATTGTTGTTCTAATAGGCTCTGGGCTTCCATCCAAGGTTGAAATTAATTAGCGACTTCTCACTGTCTTTGATCTTTGATGTTTCAAATGTACTGTAGAGGTGTACTTGGCAATCAGTAAGTCACACAAATATTGTTTCGGTTTCCTCATAAAAACACACGCCAGCTCTCTGGGGCCCTTGGACAGCTGGCAGGCATCCAGAGTTCACCACCACTCTTTTCTCAAACTGTAATGTTCCATGCAAGCAAATGTGTCCTCTGTAAAGTACACCCCTTTTGCAATTCCAATAAAAAAAATCTCCAATCTCCCACCATTGAAGGAGGTTTTTCCTGATCATATCCTTTTTCTTACTGCATCAGAGCTTTTACCATTGCCATC
Source organism: Podarcis muralis (assembly GCF_964188315.1). NCBI lineage: Eukaryota > Metazoa > Chordata > Lepidosauria > Squamata > Lacertidae > Podarcis > Podarcis muralis. The sequence continues at coordinate 58,122,872 of NC_135667.1, read as the reverse complement.
TTCCTCCTTAGCCCAAGCTGTTCTGATCATATCTGATCTTGCTCTGCCAATTTCGATCAGGGCTCTCTGCCAAGACTGCGATGAGTCAATAAGTCCAATTATTTTACTACTCCTGTGTTTCCTTTGGGTAATTAATTATTTCTTGGTGGGGTTCGCCAAATCATGAAATAGTAAATATAACAAATACAAAAGTACGGCAGCCGCTCACCTCATTCAACAAAATGACAAGAAAGGAGTCTTTTTGAAGTCCGAAACTTGACCTCCAACGACTGTGTAGTTTAGCAGATTTTTCTTTTAACTCTTTCCATCTAGAACATGCCTGTTTTTTTGCCAAATCTTTTAATTGTTAGGAAACAGGGACTCCCAGCTGACGAGACTGACTTTGGAGAGTTGCCAAATTCGTGCCTCGGACATCTTGTTGCGGAGTGCAGATAACGGACTGCAGGTGGCACAGCTCCCCCCTTACCTGCTGGGGTGGCCAGGGTTAATTACCCTCATTTAACCCCGAATTACTGACACGACTGGCTGTCCGATCTCTTGGGAGGCCACCATATCTGTTTTTAACCTTTTAAAGGTTTTTCTTACATGATTTTATTGCTGTAAGGCATGTATGTGTTTTTTGTGTGTGTGTGTGTGTGTGTGTGTGTGTGTGTGTGTGTGTGTGCGCCCATGCCCACACATATCTGTGATACAGCTGTATACAAATATCTGTATGAATAAATAAACAAACTGTGCATCTTGGTTCTGAATACTGAACCTGTTGCTGATATCATCTTGGGAACAAGGAGATGCCAAGAGCTCTGAGCTTTCCTTCTGCTGGAAATGGATTTTTCCAGAAAGCCTGGGAAGGCATGAATCTGTATAGGAGGCGAAGGATCTGCTTTCAGTTCCTGCTTCTCTGGCTGCTTTCTTCTATTGCCTTGCAAGCTCCTCCAGCTCCTCTGAGGCCTTGTCTTGCCTCTTGTCTTTCAGGGAAGGCAAAAGCTGGCTCGCTTTAACGCCCATGAATTTGCAACACTTGTCATAGACATTCTTGGGGATGCCAAGCGAAGGCAGCAAGGGAACCCTGTCCCAAGTTCCAGAGGTGAGTCCCTGTTTGGACGACTGGCTGACTTGAGTTTTCAGGACAGATAAAGGGACGTCCTTCTTCATGCAGCACATAGTTAAACTATGGGACTCGCTTCCACAGGAGGCAGTGATGGCCTCCAGCTTGGATGGCTTTTAGAAAGGGTTGGACAAACTCCTGGAGGAGATAAGGGCTATTGATGGCTACTAACCCTAATGCCTCTGCTCTGCCGCCACAGTCAGAGGCAGCAGTGCTTCTGAATACCAGTTGATGAAGCCACAGGAGGGAGGAGGGCTCTTGTGCTCAGATACCACTTGTGGGTTTTCCGTAGGCATCTGTTTGACCAAACAGGATGCTGGACTAGATGGGCCATTGGCCTGATTCAGCAGGTTCTGCTTGTGTGCTTAGGGCCGTAGTGCAGGCAAAAGTACAAAGGGATCCTGGTGAAGGCTTCAGCTGACTCCTTCCTGCTGCCTGTTTCCCTTTCGTTCTGGTTCATGGAGCTGCATTCTCTAGGCTGGTCATTTTGAGGAATGCCACATTCTGCACACATTCCCTAAACATCAGGCATTTGGTTGCTGCTTTTGCAGAAAATGTAGAGCTGATCCTGAAGTCTGTCAACAGCCAGCACAGTACAGAGTGTCAGGATAATGACCAGCCTGACTACGACAGCGTTGCCTCTGACGAAGAAGTGGATCTGGAAACAAGCTCAGTCAAGGCACCCCGGCAGAAGGTGAGCCTGTGCAGAGATATCCAGAGGGCGGCAGCATGTTGGAAGGGGCTGTGCAAAAAGGCTGCTCCTCACGAAGCGCTCGCCTCAGGCCCATCACTGCTGCTAAAAGGTGAACAGTCCTTTGCAGAGTGAGCCTTGTCCCTGCTTATTTGAGCAGCTGGGCCTCCATCCCCAGCACTCTTGGTTCATTTGAAAAGAGATTTGTAAGGCTGCTTGGTTCCCCTTCCAGGTCTGGAAGGAGACTTACGGCCTCTCCTGACTTTAAAGGAGAGAGAGAGAGAGATGGTACTTCAAAATCCTTGAGGTGTTTGGGGACACCTGCCTTTGGACCAGCATAAACCCTTTGATGCTAATTTTGAGAGCCTATCTTACTTTTGACTTCTGAGTTGAAAACTTCTAGTTATATTGATTCATTTGTGAATTGCCTTTGGAGTTGTTTGTTTTATGTTTGTTTCTGATGTGCAGTATATAAGTGGCACTGAATTCTGCATCATGCCATAGTATTCTCAGAGGCTTCATTGTTTATTATTTAACATGTCTCTTTTGACTTTGGTCCTCAAACTGAGAGGAAACAGCTGTGTCTAAATGAGCAACACATCATTGTGTGTTGCGTTTTGCAGAGCCTAGATTCAGACTTGTCGGATGGACCCATCACAACCCAGGAATATCTGCAGGTTAAAAATGCCCTGGTGGCTTCGGAGATGAAAATCCAGCAGTTAATGAAGGTGAACGTCAACTTGAGCGATGAGCTGAGGATCATGCAGAAGAAGGTAGCATGAGAGTGAACGAGAGAGGGTTTAGTTTAGTGCGCCTTGAGTAAAAACCCCACATGCATGAAAAGGGCAGAATGTTGAAAGCTCAAAAAAAAAAGGACTGCAGAGCCTTCTGCAACCTGAGACCCTCCCACTGGCTGTTGGGTTCCAACTCCCATCATCCCTTACCACTCTGGTCAGTGGCCAGGGATCATGGGAGCTGGAGTCCTGCAGGGTAGCAGATTGGTGAAGCATGGTCTAGCATCAACTTCCTGATTGATGGTGCTCAAGCCACGGCTCCCCACCCCCATGAGCCGCAGGGTGTCCAATCCTGCACGAAGTTGTCCCTCACTGTTCACTGTGAAAGAAAAGGAAATGGAAGCCTTCTGATCCTGTTAATTCCTCTTGGGATTGCTCAGGCTTGGACCCCCATAGATCAAATATTCATCACTTGCATCCCTAGACCACAGCCCTGGTCACCTTAATTCATAGTTTTCCCCTCCCCCCACCCGCTGATCTCAGTCACCCCATTAAGGAATGGCATGACTGCAAATGGTTTACGGTGGGTCTGTACAGCCATTTATGGATTCTCCCGTGTGGTGAGATTTTAAATCCATGAATTTCTTGAGTGGTCAAGGGCAATGCTTTGTCTACGCTGTGTCAATAAAGTCAAAGAGTTTGCCTTTATTTTATATTTTTCTGTGCTGTCTTCTCCATAGCATGAAAAAGGAGAATGATAAACAAAATTATCCTGTTCTTTCTTTGAGAAGCTCAGGATGGGATACACTGTGTGGGCCTCTTGTCTTCACTGCAGCCCTGTGGGGTAGGCTAAGCCGAGGGAGACCGAGGAGTCCAAAGCCCTCCCAGTGAGCTTCATGGCAAATCAGGGATGTAAGCCCCGGTCTCCCGCATCATAGTCCAGTGCTCAAACAGCACGACCTGTTCTCAGCTCACAGTTTCCACCATGGCCGTGATCTACTGTGTGAGAGCAAACCCAGTGATCATAGCAAAATGTTTTGCAAAATATGAGCAATGGGGATCATAGAATCCTAGAATTGTAGAGTTGGAAGGGGCCGCAGGAGTCATCTGGTCCAACCTCTGACAATGCAGGAATCTTTTGCTCAACTTGGGGCTTGAACCCACGAACCTGAGATGAAGAGTCTCGTGCTCCACCAACTGAGCCCTTTCAGTTCTCAGTTCAATGTCACTAGACTTGTGAGCCTTGCTAAAATTATAATGAGCTTCTGGGAATGTGTGTAGGACTTTGAGTGCAAACTGTAGCTCCCCCCACCTACTTCTTCATCTCCCCCAAAGATTTTCAGCAAGGAGCAGCAGCTGACCACAAAGCCCCTCTGCTTTAGATGGGTGGCCAGGGCTACTGCAGGCAGTGGGGAGGTAGTTTGAGAAATATGTTGCAGCTTAGAGTAAGAAGGAAGAGGAGGGGCTGAGGAAGGGTGGGAGAGAGAACTAACTTCCAAAGGCAGCGAAAGGGTTTTTTCTTTCTCTTTTCAAGATCTCTCTGACCCAATACTGCAATTGCATGGCTTAGCGTCTCAGTGCTATGTAAAGTTCCTCCCCCTCCCCTTTATGATGGATGTAGCAATTCATGAGCCACCAGGGGGTGTGGGCAACTTCCTCCTTTTATATCTATTTGCGGGGGGGGGGGGGAGCAGGAGCGCCAGCTGCTCTAAACTGTGCAGAAAACTGCAGAAGGCCCACCAGATGTTTTATGGCTCTTCCTCCTGATTAATTGTGCCCTTAGCTGACTTGAGGACATTGTTGGGAATCTCTTGTGATGGGGCTCCTGTTCTGATCCCCCTTGTTGTGTTTCCATTCCAGTGGCCTTGCCCCTCTCTCTTGTACAAATAGGTTTGAGTCTCGTTTCGTCTTCCACTTCCTGCGGTGACATTGCCATTTCCCCAGTTCCCTCTTTTCTCTGATTTGACTGTTGGGCGCTTGGCCTGAGTCAGCCACTTTTAAAGAATGTTGCTAAAGCCGCTGTCTGCGTTGCTCAGAAACTTGGCCTAGCTTGGGTTCACGTTGCTAGATGTTGGAGCTCCTCTTGACACACACAACCCCACCTGAAATTTTGGGGCTCCCAAAGATTTGAGAATGTAACTGATTTGGCAGACGTTTCCTATAAAAGGAAAAGACTGCCTTTAAAATCAGAAAGACAAACAAAACCTGGCTAGCTGGTGACAGTTTTCAAGCATGAGGATGCACTGACTGTGCTGCCCCCCTCCCCCAATTCTTGCTTTGCTGTGCTGTGGGGACATCCAAGCCCCCACTCTGAAATGTTTTATTCCAGCTTCAGACGCTACAGAGTGAGAACACGAGTCTCCGGCGGCAGGCCACAACAAATGCCTCCCTGACTCCCGCTGGCTCTGAGTACCCAGACGCCAGCAGCCACTCTTCCTTGATCTGGCGGCCCTCTGTGCGCAGCAGCCGGCCCATGTCCATGTACGAGACAGGATCAGCCCAGAAGCCCTACTTGCCATTGGCCGAGGTCTCCTACCCAGAGGAGCACATCACGTCGCGGCTGCAGCCGTTCCCTCCCCACGTAAGTAAGACCACCAACCTGCTGCCTCTTTGGGGGGGCTGCTTGGGCTTTCCTCACTCAGCCTGCCCCCAATCCGGGGCTCCCCAGATGTTGGGCAAGGCTGGCCATGTCCCTGGGAGAAGTGCCCCTTTCTGCGGACAGAGCATCTCTGCCTAGCTGTCTGGGGCTGTAGCATTTCTGCTGTGCGGACGGGAGCTTTGGCCTTCCGCTTGCCCTCTTCATTTCACCTTTCGCCAACCTGGTGCCCGTCATATGAGGACGGACTGCTGTTGCTCAGTGGGGAGAGAAAGCTGCTCTGCGCATGCTCAAGGAACCTTAAGCATACACTACGACTGCTTGTCAGTTTCTCTGATGAAGAGGGGCGATCAAATATGAAAGAGGGGTGGTGGTCAGTTAGCACCTTGAAAGATGTGGGACCCCAGGAGGGGGACAGGGGGATCCGCAGGGGGCTTCTTCCCATGGGCTCCTCCATTACTTCAAAGCCAGAGTTTGCTCACGCCAATGTCCAAGCACCCTGAGCTCCTTGCAGTGGTGTGTCTTTGTCTTTCCTCACTCAGTTCTTTTGCACCTTTGACTTGCTGATGCTGGTGCTTGCCTCTTTGTGTCTTGCTGGATTTCAGAGATGTTGCTCTTGCACCCATTACCCACTCTTGGGACGTTCTATTGTGGGTTTATTGATCTAAATCAAATCCCTTATGAATACACAGTGGAAGTGAGGAACAGGTTTAAGGATTTAGATTGGCTGGACAGAGTGCCTGAAGAACTATGGATGGAGGCTCGCAACATTATACAGGAGGCAGCTGGATGATATTCCAGCTGAACTATTTAAAATTTTAAAAGATGGTGCTGTTAAGGTGCTACACTCAATATGCCAGCAAATTTGGAAAACTCAGCAGTGGCCAGAGGATTGGAGAAGATCAGTCTACATCCCAATCCCAAAGAAGGGCAGTGCCAAAGAATGCTCCAACTACCGCACAATTGCACTCATTTCACACGCTAGCAAGGTTATCCTTAAAATTCTACAAGGAAGGCTCAAGCAGTATGTGGACCGAGAACTCCGAGAAGTACAAGCTGGATTTCGAAGGGGCAGAGGAACCAGAGGCCAAATTGCAAACATGCACTGGATTATGGAGAAAGCTAGAGAGTTCCAGAAAGACATCTACTTCTGCTTCATTGACTATGCAAAAGCCTTTGACTGTGTTGACCACAGCAAACTATGGCAAGTTCTTAAAGAAATGGGAGTGCCTGATCACCTCATCTGTCTCCTGAGAAATCTCTATGTGGGACAAGAAGCTACAGTTAGAACTGGATATGGAAGAACTGATTGGTTCAGAATTGGGAAAGGAGTACGACAAGGCTGTATATTGTCTTCCTGCTTATTTAACTTATATGCAGAATTCATCATGCGAAAGGCTGGGCTAGATGAATCCCTCGCCGGAATTAAGATTGCCAGAAGAAATATCAACAACCTCAGATATGCAGATGACACAACCTTGATGGCAGAAAGTGAGGAGGAATTAAATAACCTTTTATTGAGGGTGAAAGAGGAGAGTGCAAAATATGGTCTGAAGCTCAACATCAAAAAAACAAAGATCATAGCCACTGGTCCCCTCACCGCCTGGCAAATAGAAGGGAAAGAAATGGAGGCAGTGAGAGATTTTACTTTCTTGGGCTCCATGATCACTGCAGATGGTGACAGCAGTCACGAAATTAAAAGACGCCTGCTTCTTGGGAGAAAGGCGATGACAAACCTAGACAGCATCTTAAAAAGCATAAAGCCATGGTTTTCCCAGTAGTGATGTATGGAAGTGAGAGCTGGACCATAAAGAAGGCTGATCGCTGAAGAATTGATGCTTTTGAATTCTGGTGCTGGAGGAGACTCTTGAGAGTCCCATGGACTGCAAGAAGATCAAACCTATCCATTCTGAAGGAAATCAGCCCTGAGTGCTCACTGGAAGGACAGATCCTGAAGCTGAGGCTCCAAGACTTTGGCCACCTCATGAGAAGAGAAGACTCCCTGGAAAAGACCCTGATGTTGGGGAAAATGGAGGGCACAAGGAGAAGGGGACGACAGAGGATGAGATGGTTGGATAGTGTTCTCGAAGCTACCAGCATGAGTCTGACCAAACTGCGGGAGGCAGTGGAAGACAGGAGTGCCTGGCGTGCTCTGGTCCATGGGGTCACAAAGAGTCGGACACGACTAAACGGCTAAACAACAACATTGTGGGTTTCTTTCTTTTTTTATAAGAACCTGCTTTTATTCTGTGCACATGTGCCTGCGCGTGCATGTGTGTATCTTTCTCTCCCTTATTTTTAGGCAGGGAGGAATGGGCTGGTGACCAGCTATTCTTCCTCCATGCCTTTTTTCTCCATTCTCTCCTGGTTGGCATACAGAAACACACAAAGGGTCGTGTACAGTACATCTTCCCTGGAAAAGCCCCCACTTCTGCTAGCAGAGCTGTTCCTTCTCCTCCTTCTGCAGGAGGGTCACTTCTTATCCACCCCTCAGATTTTACCATGCCTGAGCTTCTGGCACTGTGGATCCACCATGCCTGTGCCTCCCCCCGCCCCGCCCCCCTTATTTCTATCTCAGCTGCTTGAACTGCAAAGCTGCCTGGCAGATCAAGCTGGAGTGCTGGCTGAGACTGAGAGGTGGCCACAGCCGCCTGAGAAGGTTTAACTGTTCTGCGTTGGGGGAGGGGCTGCTGTGCCAGAAATTGGGGGAGGCTATAATGCTTGCAAGGCAGTCCCCAGAATCTCTTGCTCAATCTGCTGGTGGTTTTGCTGGCCACCTGGGCAAAGAAGCCCTGGAGGGCTTGGCAAGCCGAGAGGGAGAAGGGCAGCTGGGCAGGGGCCTGTGGTGACAGCTGGGAGGTGGGCGCAGCTGAGAAGGCCAAAGTCACAGCAAGGAATAAAGCTCTTGGGGGGGGTGTCGAGGGCTGTTCCAGCTTAAGGAGCAACATAGTAAAGCCAGGGGGAGGGGAGTCCAGAAGAGGAGCCAAGCAGGATGAGGGGGGGGGGGCAGACCACAGATGGATTTGCAGTTGACAAGAATCACAGGATCATCAAGTTGGAAGGGACCCTGAGGGTCACCTAGTGCAGCCCCCTGCAATGTAGAAATCACAACTAAAGCATCCAAGACAGATGGCCACCCACCTCTGTTTAGGGTGTGAGCAGAGATTCGGCAAGTTTTAAGAGTGGGGACTCCTGGCTTCCAGCAGACGTGCCCCTTCAGGGATATCAGAGCAGCTCAGCCAATGGCAGCCAGAGAATCACCTGTCATTAAAGTGGCACCGCAGGGTCAGAGTTTAGCTTGTGCCACCAAGAGGGATGAAGCAAGAAGGAAACGGAAAAGGGGGGAGGCAGTTGGAGGGCGGAGAAGGCAATGGGGGAGATCCGTCCTCTTCCTAGGGGTTCTTTCTCCTGGTGATGCAGAACCATGGAAAAGCAAGATGACAAAAGTGTGCTTTTGATACCATCTGTGCAAGGAGATGCCTGTTCCTTATATTTCTGTCCTTTAGCCTTCCAGAATTTAATTTCTGGATCTAATATTCTATTTATTCTGGTCTCTGGATTTTGCTCTGCTCTTAAATTGCCCTCAAAGTGTTCTGTAGGTATTGGAGAAACGGGTGTTGGGTCTTCCCATCCACCCACATGTAAACCCCTCCCTTAATGAGCTGATACCCAGATCACTTTTACTCCATGGTGTGCTGTCCACTTCATAGGTAATTAGTTCAGAAATCCTTCAGGCAGAGGGCAAAACAGGGAAGAGGGTAATTGCAGCTTTGTAGGGGTGGAGCTCCCCAAACAAGAAATTTCCCAGCACTTTAAAGCATCAGCAGTGGCCAAAATCCAGCAGGGTTTTGCAGTTACCATGATTCTCTTAAACAGAGCACAACAACAAACATAAGACAAGCGCTGCAGGATCAGGCCAAAGACCATCACGTCCAATCTCCTCTTCTCACAGCAGCCAACTAGACACCTCAATGGGAAACTCGCAAGCTGGACCCAAACGCAAGAGTGACACTCTCCCCACTTGCGATTCCTGGCAACGGTTATTTGTAGGAGCAGCTGCTTCTGACGGAGGTGGAACATAGCCTGGGGGGGGGGGGCTAGTTGCCATCCATAGCCCTCTCCTCCAGGAATTTGTCCAATCCTCTTTTAGAGCCAGCTAGGTTGGCACCTCCCTGCCTCTTGTGGGAGAGAGTGCCATAGTTTTAACTGTGCAGGGTACAAAGAAGGACTTTCTTTTGTCTGTCCATTGGCTGACCCCAGTGCATTCAAGTCGGAGGGTGAATGTATCACTTTGTCCGTGCAGTACACGGAAGCCCAGAGGGCTGGCATAGAGAAACGCTGGTGTTTTTGGAATGAGGACAGTGGTTATCCTCTCCAGTTAAAAGGTTTGGACAGCAGTAGCAGTGGGGGCAACGGACCCTCTGCTTGAGAGCAGTGAGAGCAAGTAGCCCTGGGTTAGGCAGAGGAAAGGTCTGGCTAGAAGAGCATCTTGTCTGGCTGTATCTATGAATCTGGTGGCACTCATCTTGCTTCCTGCCCTTTCTCTTCCAGGCATCCAAACTGGAAAAGCAGAGCAGCCTGCCTGAAGGGGATTATGACAATGCCGTTCCTGCGCTGGAGCCCGACGAGACAGGGTAGGCATCAGGAGAGCATGGGCTGTGTATGAGTATTACTGCTGATTAGTATTTATTACCCACACTTCACCGTAAGGGCCCAGAGCAGGTTGCAGCATTAAAACACCATATGAAAAGCAAATTTAAGCAACTTACAAGCATAAAAGTAAGGTGGGCTCTACAAACTTTGTCTCAGGTGACAAAGGCCAGGGTCAAGAGGAGCCTTTTCAGCCTTTGCTGGAGGCTGTATAATGCAGGCTCCAGGTGCCTCTGTGAGGGGGGAGGTCCCTAGGTCAGAACCCAAGAAGGTCTTTCCTGTGTTTGAGGTGTATATGTGGGTTGGAGCTTTGGACACCCAATGTGCTCACCTTGAATTGGGCCAGGTAAGGAGCTGGCAACCAGTGTGGCTGTTTTAAAACAGGGCTTATATGAAATCTAAATGGGTGGGAAACCCATGAAGACTTCCAGAGGTTTCTCGACTCCAGCCTCCCGTCATCCCTGAGCATTGCCCATGCTGGCTGCAGGGGCTGCTGGGAGTTGGAGTCCTGCGACCTCTGGAGGGTCCCCCACAAGCAGTGTTGTCCCTGTCCTCCTGGTTTGTAGCTGGGCTCACACACAGCCTCCTCTGCCAGCTGGAGGCCCTCCACCTCTTCCAGGACTCCAACTCCCAGCAGCCAGGGATTGTGGGATCTGAAGTCCAGCAGCGGCCAAAAGTCCACAGATAACACAGGGTCCCTTCAGTTCCTTTCAAAGCGCAACATGGCAACCCTCAAGACTGGGCAGGAAGTTTTGCTGAGCACATGCCTCACTGTGACTCCTGTAATCGAGCCAGGCTGCATTTTCACAAGCGAGTGAAGAAAAGCCCCCCGCCTCCCCGGTTCTCTCCCCAAATGGCCCTGGGTAAAGCTGTAGGCAGTGAGCCAGAGCCTCCAGGAAGCAGATCTTTTCTGGGCCTTGTTCATGACTGCCTACAAGTGGAGGATGAATCTTAGGGTGAAGGAGGTTGCCTGTTCTTTACCTGACAGCCAAGCCCAGCTGGCTAGGGACTTGGGGTGGAGAGCAAAGAGCACCGTTGGCAGCCTTGTAGATGTCCCCCCGCCCCCAGTTTCTTTAGTGGCTTGTTTTATATCAGTCTTCAAAGGGAGAGGAAAACAGTTATCCTCTGGAAATTCTCTCTTGGCCACTTGGCAGAGATTCTGATTTGCCAGAGACAGTCAGGCAAGTGGCCCTCTGAAACGCTTGCGTGTGTGTGTTGGCAGAATCAGCAGGAAGGCCAGGCAGCGAAGCACCTTCCGACAGGGAGAAGGGCCCACCTCCGAGGCCAAGGACCCAGATGCCAGCCCCAGCCTCCCCAGCACAGAGGACGTAATTCGGAAAACAGAGCAGATCACCAAGAACATCCAGGAGCTTCTGCGGGCAGCTCAGGAGAACAAACACGACAGGTGAGGAGGCCAGGAAGTCAGAGCTGAGGTCCCTGGAAGAAGCGCTTGAGTATCCTGGTCTGTGTTGAGCAAAAGTGCTCTTCCCCCATCAGGAGGGATCCTGGAATCAATTAGATGAGGCAGCATGCAGAGCGATGATGATGCGTGTGTGTCTTGCAAGTGTGGGTTGACGTCCTTCTTTCTTTAAAGAAAAAGAGGCCCAAATTCTTGTACACCTGGCTGGCTTTGCTACCTTTTCCATCCAAGGCAACTGGCAGCTTTTATTTTCATCCTTCTGGACCTCCTAACAGGCCAGGATCTGGTGCTTAAAATCATGCCTTCCTCCTCTTTAGCTGGGAAAGGGTGTGTCTACAAGAGGAGTCCTGAGCTACACAAGTATCTGATGGTGTCCTGGATTTTCCCACGCCCCTTCATGCTCGCCCCATTTGGGGTTGGAGGGGTGTCAAGAGGCAGAAGTGACCCTGGGAGTTTGGGAGGGGGGAAGCTTGAGTCACACGTGTGTCCTCTTGAGCAAAAGTGTAGGTTATGACAGCTTTATGCGCTCCTTGGTTCTGCAAGCGCTCCGTTGGGCTGTGAGGTGCTCCTGTGCTGAGTTAACTGCAGAAAAACCTCTCTCTCTCTCCTCTCTCTCTGTCTCTCTCTCTGGTTTTCCTCCTTGGGGTGCCCAGGCCATTCAGGCACAGCAGCGCCCCCAAGCTTAGGCACAGCCTGGGCTGTTTCAGTCCCCTGGTTCCATGGGCCGAGCGAGCTTCTCTGCAGCCTCTGACCCTCCGGCAGCCTGACCCTCCCACCACCTGGTATTCTGGCCTCTGTCCCTGCCTCCCAGGCACAGTGTCCTTTTTCTTTCTTTGGGGTCCTCCCCTCCCCTCCCAAGCATGGGGTGTTTAGCGGTTATGCAAGAAAGGCTGCAGAACACCCTGGCCCAGCCTGCTCAGCACCATTTGGGAGAGGAGCTGGGGTTTGATGGGAGTGCAGTTTGGGGCCAGCAAGCGGGGGGAGGGTTCCTTCATCCAGCCTGGCATTTTTTGTCTGCTCCGTCCCTGGTACCCTAATGTGCAGCAGTGAAAGGGGAAACCTTCTTTGACCATCCACAGGGGTGTCACCTGCTCAGCTGCCACCCTGTGTTTCATCACAGGTTGTACTTGCCTCGTGGGACTTTCTGAGCTCACTTGAGGGCAGAAAACAGAAGCGCAGGCAGCTGATGTCTGAAAGAGAGACCTAAATCCAGATGAAGAATCCTGTACCTCTGAGAAGCCCCACAAGAGCTAAAGGAAAAGGTTGAGGCCCTGGCATTTGGTGATGGGACACCCCCTCCTCAACCATGGAGAAATATGGCCTGGGAACAGGATGAGTGCTAAGAGGCAGGGAGTGGGAGGGTGCAAGGGAGCTTTAGGAAGGTCCTGGCTGCTCTTGGAGCACAGTAGGAGCTCTCTGCTGATCCTAGGTGGGCTTGCTGAAATGGGCTTTTCATTTTCTTGTTCAGGTGAGGGACGTGTGTCCCTCCCACACACAGTTGAACTCCAACTCCCAGCATGGTCCTATAGTCCAGTGGCATCCAGAGGGCTGCACAAGTTGTCCAGCCCTCTTGTACATGTTAAACTGGAACTCACTGCCACAGGAGGCAGGGATGGCCACTGGCTTGGATGGCTTTAAAAGGGCATTGGACAAATACAGGGAGGAGAATAAGGCTCTTAGCCGTGATGACTCTGCTCCCTGGGTCCCATCACCATCCTCCTGGGGTCTGGCGGCAACTGTTTGGGCTCCACATCTGTCTCCACCTCTGGTGGGCTTTAGATGAGACCTTCCTTGCCTCAAGCAACTTTCCTGCATAATCGTCCATGACTGACCCAGCTCCCCATCTCACCTGTCTGCCTGTCTCTCTGTGGCTTGAGTTTGGGGAGGAGCATGGAGGTTGGGCATGCAGCTGGTAGCAAGGAGGTTTGTGTGTGTGTTGACTGGGGGACTAATGCACACATGGCTGGGCCACAATCCCTGGCTAACAGTTCTGCGTGCACCAGTTGGATCTCGTGGGCTGTGTGGGTCTTGGCACTTCAGGCACACAGGCTCCAATCCCTGCTTGCCTGTAACTCCATCACGTCACTTTTTGGGGAGCAATTTTGGACACTATGACAAGCATTTTGCCCCTCCTCCCCGCTGCCACCACTGCTGCCATCACAGAGGAGAAGGCCGTTGATGCCTCCTATCCACGATGGCTCTGCTCTGCCTCTACAGTTGGGGGAAGCAGTGCTTCTGAATCCCAGTTGCTGGAAACTGCAAGAGGGGAGAGGGCTCTGGTGCTTGGATCCTGCTTGCGGGTTTCCAACAGGCATCTCGTTGGCCCCTGTAAGTACAGAAAACTGGACTCGGTGGGCCCTTGGCTTGATCCAGCAGCCTCTTCTTAAGTTCTTAGGACCATTGCTCTCTGAAAGGGACAGTTTGCATCTCCTCTGCTCTCTCCCAGCACAATGAGACTCTTTTCTATGAGACAACTTAAAGCTTTTCTTCTGGCTACTATTTTTATTTTAAAGTCTCCACATCAAGCATTTGGACTTCTTGTGTTGCCACTTGCCAAGGTGCATGAGGTGGGCCTGGATGTGTGGACACCCTTGTTTTTAATGGCTTTGCCTCTGCAGCAACTAATGTCACTTTTTGTGGCCCTGGGGGTGGGGGAACTTGCTTCCCTTAGAATGACCTGCCCCCTCTCTCCCCTTGCAGCTACATCCCCTGCTCAGAAAGGATCCACGTGGCAGTGACGGAGATGGCTGCCCTCTTTCCAAAAGTGAGTAGCCCTGCAGAGGTCAGAGGGGGGCTCTGAATGCGTCAGGGACTCCCTTGTGGTGGCCAGCCTGTGGAAAGGACCAGAGGACTTATTTCATTTCACCTTTATCTCCAAGGAGCTCAAGGGAGCCTACATGGTTCTTCCCACTCCTCATTTAATCCCCACAACAGCTGTGTGAGGTAGGTTAGGCTGAGAGAGGCAGTGACTAGAGACCAAGGTCACACCCAGTGAGCTTCCTGCCCAAGTGGGGATTTGAACCCTGGCCTCTCTGAGGTCTTAGCCCGGCACTCTAACCAGGACACCCCGCTGGCTCTCTTGGGAGAACTCTTACCAGCCACAGGAAGTGGTTTTAGGCCAGACACACCAGGGGTCCCTCTAGCTCGGCACTGGCTGTCTCCATGGATGGGTGGCAGATCTGTAGGGTTTTGGACAAAGGGTCTGCATGCAGAGTGGGCTCCTTTGCCAGCCATGAAGCTCTCTATTCCCATCCCGTCCTTATTAGTTTCTTTAAATGCAATATTTCATTGTGAGTTTTGTAAATAATAAACTATATTATAGTTATGTAAATCATCTTAATGTCCAGGGACTGGTAACATCTAACCAGATCTAAAGAGAAAGGGAATTCTGACACAATCATATTGTATACAGAGATGTAAAACCTTATGCCATAAATTCCACTGCTCACACCTGAATCTCTGGCTGAGCGACACAGCGAGAAATAATCCAGGTTTGCCCACACTGAGTGAATAGACAAAGGACAAGAAGGAGAGTCTGACTAAACAGCAGGAAAAGTTATCTGACAGTAAGGGAGTCTCTCAGAAGGTGGTGGGCTCCCTTTCACTGGAGGTTTTCAAACAAAGGTGGTATGGCTGCCTGTCAGGGATTCTTTAGCTGTGATTCCTGCATTGTAGTGGGTTGGACCAGATGACCCCTGGGGGTCCCTTCCAGTGCTACAGTTCTGATTCTAGGACACTGGAGCCAGTCTCAGCTCCCTGGATGAAGCCTTTCTCCAGGCCTAACTGTAAATCCTCTTAGGTCAGCGGTGGTGAACCTATGGCACGCGTGCCAGAGTGGGCACGCGGAGCCCTCACTGCCGGCACCCATGCCATCGGCCCATCCGCGCTGTTGTTTTGTTGTTTTTTCCATTTGTGCTCCCGCTCCTCCCCATGCTACTGCGTGCACCCACTGCTTAAACCCGGAACTTTTCTTTTTCTTTTTTGCTGGTAGCCGGCGATTGTGTTCGGGGATTGGTCTGTTTTTCAATTGGCTACAGCAGTGGCTGTTTCTGATTGGACATAACAGTGTTTGTTATTTGACCCTCGTGATTTTTTTTCTGCACTTTTCCCAGTGCTGGGTGGTAGTTCCCAGCTCCCCCCTCCAAGCCAGGCCCCCCCACTCCCTCCCCCCCCCCCACTCCAATCCTCCGCAGGCTCCTCGTCTCCCTTGGGCTTGACCTGCCTGGGCTAGGAGGGCACCTGTGCCCGCCACCTACCTGCGTGCCTGGCCCAACCCAGCCTCACCCCTTTGCCGTTGCCGGAGGGAAGGAGGGAGGGAGGAAGATGGGGAAGACCACACCGGGTTCGCGGCCAGGTAGCAGGCAGGCAGGCACAGCTGTTGGGCTGGCTGGCTGGGGTGGGGGCTCTTGCTCTCCCTCTCTTCCTGTCCGTCACTCACCTGGCCCCAGGGCTGCTCCGTCCTCCCCATCGCATCAGCCTGAGAACGAGCCAGCCAGCTAGCCGGGGAGTGCGCCCAGCGCATCTAGTGGGAGGGGGGAAGACGGAGGGAGATGGCGAGAACCGCGGCAATTTTTCTGTTCTGTCTCTCCCCCAGAAAGCTCAAAAACTTTGGGCACTTTGCAATAAATAAGTGGGTTTTGGTTTGCAGTTTGGGCACTTGGTCTCTAAAAGGTTCGCCACCACTGTCTTAGGTGCACACAACGGAAGCAACTGCTGATACATTTTTGCAGTGGAAAGAAAATATTTGGCCCTTTAGCCTATCTTCCTCTCTGCATGCTCCTTTAGCCCCCTGCTTCTGATGTTCATGCAGAAGTGCTGCTCTAGCCGGGTGGTGCCTGCCCCCCTGTGTCATGCTTCCCCCCCTTTTCCTCTGTCCTCCCCAGAAGCCCAAGTCTGAGCTGGTGTGCACCTCTCTGCGGCTGCTGACCTCCAGTGCCTTCCGACTGCATTCCGAGTGCACAAAGGCCCTTCCGCCAGAGTCCTGCCCCCTGGCCGACATCCAGCTGGTCACCCAGCAGGTCATTCAGTGCGCCTATGACATCGCCAAAGCTGCCAAGCAGCTGGTCACCATCACAACCAAGGAGAACACCAACTGAGGCCGCCGTGTCCCCCCACCTCCGCAGCAGGCCTCCTGCAAAGGGTCGGCTTGGAAGCTGAACATTTTCATGTTTTTTACAGGAATATTTAAGGTGGTGCATTACTTCTTTTTTAAAAAGGAATCTCAGTATTAAAGGGGTTTTGCATGTTTCCCCCCCCCTCAAAAGGACCCCCCCCCGAATTAATGTAACCCACTGCCTTATTTTATGCCTGTATTGCCAGTGTAAAGAGGGTGTCAGTGTATGGAACGTCATGAGCCAATCTTCGCATCAACCGCTCTCACAGGGATGTGTGTGTGTATCTGGGGCAGGGAGTGGTGGGGAGGGTCACACTCTGCACCATTTGTGAACTGAAATGCACATATCAGGATACAGGGCACATATCCCCAAGTCTTGTTATGCAGCTGTTTGACACACCTGAACCACTATGTTGCACGTACCACTAACCTCTGAAGAGCGGGGGTAGGTAAGGACACTCCCCCCAACATGATCCCTGCCAATCAGTCCCCACCCCTTGCGAAATACCAGGCCATCAAAGGCTTGCTACAAAATAGTAAGACTAGCCTCCCGACCCCTTTAATATTTTAGTCTCCTGGGACTCTTCTTTGCTTTCCACGGTGGAAGCAGATGGGAGTGTCTCAGATTTTTTTTGGCCCCAGTTCATATGGATCTTTGAGAAAGTGCTTTTCATGACATAACTGCACCACAAAGCTTTCCTAGGGCAGAAAATGATTTTTTGCTTGTCCTGTTTCTGCTCACCCGCCCCCACTCCTCCTTTGGTGGTGGTGGCTGTGCCGGGAGTGGTGCACTGCAGGGAGTGTCTAGTTGCAGGTGGGACTGAAGGTCCATCTTGGGTGGCAAAGGTACAGTGGAAACCTGCCTGGATTTGGGGAGGAGTGAGAGACTGATTGTCTTGTGTTTTTTTGGGGGGGGGGGAGAGAACTGCTGGTGTTGAGAGCTGGGCTTGGTGTCCTGTCCCATTTGAGCCCCGACAACCTTGCTTCTTGAGAGCCACTGTGCCTGTGTTCACCAAGGCAGCTGTGCAGGGTGACATTAAGAAAGGGGGCAGCTGTGCAGGGTGGCTAAGAAAGCCTCTGCTTTGCTGTTGGGTGTCCAAGTGGTCCAGTGGATGCCATGGTTTGCAGACAAGATGCCGTGAAGCAGAGTGGCCCAGAGTAGCAGGCTGAACGCGCCTGCTGGTGAAAGGATCATAGTAATTCCTGCTAGGTTGGCAATTTGGCTGGTGCTTCATGGAACGAAACCGGTACCACTGATGGGCATGCATGAGAGAGGTTCCTACACTAGAGCACATTGGTTGCACGGAAGCCCTGCTGCCATCGCTAGGCCTTAAGGGAGTGGTGACAGGTTTGTCTTGTTGGGTTTGGTGGGTCTTAAATGGCCCTCTATGGCAAGAACTAGGTCTGGGTCAGGAGCCTCTCTCCCCCCTTATGCCCAGTTGCCCAGTCTGATCCTCAGTGCTTCAGAACATCCTTTGTGCCACGAGGGGAGTCTTCCCTGGGGAAGGCGGTTCAGGGGGCAAGTCTGCATTGTGTGTGTCTGGGGGAGAGATTTCTGGGATGGTCCCAATAGCATGCAGCATGCTGTGTAGTGATTTCTGGCAGGGGCACTTTAACAAACAGCTGATTTTGTCCAGTGACAGCCCCACTCCCTCCCTTCATCTTGGTGCGTCTGGGCCACCCCACTAGTAAAGGGTTCCGATGAATCCGGAGAAATTCTTATGAATTCTGCTGAATTGCTGAATGGCCGGCCTGTGAGAGTTTGGTGCTCAAGGTGGAAAACCCAAAGGGCAGCCTGTGGGCACATCATGCCCAATTCTGTGCACACCTGTCTCATAACAAGCAAGAGCTGTGTGCAAGGGTGCCTTGTGGTGCTCTGGGTTCATCTCCCACTCATTCCACTGCAGCCTTCCACCCCAGCAGGACAAGACCCACTTAGCTCCTCTTCTCTTAAGAGTCTGGCCAAAATGTACGCACAAAACCGAGAGGGTCTCGGGTCTGGGGAAATAGGAAGCTTGAGGCTGGCTGGGCCTGAGCAAGCAAGTCAACCTTCCTCCTGCCCTGCCTAGTGCTCCCCCCAGCAGGCTTTGCCACGGCCCGTGAAGTTGCCAGCTCACTGCAGGGTACTGCTTCTGTACAAGGCAGAGGAGGCGATCTGCCCACCTGCATGCCACTCATAGGAAATGGGCAGACAGGCTGTCTGCTCCAGGGATGCTTGGCTGGCGGTGGAGAGGTTTCTGGGTTTAGAAGCAGCAGTCCAACTTGAGGGGTGTGTGTGAGAGTGTGTGTGTGTTTTACCTTGTTGGTATTTATATATTAAAAGAAACCAAACCAAGTGCCATAATAATGTTGGATGCTGATGTTACCTTGTAATTAACTACCTTTTTAAAAAGTATTGTACTATTTTTGGGTTTAAAGAAACAAACAAACAAAAAAGGTAGAACAGGTATCTTGCTTTTTCTATTCTTGTCTCCTGGTTTTGTCTTCCTGCAAACAGTGTTGACTGGCATGAAATGTTGGCTGAGCATAGCTGTCAACTTTTCCCTTTTCTTGCGAAGAATCCTATTCGGAATAAGGGAATTTCCCTTAAAAAAGGGAAACATTGACAGCTATGTGGCTGAGACCGATTTGGATGTCTTTGCCCTTGTTGGGCCTGTGGGCCCATTGCAGGCAGAGAAACTGTTTTGGGCAGCAAGCGCGCACTCCTCCCTGCCAGGAAAGGGAAAGCACCTGACCGCTGGGTTGTAGGTCTCTTTCTCTCACGGACAAAGCAAAGGAGCAACACCAACTTGCGTTAAGAGAGTTAAAAAGCTTTATTGAGCTTTTGGACATCCCTGTCAGAGCCTGAATGGGAAGTGCTTGGAGCCTCCCACCCTCTTCTTCCTTGCACTGCTTTGCCAACAGCAATAATAGGTAGCTGCTACTTCCACATCAAAGTTTGGGGAAGGTGAAGGCTTGCAAGGACAGTGTGTGGTTGAGCTGCTGCCTGCTGGCTGAGTCTGTCCACCACCGTCCCATATCTCCCCCAAGTGCCTTGAAGGATCAGCAATCCCCACCTGCAGAGCCTCTTAGAGCCACAGCTGTGCCTGCCCTCCAGGAAGGGCCAAAGCCTTCAGCAGGAGAGGGCTGCTGTGCAAGGGGGGGGGGGTGCAACCCTCCAGCCTCTCTCCTTTTTAATCTATACAAATACTGCCACAGCACCCCCAGCAGGATGCAACCAGGAAGCTGCTCCCACATTGAGGATTTTAATCTACTGAAACTGGAAAGCAAGCCCCCTCTCGCTTCTTTAGGTCCAGGCTGCTTTGGGATAGCTGTAGCTCTGGAAAAGAACAGAGAAGGAGAAATGCTTTCAGTTCTTGCAGGTAACACTTTGCCTTCAACCCCTGGCAGATCCCTGACTGAAACTGCTGGGATGGGGGGCAGCTGCATGTGTAAATAAGAGGTGGTGAAGGCTGCCTTGCTGTGCCCCAAATATGTTGGTCCAGGCACAAAACCCCAAACAGTTTGGAAATGCCTGACTCCCTTGTCCAGGACCCAGTGGCATAGCGTGGGTTGTCAGCACCCGGGGCAAGGCAAGTAATTTGCGCCCCCTAACCTGTGGATTTGCCCTAACCCCAGATGTTGTGCCCGGTGCGGCCGGCCCCCCCTGCACCCCCCACGCTACGCCACTGCCAGGACCCATGTGCTAGGAGGCCAGACAGACAGGCTGGCTCCTCCCCCATATAGAGGGCTTGGCTCATCCACAAGAGGCCTTTCAGAAACACCCGGGGGACAGAATCACTCTTCTCTTGCCCACAGGATGGGGAAATTCCCTGTTGACTGGCATGAGGCACCAGTTCTGATAGGCTGCTGCCCCCCTCACCTTGTTGCGATAGCCGAGCTCCATCATGCGCCTGGCAGCCAGTTGCTCCAACTCTGCGTTGCGCTGCTCCTGCTGCTTGGCCTCAGCCGCTTCCTCCCACTGGCACTGCAGCTCCTCCTGCTCCTGCCGATGCCGCTCTGTGAGCTGAAAAAGCAATAGGGAAAGGAGAGGGAGAAACCCAGCAAGGTGGGTACATCGTCACATCCCATGTGAACTATTAGAGCTCACACAGTTAGCAGTCCTCTCTGGACAGCCCACCTACCCTCCTGCTCCCCCCTGTGAGCCTGTGCCTTCCAAGTCCCTCTTCTTAAGCACAGCTCGCCTTGAACTTTGAGCATCCTTTTGTCATCACCTGCTGCTGCATGAGGTCCTGTGCCCCCAGCCCTTGATCAGTCCTTCACTTCTTGCTCCCGTCTCTGCCTACTTCCCTTTTGTGTGGAAAAACAGTCCCATTCCTGACTGGGGAGAGGAACCACAAAGCAGGATGATGAAGCAGACCATCTTGTAGCTGACGTGAGGATAACTGCCCTGTATTGTCTAGACTTTGGGGAAACCCACCCAGACACCAAAGGTCTGGACCCCTCCTGCTTTTGGTTTTTGATGGCTGAAAGTGAGGAGGAATTAAAGAACCTTTTAATGAGGGTGAAAGAGGAGAGCGCAAAATATGGTCTGAAGCTCAACATCAAAAAAACAAAGATCATAGCCACTGGTCCCCTCACCTCCTGGCAAATAGAAGGGAAAGAAATGGAGGCAGTGAGAGATTTTACTTTCTTGGGCTCCATGATCACTGCAGATGGTGACAGCAGTCACGAAATTAAAAGACGCCTGCTTCTTGGGAGAAAGGCGATGACAAACCTAGACAGCATCTTAAAAAGCATAAAGCCATGGTTTTCCCAGTAGTGGTGTATGGAAGTGAGAGCTGGACCATAAAGAAGGCTGATCGCTGAAGAATTGATGCTTTTGAATTCTGGTGCTGGAGAAGACTCTTGAGAGTCCCATGGACTGCAAGAAGATCAAACCTATCCATTCTGAAGGAAATCAGCCCTGAGTGCTCACTGGAAGGACAGATCCTGAAGCTGAGGCTCCAATTCTTTGGCCACCTCATGAGAAGAGAAGACTCCCTGGAAAAGACCCTGATGTTGGGAAAGATGGAAGGCACAAGGAGAAGGGGACGACAGAGGACGAGATGGTGGGACAGTGTTCTCGAAGCTACCAGCATGAGTTTGACCAAGCTGAGGGAGGCAGTGGAAGACAGGAGGGCCTGGCGTGCTCTGGTCCAGGGGGTCACAAAGAGTTGGACATGACTAAACAACTAAACAACAAAGTCCTACAGGGGCTGCCCAGCTGGCTCCTGAGCAAGACCTACCTGCGCTTCCAACTCCCGCCTGCGCTCAGTTTTCAGCGCAGCCTCCTTTTCCTTCTCCCGGTGCGTCAGCTGCTTGGCCACTTCAAGCTCCTGGATCAGCTGCTCCCGGGACTTCACCGATTCCTGCTGCGCCTGCCTGTTCCTCTCCATCCTCTCTTGGATCTGGCGCTCCCTCTCTGCCAGGACCTGTTTCAACCAAGAGTTGAGAGGGAGGGAGAAGCCCAGGCTCCTGTCCCTGCTGCGCTGGCAACCTGCCTTGATTCTTTCTGCCCCAGGTGCAGAGAGCTCACCTCAGCCATGAGTCTGTCCCGGGCCTTGCGCTCCTTCTCCCACTCTTGTTCTCGCTTCTCCCACACTTGCTTGGCTTCCTCCCTTTGGTGGGGTGGGGCAGGGGTGGGGTGGGAGAGAAAGGAGGGAGTGACTTTGAGTGCCAGAGAGGTGTCATGGAGGACAATGGCCTTTCTCCATACAAGTAGGGGACCCCACAGCTGCTTTGAGAACTGAAGAGCACTGACCCAAAGAAATCATAGAACTACAGAGTTAGGAGGGATCCTAAGGGTCATCTAGTCCAACCCCCTGCAATGCAGGAATCACAGTTACGAGATTCCTCCAAGCTCATCACAGATCCCCTTTGCCAGATCCTAGGAGCCCTCTCCACCCACAAATGGACCACTAGCTATGCTGGCTGGAGCTGATGCAAAACCTGGAGGGCACTAGGTGGAGCGGGGTGGGGGGGAGGCTGGGCTGGCGGCTGCTCTTCTTCAGCTGTCTCCCCACCACCGCAACCACAACAGCTAAGCCACTTTTGCAGGGTGAGGTTTGTCAGCTACAGGGAAGCAATTGCTCCTCTTCCCAGCAGCCTTTGCTTCAGCCACACCGCCGAAGGGAACGCTGGCAGCAGCTTGCTCCACAGCCCGCCCTCCATCCCGTTCTCCCAACTCACCTGAAGACGGTCTCCAGCTCTGCCTCCCGTGCTTTTTCCAGCTGGAGCTGCTCCTCAATGACCTCCTTCATCCAGGCCACGACAGCCACCGCTTGCTCCCGCTGGGCAGACTTCAGGCGCTGGTCCTCGTCCTCCTGTTCCATCAGCGCCAGGAGAATCTGCCTGTCCTTCTCCTGCAGAGCAGACCAGGAGAAGATTCCGTGGGCCAGCAGAGCTCCAGGGCCTCAAGCCAACAAGAGCCCTTCCCAGTCCCTTGGAGTCAGAGCTGCTGGGGACAGAGCCCAGGACCGTCTGTGTGCAAAGGGCATGGAGGCCCAGCCGCTTCCTTAAGGCAGGGCCAAGGTGGCTGGAAGTGATGGGAGGTAGCAAAGGCCTAGCAAACCAAAGAGGATGATCAGGCTGCCAACAGTAGAACAGCCGCCAAAAAAGCAGGAATACCACAGGGAAGGCGTCTCCAGCATTGTTGGCTTTACAAAAAATGTTGAGATTTGGCAGCAGGCTGTGATGCAATCAAGGCAAGTGCCACTGACCACAGGCAGCGTGCAGCTCCTTCTCCAGAACTGAAGGGGTATGGGACAGCCATCTTACCAGCCTTCAGTTGTGCTCTGGGCCTGAAGCACAAAGCATTCCAGTGGCACCAACTTACCAGCTCCTCCTGGATCCACTGGGCCCGCCTCTTCAGTTGGGCTTGATACTGGTGCCTCAGAAAGCGCCTGAGAAGAGAGAAGAGGAGAGCCAGACTTTGTAATTCACAGGAAGAGCCAGAGAAAACAAGCAGGGGGGCTTCAGAACTGCCCCAGCTTGTTAAGTTCTCAAGCGCAGCTAAAAGTACATTTCAGCTACACAAAAATGTAAACAGCACCCCTGAGCATGTGCAAACTGCCTCACTTTCACCACAAGTAAAGGCACCCACAGGGTCACTTTTGGCAAGGTGGAAGTTGCAGCTGCCTAATATATCTTGTTTGAGAAATTAAGTACTGGCACTGACCCATCCCCTAGCCAGGGATAGGAACCCTGCACCCCTAAGCCTAATTTCAAGCAGGTGTCCTGGGAGGAAGATACAGTGGGAATGAGGGGAAAGAAGGAATGAGATACAAGGCGGGTGTCCCTCACTTATGGCTCTGGCACTGCCAGGAATCCACCCAACAGATTTCTCCTCAGCTAAATAAAGGTTCCCCCATTCCTGCCCTCCTCTCTCACCACCACCACCTCCCAAATCCTTACTTAGCTAGGGAGGGAACTAAATAGCAGCTCCCCCTCATGCCCTCTGCTCTCCAAAAGCCGTACCCAAGTTCAGTCTTCTTCCTCTCCTGCTCCTGGCACTTCCGCTTGGCCTCCAGGGCTTCCAGCTCCCAGTGCTGCCTGAGCAGGTTCTCCTCTTCCCTCTTCAGCTTTGTGGCCTGAGAAGAAGAACGGCCCAGAATCCTTCATCTCCAGGCTCACCTCCCTTTCCCAGCAGGAAAGCGGGGGGGGGGGGGGGGGGACAGAAGCTGCTAGGGAAAGGAGGGGCTGGAGCTGCCCCTACAGCAGAGGCTGTGCACTCAGCATCCCAGATGCACATGACCAGGAGCTGCTCAGCTCTTGCACCTCCTTGCCGCTTGCCCCCACAAGAGCCAACCAATTGCGGGCATGTGCAGCTGGGCACCCAACACTCCTCCTGGCAGGGCACATCTGGAGCAGCCACGTGGAAGCGTGGGTTGCACTGACACCCAAAGCTGGGTCAATTTATAACAAATGCCTTCAGTTCATAGCCCCCAAAGGCCACCCTGCCCCTAAATCCCACTTTCTGTGGTGGTCACATATGGGAAGAAGCAGAAGAGGGAGAGAGGCTTGGTTCAGGGATCTGCACCTGCACCAAGGACAGAGTTACTGTCTCTCTTCCCCCAGCCCCCCCCCCCCAAATCTCATCTCTGACTTTTCTTCCAGGAGACTGCCACAAAGAGAAGCAAGACAAGACAGATGGCGGGTGGGGGGTGGGGACTGGCGCTTGCAATCCTCCACCAGCTCCCTTTCTAGCACCATCCCCTCAATGCCAGGCCCCAGCATGTACCTCCACCTCCCGCAGCTGCAGCTCCTTCATCTGCTGCTGCAGGAACTCTGCCTGCTTCCTTTCTTCCTGCTTCCGCCTCTCCTCCTCCTCCTTCATCCTCTCCAGGGCTTCGCTCCGGGCTGCCTCGTATTTGCTTTCTGCACGGATCTTCTCTTCCCGCTCAGTGGCTTCTCGCTGGATCGGGGTCAAATGGAAGCGTGAGCATCCTGTCCGCCTGCTGCCTTCTCAAGGCTGAAGGAGCAGGGAGAAGGGGAGACACGGGGCACCAGGCCCAGGAAGCCTGCAAAGAGGCACACTGTGGCTCCTACCTGTTGCTTCTGAGTCAGCTGATCTCCCCAGGCCTCCACCACGTGATCCTTGTGCAGTTTGGACCCAACCTGGTGGGAAGGGACAGAAAGCAGGAGCTCAGCTGTCTCAATGAACTGCTACCCGTCCCCCATCCTTTGAGCTGCAGAACTTGCTTTAGAGGGGAGCAACAGCATTGCTTCCCGTTCCAAGGTTTGAGCTGGAGGAAAAGGGCAGGAGCATCCTGATACAAAGAAGCAGGGAGCCAGGGTTGGCCTTGGCACCCAGCATCCTTGGGCAGGATGCAGGACACACTGCCGACACCTGCCCTGCTGCCACCTTTTTCTCAGAAAGGTTTCCCAGCCAGCTATTCCCACCAGCACAAAGCAGCAAGAGTCTAGTGACAATGCTCATACCCCACAATGCCCCAGAGTGCCGCTGGTGCCCCCCTTGCCAGGAAGCCTACCAGGGCCTGAGGAAAGGCACTCTGCCTTGGAGCTGGTCCAGCCTGGATCCTGCCCCAAGAGGAGACTGTCCTACTCCGTCCCCCTGACAGAGCTGCATTCTGTTCTAATGCACACACACCCCAGGATTCCTTGGGGCAAAATGATGCTGGATTGTGCCCTTGTCTCTCACCTCTCGGAGCTTAGCGCTGTTGTTCTTCCAGCACTCGTACAGACAATCCTCTGCAATCTGTTAAAAAAGCAGAAATCAGAATCCCTCATGCAGGCGGCACCAGAGCCTCACCCGCTTGCCAGTTTACTTCTGTTCTCAGGCAGAACAGTACACAACAGTACAGGAATGTAAGCATGGATATCATGTTACATCAGCAATGGGAAATGAAATTACTGACACCGCTTGGGGATGCTGCTGGGAAAGGATGCCTTTGGCAAGACCTGGAAGCATCACTAGGCAACATGAAGGTGGCTTTGACCACCAAAGCTGCTGCAAGTCAAGCTTTGGCTCCTGCAGGTGCCTCTGGGAAGCCTGCAAACGCAGCAGCACTTATGGACAATGGGGCACTCACAAAGTAGACTTGTAGAGGAACCAGACTTGCCAGCAGATACACAGCCTTCCCTTCCTCATCCTGGGAAATTCTTACACTCAGCTGGTGTGTGCCACCCCCCAGATGGTTTAGAAGAGCAGACCAACATTTCCCGTGGCAGAGATCACCTCCTGACAATTCTCTCAGCCCTCCCAGTGCTTCTGTGAATGCTTCTGAATGTCGTCCTATGAGGAAGAGCCCTTAAGACTCTCTGATTTAAGACCCTAACAAAGGATGTGTCTCTCTATTGTAACCGAAGGAAAGTTGCAGCGGGTTGGACTAGATGACCCTTGGGATCCCTTCCAACTCTGATTCTATGAGAAATAGTCTTCCTTTCAGACTGACTTGTTTTCTCCGCTCCTCTCTGGCTGACTTCAGCTCGTCATGTCTCCGCCTCTTTTCACTCAGGTCTGCATCCTTGTTCAGCTGCAGCTCCTGCAGCTCTGCTGCCAGCATCTCACGCTCCTCAAAGAGCAGCTTCTGGAGCTGCCTGCGTCTCTGCTCCAGGCTGAGACACTTCTCTTCCTTAAGCTTCTCACGGTGATAGGCGGTCATGCTAGCAAAGGTTTTAAAAAAGAAAAGCGAAGATGAAAATGGTAACATTCTGCTGGTCCCAACTTTGATCCCTTTTTCAAGTTTAGCTTCTAAAAACAGCCCTGACTTCCCTAACCTTCTTTAAGGATGTCCTATTCTCTTTACTGGGACGCGGGTGGCGCTGCGGGTTAAACCACAGAGCCTAGGACTTGCCGATCAGAATGTCGGCGGTTCGAATCACCGCGACAGGGTGAGTCCCCGTTGCTTGGTCCCTGCTCCTGCCAACCTAGCAGTTTGAAAGCACGTTAAAGTGCAAGTAGATAAATAGGTACCGCTCCGGCAGGAAGGTAAACTGCATTTCCGTGCACTGCTCCAGTTCGCCAGAAGAGGCTTAGTCCTGCTGGCCACATGACCTGGAAGCTGTATGCTGGCTCCCTTGGCCAATAAAGTGAGATGAGCACCACAACCCCAGAGTCGGCCATGACTGGACCTAATGGTCAGGGGTCCCTTTACCTTTATTCTCTTTGTTGTGGCACACAACGCTGATGCTGGCGCTCCCAGTTTGCTGCAAGCTTGCAGAGAGCGGTCCTTTCTTTCCTGAAGAAGTGTAAAAAGTCTGACCCTCTCTCAGATTCTAGTGCTTGTTTACACTTCAGCTATTTTACTTGCATTTCAGCTGCCGGGGACAGCTAACAGGGCTGTGGAGGAGGGGCCAGGGCCTTTGCCAATGCTGCTCTTTCCCTTTCTTGTGTTTGGACAGAGTTAACAGCAAATGCAGCCAAGAATTCTACCCAGGCATTATTCAATTTGCTGCTTCTCCCCACCCTGCTATGGGTCCCCACTGCCCTAGCCTTGCCTTTGCTTGTAGGAGTGGTGTGAACTCCATTGGGCCTGCTTTGAGCTGTAGACCCCAGACTGTTGAAAATAGCGGCTGTTCAGCTCCCACAGTTTCCGGAAACGGGCTTCTTGCTCACGGTGGTGCACAATCTGCTGCTCAAGGGCTCTGCTGCGGTTGCTCCAAAATGAAGGGATTGTAGGCAACGCCATCTGGGCAACTCTGGAAACTCTGGATTAAACACCTCATTCCTGAAGGACATGAGAAGTATTAGTTTTAACAGGTGCATGAACCATCAGCCCACCGAGCTCCACTCCCCATGCAGGCCAGCCGGCCCAAGCCCCCAGGCACTCGGCATTCCATGGCTCAGAGCCTCCCCAACACACACTCTGCAACACAGACCTGGAAGAGATGGAGAGGAGTGTGTTTTCCCAGCTGCCTAGATATATTACGGCTGCAGTGTTTAGTCCATTCTGTCACTTAGATCAACTAAAAAATTGGATCAAATATAGGAAGTATCTGTTGGTTGATTGGGTAGCAGAATATTTTAAAAGTTATTCACATAAGTGGGAGCTGCAAGAAGTTTACTGCTGCCCTGCCAGGCCACTCTGCTCCAGGGGCCTGCTGTCCTGGGACTGGAGGACAGATGGGCAGCCCACTCTGGCCTTTGCCACTGGGGAGCAGCACCTGCTGCCTCTCAGGGAGGGTTGCTGGGAGATGCATGACTATTAAAAGGGGTTAGGCAAACGCATGGCAGGTAGAGCTAGCAGAAGCTACTATAGCTGTGCGCCGCCACCACTGCCAGAGATGGCAGGCCTCTTAGCAAGAGGCGCTGGGGCCCACAAGCAGGGAGAGTGCTGGGGCACTCACGTCCAGCTTGCAAGCATCTGAGTCCGGTGAGAACTGAATTTTGCAACGGGGGGACCTTGCATCTGATCCACCTTCAGGACTCGGAAGGGGGCAGAGGAACCAACTAGTGCCATCCATCAGCTGATGGGCTGCATTGTGCACTTTGCCCTCGGCTATATTTCGATCCTGCAGGCAGGAACTACCTTGTCTGTTCAAATCTGCACTGCAGCTAGAAGACTTAAGTGCTTTGCGCGTGTTAATTGTGCGCGTACCAAGCATCGTCCTAGGACCTGCGACAGCCTCCCTATTGCCTCGCCCCAGCAGAAAAAAAAGCCCTTTCCGAAATGGCAATGCGCGAGCGCACCAGGAAAGAGCAGGCCGCGGTTTTCGCAGGCTCCTCAGCGCCTGACGGGCCCGGGCAAGGCCATGAAGCCCCCGGGATGTGAGGCGGGAGAGGGGGCCGCCGCTGCTGCCTCCCGGCCCAGCCTGCCTCGCATCCGCCCCTCGAGATCCCTGGATAAAAAAGGGGGAAGGAAATGGAGATGTGATCCATTCAGTCCTCAGTCAGGGGGCCCTCGCCGCGAAAGAGCCTGCGACGTCACACAGTCGACGCCGTGACGTCAAAAGGCGAACCGCTTTCACATCGACGCGACGCGCTTCTATGCGCAACACGGCGGAAGCTGTTAAAAGAAAAGGTAAATCCTGTATTTAAATATGTAACAACCACAGAGCAATAGCCAACTACCGCCACCCACCTGGGGCCCCAGACGACTCCTAACGGCTCAGCTCCTTCCGGTGCCGCCAAGCGGCTCCATGGCAACACTTCCGGGCCGGGCTACGGGGGCCGCCGAGGGACACGCCTCCTCCGAGCGCTCCGCGATTCCCGTCCCGCCTTTCGAGACGGACGGGAGCTGTGGAACCGCCGCAGAGATAAGAGAAAAGTTGAGAGAAGCACCTTGCTTCGCACGCGAGTCACTTCCGGGTCCCCGTCCGAGACTCCTGCTTGCGAAGTCTGCGCTCGTTTCTTTGACCCGGTCAGCTGAGGCTGGTGGAGGTTGTAGTCCATCTACTGAAGGCATTCAAAGACCTTAAACCAGGGTTGCCCAACCTTGTGACGCCAACAGCTGGTGGACTACAACTCCCATCATCCCTAGCTGCCAGTACCAGTGGTCGGGGTGATGGGAATTGTAGTCCAAAAACAGCCGGCGAGGCGACCCAAGTTTGGGCAACCCCCTTTGAAACCGTCCTGGGCTTCGCCCAAAGAATCCTGGGAACTGTAGTTTGTGGGGGGGGGGGGTTGAGAGTTCGGAGGAGACCTTCCCTGCTCTCCTCGCAGAGCGGCAGTGCCTCTTCCCGGAGGAGGAGAAGCGGGGAATCCCCTGCTGTCGCTCCGCCCCGTCAGCCCAGGGGCGCCGATGGAAGGGCCTCCTAGCGCAGTCCTGGGCTGGTGCGGATGTGGCCGAGATGCCAAGCGGGAGCTTCTTCCCTTCCCTTCCCTTCCCTGTGCCTGGAAGCAAGGCAGCCCTTTGCATGCACTCTTTTTCTGGAGCTATTGGCTGGAGGTACGGTATTTGTCGTCTCCTGCTGCGCGTCCTGCTTTCTGCTCGGATTCTCTTCCCTGTCTCTGGCTGTTGCCCTCCTCGCTTCTGCCTGCATTTCATGTCCTTAATGCACTGGACCCCCGAGGTCGCAGAGGGTGTGGGGCTTGACATTTCTTTCAGAATCTGCAAAAATAAAGGGACCCCCCCCCCCTTCTCTTGCCTCTGCTCCCTTTCTGCCCCTTCATCTTTTTTCTTTTCTTTTTCTGTTGCAAAGGTGACTTTGGTAAGTGAGTAGAGGACTTGAATGGGCCCAAATGAGATTAACAGATTAACAAATTATGTAGAAGAAATGCTTGTGGCCAGGATGTAGAGATATGGGAATAGTTCAATATGTATGTTGAATCCTATGATCACAGAATCTGAATGTTTGAAACCCCCATTGTTCTAGGCACATTTTGCGACAGGGAATTTCATTAGCACAAGCAGTTTTTGAGCTCTGGGAGCAGTACTGCACCTAAAATTTCAGATTAAAGCTGCAGAGTGGAAGGAAAGGAGGACCTTTTTCTGCCTCCAATTTAAGAATATTAGGGGGGTGGGCAGGGGAAGGACTAGACCATGTGAAAAATGAACAAAATATTTTAGCTGCAGTTCATTCATTTGTTATTTGTACATGTTATTTGTAAAAAGCAGCTCTTGGGACAAGAGCATAGTCTACAGTCAGCATGGCAGACATCTGATAGTTTGTGTGGAAGTCCTGACACCTTCGGCTTATGCAGAATATAGACTCTAGTCTTCAAACAGAATTTAAAAGTACCTTCTGAGCGTGTTTACCAGGAAGTAACCCGTTCAATGGTGTTTACTCCCAGGTAAGTGTGCATAGGGTTGAAGCCTAAACCTGCAATCCCAAACACATTTATGGGGGAGCAAGCGCAGCTGAACACAGTGGATCTTACTTCTGAGTAGGCATATACGACTGTGCTGTAAGACTGCGATCTTGGGAGTAAGTTCCTTTTAGCTCAAGCTGAATTTCTGTAGGGATTCAAGACCAAATGTTTATGGGGTTTCTGTATCACTGTAAACTGTTCCGGGAATGAAAGCAGGAGTGTCATAGATACAGAAAATCATTGTCATTATTAAAAATTAAAATTAGAATTATTATAGAGGGCAGGATTCCACACCTTCTGAGATTCATGTATTTCTACTGTGGCCACACCTAGACTTTAAAAATGTATCCAGATTAATAAAGCATTTTGGTTTACTTGTTGGGCATGAAAATATTGACAATATTAAAATTGTTTGCAGTTTGTCTTGGGAGGAGCACTAAACTTAGCCACATCATAATTCAATCTCTTTGCCAGTAGCTGATCCATCTTCACAAGGGACAAAATGTGTGACTGGTGCAGTTTTTATGGCCATCTGGCAGCTGGTGACATTTGGGAGGTGTACATGTTGTTCGAAAACAGTTGTCAACCTTTGTCCCACTTGCATCCCAGCCGTCCCACTTGGAGAGCAGCAGATGGCTTTGGGGTGCAGCCAAGCAGAGGATTGTCCCTCCTGGCATCAGCTTCCTCGACCTTTCAGTCCCCAAAGATGTTTCCACGCAAAGTGAAAAACAGATATTCCAATATGAACTTCCAAAGGTGCAGCTTTGGAAAATCCTTGCAGTAGTATTTGAAATGGCATGAAGACATCAGTTGGTTTAAAATAGGCTTAAAATAGTTAAATTCCCTAAGAAGTGTGCACCAAATTGGGGAATCCCTGGAAAAGTTATTTGCTAGTATTTATATCATCCTTCCCCTGCCCACTTCTAAATGTGATGTCCGAAGTGGCTTAGTATAAACACAGTGCAAAGTTTAAAAGCAACATGTTGGCCGTTTTGAGATATTAAAACAATGATATTATTAAAACTATACCAAAGCACAGTGATGAAGCAGAAAAAGTAATAGCTAACAGAGAAAGCAGGTGAAGACAAAAGAACCAAAGGCTGTTATCTAATACCCTCTTAGCTGGGAGTAAACCCTTTGAATTTGATGGGGCTTACCTTTGAATAGGCACACACAACAGAAAAATCATGAGCTCGCAGTTTGACAGAAGTTCCTAATAGTGATAACCTGAACTAATGTGGCAGGGAATTCCGCATGCCAGTTCTACATATAGGCAAGGTTCTGTGTGTACTTAATTTGTGCTCCTGTACAAGTTGCCTTTGTTCATGTTTCAAGTTGGAGGAGCCATGGGGGAGAGGAACCTGTGCTGGGTTCTAACTCTCACTCCCCATAACCAGTTGGCAGTTCTGGCTGATGGGAAGGAATCCAGCAACATTTGCCAGGCTGCAGATGCTTCCCATCCCTAGTTCAGTGGGTTGAAAAAGGACCTGTTTCTGTTCTGTATGTCTTCCAAACTTTATTGATGCAGGAATACAGATAAATGTTTCGGGGGACGCCCCCCCCCCCCCAGTCAGTGGTTACTTCTTGATGTATTGCCTGGTCAAAGGAGGTGGCCGATGCTATAATGAGCCACTCTTTCCCTGCCCCCCTCCCGCTGCAAGCTATCATCATGTTACCATGCAAATGAGGGGGGTTGTTTTGACTCCTTTTTTTGGCCTGGCTCAGGACCAAGCTTTAGGTTCTTCACAGCAACAGCTACCAAGCTCCTTCTCAGACTACATCCTTCTGTGCCTGGATGGGTGCGGTGATTCTCTAGTTCTTGAGAATGAAGAAAGGAGGTTTGTAGATTGGGCCGCTTGGTGGTGAGGGGGCTCCTTGGCTCAGAGAGGCTGGTAAGTGGCAAAAACCAAAGGAAGCTCGTATTTCTGCTAATGGTTATTTGTTTGTTTATGGTGCAGAGCAACTTCTACAGTCACCATAGAAATATGTCTAGAGTTGAATTTGGCAGGGGGTGGAGAAGAAAGTGCCCTCCATGTCTCAGAGACCCCTGTGAAGAGGGGCTGGTTGTTAAGCCACTCTGGGAATTGTAGCTCTGGTAGGGGAATAGCAGTCTCCTAGCAACTCTCAGCAAACTACAGCTCCCAAAATTCTCTGGGAGAACCGATGACTGTTTAAAGCACTTTAAAAGTATGAAGTGAAGGTGGCCTTACTTAGGAGTAAGTCTTATTGAATTCAGTGGGATTTTTCATATAAACATCACTTTTTTCCCTCTATGCTGTTTAATATCTACATGAAACCGCTGGGTGGGGTTATCCGGAGGTTTGGAGTACGTTGTCAGCAGTATGCTGATGACACTCAGCTCTGTTTCTCCTTTACATCTGCAGTGGAAGTGCTGGACCCGTGTCTTGCCTCCAGTCATGGACTGGATGAGAGCCAACAAAGTGAAGCTCAATCCAGATAAGACGGAGGCACTGTTAGTGGGTGGTTCCCTAGACCAGATGGGTGGGAGATCGCTTGCTCTTGATGGGATTACCCTCCCTCAGAAGGAGCAGGTTCGTAGCTTGGGGGTCCTCCTGGATCCTCGAGGCTCAGGTGGCCTCAGTGGCCCAGAGTGCGTTCCATCAGCTTTGGCCCAGCTACGCCCCTATCTGGACAGGGACAGCCTAACTACCGTTCTCTATGTTCTGGTAACCTCAAGGTTAGATTACTGAAATGTGTTATAAGTAGGGCTGCCTCTGAAGACGGTTCGGAAACTTCAGATGGTGCATAAATTTGGTGGCCAGGTTGCTCACCAGAGGAAGACGGTTTGAGCATCTTACACCGATCCTGGTCCAACTGCACTGGCTACCAATTAGTTTCTGGGCCAATTCAAAGTGCTGGTTTTGACCTATAAAGCCTTGAGCGGCTCAGGACTGCAAGACCTCAAGGACCGTCTCTCTCCATATAACTGGCCTGGACCCTGAGATCTTCCTCCTCCTCAAGAGGTCCGGAGGGTGGCAACACGAGAACGGGACCTTTTCTGCAGTGGCTCCCCATCTGTGGAATGCTCTCCCCAGGAAGGTTCAGCTGGTGCCTTCATTATACACCTTTAGGCGCCAGGCAAAAATGTTCCTCTTCAACCAGGCCTTTGGCCAATTAATATTCTACAGCCTTTTAAATGTGCTTGTGGGAACGGTGGGGGTATCTGTTTGGTTTGTTCTTGGTGTTCTTATGTATTTTGTGTTTTTTATATTGTAATTTTATGTTGTGAACTGCCTTGAGATCTACAGATGAAGGGTAGTTTACAGATTTAATAAACAAAAATAATAAAAATAATAAATGTTAAAAGCAAACGAATCCCCAAAAAGAATCTCCACCTTGAATTGGCTACCTGTAGTAAGCTGACTCCCCCATGGACCAGCGCCTAGGATTGTGCTGGACATGACATTGATCTCGTGGGAGGCAGGATTTGGGGGGGGGGGGGCAAGGTAGAGGAAGCGAAAGGAAAGTCCAATGCTGTAAAGAAAAATATTGCATAGGAACCTGGAATGTAAGAACCATGAACCTGGGTAAGTTGGATGTGGTCAAAAATGAGATGGCAAGAATAAATATTGATATCCTGGGCATCAGTGAACTAAAATGGACGAGAATGGGCGAATTCAGTTCGGATGACCATCATATCTACTACTGTGGGCAAGAAACCCGCAAAAGAAATGGAGTGGCCCTCATAGTCAACAAAAGAGTGGCAAAAGCCATGTTCAAATATAAAAAAGGATGTCATATAGAGAAGGGAGAAAGGTTGTTTTCTGCTGCTCTAGAGAAGCGGACACGGAGCAATGGATCCAAACTACAAGAAAGAAGATTCCACCTAAACATTAGGAAGAACTTCCTGACAGTAAGAGCTGTTCGACAGTGGAATTTGCTGCCAAGGAGTGTGGTGGAGTCTCCTTCTTTGGAGGTCTTTAAGCAGAGGCTTGACAACCATATGTCAGGAGTGCTCTGATGGTGTTTCCTGCTTGGCGGGGGGTTGGACTCGATGGCCCTTGTGGTCTATTCCAACTCTATGGTTCTATGAAAAGCTGTACTGGGATGCAATCTCAAAAATGATAGAATGATCTCGATACGAATCCAAGGCAGACCTTTTAACATAACAGTAATCCAAGTTTATGCACCAACTACTGGTGCTGAAGAAACTGAAATTGACCAATTCTATGAAGACTTACAACACCTTATTGAAGTGACACCAAAGAAGGATGTTCTTCTCATTATAGGGGATTGGAATGCTAAAGTAGGGAATCAAGAGATAAAAGGAACAACTGGCAAGTTTGGCCTTGGAGAGCAAAATGAAGCAGGGCAAAGGCTAATAGAGTTCTGCCAAGAGAACAAGCTGGTCATCACAAACACGCTTTTCCAACAACACAAGAGACGACTCTACACGTGGACATCACCAGATGGGCAGCATCAAAATCAGATTGATTATATTCTCTGCAGCCAAAGATGGAGAAGCTCTATACAGTCAGCAAAAACAAGACCTGGAGCTGACTGTGGCTCAGATCATCAGCTTCTTATAGCAAAATTCCAGCTT
The DNA here is from genome assembly GCF_964188315.1 of Podarcis muralis. NCBI lineage: Eukaryota > Metazoa > Chordata > Lepidosauria > Squamata > Lacertidae > Podarcis > Podarcis muralis. The sequence continues at coordinate 58,087,805 of NC_135667.1, read as the reverse complement.
AAACTGAAGAAAGTAGGAAAAACCACTGGGTCAGTAAGATACAATCTAAATCAAATCCCTTATGAATACACAGTGGAAGTGAGGAACAGGTTTAAGGATTTAGATTTGGTGGACAGAGTGCCTGAATAACTATGGATGGAGGCTCGCAACATTATACAGGAGGCAGCAACAAAAACCATCCCAATGAAAAGGAAATGCAAGAAAGCAAAGTGGCTGTCCAATGAGGCCTTACAAATAGCGGGGGAGAGAAGGCAAGCAAAATGCAAGGGAGATAGTGAAAGATACAGGAAATTGAATGCAAATTTCCAAAAAATAGCAAGGAGAGACAAGAAGGCCTTCTTAAACGAGCGATGCAAAGAAATAGAGGAAAACAACAGAATGGGAAGAACCAGAGATCTGTTCAAGAAAATTGGAGATATGAAAGGAACATTTCGTACAAAGATTACCATAATAAAGGACAAAAGTGGTAAGGACCTAACAGAAGCAGAAGACATCAAGAAGAGGTGGCAAGAATACACAGAGGAATTATACCAGAAAGATATGGATGTCTCGTACACCCCTGGTAGTGTGTTTGAAATGGGAAGTGCCTGATCACCTCATCTGTCTCCTGAGAAATCTCTATGTGGGACAAGAAGCTACAGTTAGAACTGGATATGGAACAACTGATTGGTTCAAAATTGGGAAAGGAGTAAAACAAGGCTGTATTTTGTCTCCCTCTTTATTTAACTTATATGCAGAATTCATCATGCGAAAGGCTGGGCTGGATGAATCCCTAGCCGGAATTAAGATTGCCAGAAGAAATATCAACAACCTCAGATATGCAGATGACACAACCTTGATGGCAGAAAGTGAGGAGGAATTAAAGAACCTTTTATTGAGGGTGAAAGAAGAGAGCGCAAAATATGGTCTGAAGCTCAACATCAAAAAAATGAAGATCATGGGCACTGGTCCCATCACCTCCTGGCAAATAGAAGGGGAAGAAATGGAGGCAGTGAGAGATTTTACTTTCTTGGGGTCCATGATCACTGCAGATGGTGACAGCAGCCACGAAATTAAAAGACACCTGCTTCTTGGGAAGAAAGCAATGACAAACCTAGACAGCATCTTAAAAAGTAGAGACATCACCTTGCCAACAAAGGTCCGTATAGTAAAAGCTATGGTTTTCCCAGAAGTGATGTATGGAAGTGAGAGCTGGACCATAAAGAAGGCTGATCGCTGAAGAATTGATTCTTTTGAATTATGGTGCTGGAGGAGACTCTTGAGAGTCCCATGGACTGCAAGAAGATTTAACCTATCCATTCTTAAGGAAATCAGCCCTGAGTGCTCACTGGAAGGAGGCTCCAATACTTTGGCCACCTCATGAGAAGAGAAAACTCCCTGGAAAAGACCCTGATGTTGGGAAAGATGGAGGGCACAAGGAGAAGGGGACGACAGAGGACGAGATGGTTGGATAGTGTTCTCGAAGCTACAAACATGAGTCTGACCAAACTGCGGGAGGCAGTGGAAGACAGGAGTGCCTGGCGTGCTCTGGTCCAGGGGGTCACAAAGAGTCGGACACGACTAAACGACTAAACAACAACAACAAAGGTAGAGGAGAGGGATGATCCTGTGTCCTAAAGTGACACGTCGGTGTCTGTGCCCCTGAGACGTTTTGTTGTCAGGGGCCAAAGTGGAGACATTATGCTCCCCTCTGCAACTCCATATACAGCGCCCCCTTACACGGGGCTTAGGTTCTGGGGCCCTGCACACATAAGTGAAATTGAGTAAAGTGGGGATTGCAAAGTAAGGACACACACACAGAGAGAGACTCCCTCTAGAAATTGCTGGGGGCCGCTGCCCGGCCTGTTCCAAGCCTCCCCTCAGTTGGGCTACTATCCAGCGCGCCTTCCCTTGCTCACTTCCCGGCAGCAGCCCTGAGCAAGGGAAGGCCAATTTATTTCTCCATTTATTTCTCAGCAACCTGCGTAAATGCAGGTGGGATGCACGTAAGGGGGAGGGAGTGCCTGTTCCAAAGCTGAGCAGATTGCTTCCACCCTGGCGATGGGGCAGCAGCATCTCCCGCACAGCCAAAGGGATGCGTCCTCTTGTTGCCCCTCAGAATCTGCCCCCGAGGTGGCTGCCTCCCTCCACCCGACAAGAAGGCTGCCCCTTTCTGTGCCTGCCAACAAGATCACTTTCCCCAGGCTACACGCAAGTCCAGCAGTACAGAAGTGCACAGCTGGAGCCCCAGGCTCCCAAGTGCAGCTCCCACCCAGGAGCGTGATCCATCCAATGCCCTTGAAAAGAGTGGTGGCCATGCAGTTTGCTCCGCTTTACTTGGCTGGAGGGGGACAGTTGCCTCCTGGCCTTTGCACCTGCCCCTGCCCCCATCCTTCCAGGGATGACAGGTGTCTCTGTGCGGAAGCTCTTGCTCCAGGAGGCGGAGGTGTTGCCTTATGCTCAGGCCATGGCACAGGAGAACAGGCAGACATTGCCAACGGGCTGCTTTTGGAGAATGAAAATTGTTATGTACTGAAGTTCTCACCCTGGGCCAGCAGGGGGATACTGTAGATAGTTTTCACTCAGGTCCACATATGCAAATAAGGGATTGAAAGTGACGTTCAGTGATTGGATAGTTACAGAAAGTGTTACAGTTGCGTTCTAGTGGAGCTCTATATAAGCAGGCTGGCTGAACCCTTCAGTTCAGTTCTGTTCTGGCCTGTGAATAAACAAGAGCTGTCTGAAGAATCGCTGTGTCGTCTGATATGTTCACCCACAACTTAACAAAAATAGCTCATGTTTCAAGAGCCCCTCTGGCTCAGCCGCAGCACCTGGCAGCAGAGAGATAGATCAGCAAAGAGATTCCCTTGGCTGCAATATAAAATACTGCAAGAGGTGGATCTTTCCTGGAAGAAAGGCCTGCTGTGTGTTGTCGTGTCTCTTTTTAAGTGAAGGTCTTGGGGCAGCAGTTCTACAGTGTGGTGGATGCTGTTGTTGTCTGTGTTTGTGCATGAATCTGGCCCATATGGTCCTTGGAATTCCTCTTAATTTGATCATGGGGTCAGAGCTGAGGAAAGCTCTTTTCCAGTTTTGAGGGGCCCAGTATCAATTTGTGTAGCTACCCAAACAATTTGTGTGTTTATAATTCTGTGGTGAGAGCTTGCATTTAATAAAAGCTTGTGGGGGAGGCAGTTGATGCAGCAGCAGCAGAACAGATTTTTTAAAATGCAAAATTATCCATTTTGCTGCTGGCTTTTCAATGCTGACGGGGGCTGTAGTTTGTCTGGAGAGCACCAGGTTGCCAAAGGTGACCTTAGGTTAACTTTCAGAACTCTGGAAGTGTGTGTGTGTGTGTGTGTGTGTGTGTGTGTGTGGTTTTTCCTACTACCACCCCTAAATATTCTTCTCTCTTTCCACCCCCATCCAGGATTTCTGAATGGTCCTGCTAGCTTTTTTCTCTTTGCTGACTTTGGCCTGGTTAGTTTGGACCAAAATGGCAAACTACCCAAGGAAACTGGTCGTGGAAGGCCCTGCCCCAGACCAGCTACTTCCTTCCGAAACTCTGGATCTTCCCACCAATGGATCCCCCCTCCAACTCTCCAAAGCTTGTGGGTCGCAGCCCCCGCTGATGGAGCCCAGCCAGGACTCTGAAGACGCCTCACAGCAGTGCCCTCCTCTAAGCACGCAGGCCTCTGTGGGTGCCCCTAAACAGCCAGAACACCCCTCCTGCCCCTGCAAGCCCCCAATTCCCCAGTCTGCCTCAGGTCATTTGGCCCAGGGCTCCCCAGCCACGGAGTCGGGGAGGCCTCTCAGCCGGGTCATCGTCCCTTCCTCAGGCCAGTCGCTGAGGCAAATGGGGTCCCTCTCAGGAGAGGAACCAGAGAGCAGCCAGGCCCAAGTGAGGCGCCAAGCAATGACCAAGTTTGTGCTGGGCTCTTTCGAAGACAACTCTTCTGATGACGAGCTTGTGGCTGGATCCTTCAAAATGGCGGGCAGGAGGAGGAGCAGCTTGGCCAGCGTCGGGTCCTCGTCCTCCGTGGATTCCTCGCCGCTGATCTCCCTGTCGGAGACCAGTGGGGTGATGAGGTAAGCATCATGGCAGCCGGAGAGCCTGCTGGCAGCTGGGCCAGGCAAAAGCTTGTTTGAGCATGGCATGTGAAACGGGCACAATATGAGATCCTGTGTTCTTTGTCTTTCCTAACTTATGCCAAAGCCCCCTTTCCTTCCGATTCACAGCAGTCTATCCCTCCTTTGCAGCTGAATGCCTATGACCTTAAGCAGCTTCCCCACCCCCATACCCTCAATAAGTTTTGGCTTACAGCTCATGTCCACCCAGCCAGCACGGCCACGTTCCCCCCAAAGGATGCTTCGTCCTTCTGGGGCTGATAAGAGCTGGAGGGCACCAGGTTGGGGAAGGCTGAGCTTTAAAGGATGGGATGAGGAGCTTGTGGCCTCCAGATGTTGCTGGACTCCAACTCCCATGAGCCCCAGCCAGCGAGGCCAAGTGGCCCAGGATGATGGGAGTGGGAGTCTCAAAAACAGGCCTGCCAGCCATGCTCTGCTTTGACGGGGGGTGGGGCGCCGTCTTCTTGGTGGTGGCACATCCTGGGCTCCTTTGGGAGGAAGGGAAGGATACAAATGGAGTAAATAAACATATGAACCAAAAGGCATAGAAGAAGCTCCTGGCTCCTCCTTTGTTCAGTTCAAGATACAGGCCAAGAGATTTCTCTGTGCCTTTCCCCTCTTCTTTTATTTTTTTGCAAACTGATTTTTTATTTGCTATGCTCCTTGCTTGTTACTCCAACTGTTGAAGTTGTGGCTTAAAAAAATGTCTTTCATTTTGAGATGCTGAGGTCTCTTTCATTGTATGTCAGTTTAGAAATGTTTGATTTATGCTTGACTACTGCAATGCGCTCTACGTGGAGCTACCTTTGAAGGTGACCCAGAAACTACAACTAATCCAGAATGCGGCAGCTAGACTGGTGACTGGGAGCGGCCGCCAAGACCACATAACACCGGTCTTGAAAGACCTACATTGGTTCCCAGTGCGTTTCTGAGCACAATTCAAAGTGTTGGTGCTGACCTTTAAAGCCCTAAATGGCCTCGGTCCAGTATTCCCAAAGGAGCGTCTCCACTCCCATTGTCCAGCCCAGACACTCAGGTCCAGCTCCAAGGGCCTTCTGGCGGTTCCCTCACTGCGAGAAGCAAAGCTACAGGGAACCAGGCAGAGGGCCTTCTCGGTAGTGGCCCCTGCCCTGTGGAACGCCCTCCCACCAGATGTCAAAGAGAACAACAACTACCTGACATTTAGAAAACATCTGAAGGCTGTTCAGGGAAGTTTTTAATGTGTGACATTTTAATGTATTTTTAATCTTTGTTGGAAGCTGCCCAGAGTGGCTGGGGAAACCCAGCCAGATGGGCGGGGTGCAAATAAATTATTATTATTATTGTTGTTGTTGTTGTTGTTGTTATTATTTTATTGATTTAAAATTTAGACGTGGTTTCTGAAAGACGAAAATAGGTGATATGAAAAGGTAACAATCTCCAGAGTAGCTGAGCTTCATGGTAGCTCAGCATCCAGCCAAAGCCAGAACTTTTCTGTTTAAGAAATCCAGCACTCCCATTAATGACCCCCTTCTTAGTTCAGCCGGGGTCTTGGCTTGCAGCCAGTGGTGGATTTAGGTAATTTTAGATTGTGGACTTAAGGTTCTTTGGGGTCCCTTCTTGGGCATTGATGATTCTAATGGGTGGCGGCTGGAGGGCGGCAGCACTCTCCAGATCATAATGTATGCCTCACTCACTACAAATGGCCTTATGGGGTGGGGGCATTATGAGGCCATGTGCATTGCTCACCAACCTGCATTGAGCATACAGCATTTTTTGGCTCAAGGCTCCAAGGGCAGGGACTCATCCACATTTCTGTTTGCCCCATGATTTCCATTCACAGGTCCAAGAGGTTTTCGTTTTGTGCTGCTGCTTTTCCTGGGAAAACCAGAATGTCAATCTGCAGAAAACGCAACTGGAATTTGTTCCAATTCAGCAGTTAGCAGTGGGTTTTCCAGGAAAAGTGGCAGGACAAAAGATGAACCTCTCTGACCCTTGAATAGAAATCACAGGAGTAACAGAAATGTGGAGGAGCCCTTGCCTGTCCCAGCTGCATAGCAGAAGAGGCAGGCACAGCTCCCTGCTTCATGTTAGTAAAAGTTAACTGTTAAAGCACCCGACATTTCCTAACAGCAAGGAGTGGTGAATGAAAAGAGAGAGGAGCAGCGAGTTCAGATCTTGAAGCTGATGGAACTGTGTAGATGGGGCAGAGGGAATGACCTGTTTGTTTGTTTTTTCAGGTGAGAAATTATTGTTGCTTATTTATTGAATTCATATCCCTCCCTTCCTCCCCAAAGAGCCCAGGGTGGCAAACAGATGGGCCATTTAAAACAAAAGCAAGGTAAACGTTTTAAAACGGGTTAAAACAGTCTAAAAAGAACTACAATTGAAAACATCTAAAATCAGTTACAGTTAAGAACATTCCAAAAGCAGTTAACCAAAAAGATAAAAAACATTCTTCCACCCAGCGATCTTAGGGTTGCCTGGAACAGTGAGAGCCAGTGTGGTTCCACTGTTTGGAGTGCTGCTCCAGGAGCTGGAAGACCAGGGTTCGAATCCCCACTCAGCCATGAAGCTCCCTGGCTGACCTTGGGCCTGTCACTCAGCCCACCCCACCCCACAGGGCTGTTGTGAGGGGAGCATTATGTACACCACCTTGAGCTCCTTGGAGAGAAAAAAGGTGGAATATAAAGGACATCAATTAATAATCGCAATTCTTTAGTCACCAAATGCCTGGCCAAGCAGGAAAGTTAAAAAATTGCTCCTGAAAATAAATAATGATGGACGCAGACGCACCTGACTAGGGAGGGCATCACTGAAAAGGCTCCCTCACGGGGGGGGGGGGGGGCTGGTGAGAATCGGAGGGCCTCTGGTGGAGCCACCACCAACCAGCTCAACCAATCGTAGGGTCCGAGATGGTTGGTAATGTATTCCAGATACCCATAGTCTATTTATTATCTGGTGTTTCAAAGATCTATATCCTGCTTCTAATTTTTTTTTTAGAGAACCTCTTCTGAAGCAGTGTCACACAATAAGCCTTAATGTCCACAAGGACACATTTTATTTTTAAACGCAGGCAAACACATTAGCTACAAGTTGTTCCCAAAGCCTTCCAGGGTTGCTGATAAGCAGAGGACAAAAGGCCTGATTAGGACAAAGGACTGTTTCTTGGGGGGGGGGGGCAGGCCCCTTGCCTCCCTCTTGCCGCTGCTCTCCTGTTGCAATGAGGGGGGGGGGACTATGTAGTGACACGTAGAAATGGTGAAGGGTCTTTGCGGCCCTGGGGGTCCCTTGTGCAGGGGACTCTTGGCAACGAGGAAAGCAACAACTTGGATTTCAGTGAGAAGCAAACCCCGCATGCCTTCCGTGAGTCTGTCAAGCCAGTGGTGGAGTCCAGCGAAAGTGTCCCATCTGTCAGGCGATGAGCTTTCTGGAGGTGCCTGGCTGCTCACTATCAGAGGCGGGACTTTGGCTGAGCCACCAGAGCAGGTTTCTATCCCACGTTTTTCTCCCAGAAGCTCAAGGTGGCCCACATGGTTCCATCTCTCCTCACCACAGCCCTGCCAGGTAGGCTCGGCCGAGAGGCCGTCACCTGCCCAAGGGAGCTTTGAACCCTGGGCTCTCCAGGTACTAATCCGACACTAATCGGACTCTTCTAAGTCCTTTTTCCTCTGCTGCCCACAAGACCTGGGTGTTCTTTGGCTTCGCCCCCCCCCCCTTAAAAAGCAGCTGCCTAGGAAAGGGTTGCTTGTGTGTCTTTGGGAGAGGAGAAGCAGCAGCCGCGCCTGAGAAGCCCGGGGCTTCCTTCTCTGCCGCCTCTCGGGGCCCTTTTCCTCGGCTGAGCCGCTTGGTGCTGCTCGAGAGTTTGCTGGCGCTTTGCCCAAAGGGGAGCAACAGGCGGCAGCAATGGAGCAGCAGGAGGCGGCGGAGGAGGAGGCTGCCTCGGGGGCACCAGCCCCTGCCCTCCGCCCTTCGGGGGGGCTCCCGGCAGAGGCCGAGGAAGGCGGAGCCGATCGGAGCTGCTCCGGGGGCCTGTGGAGGTCAGTCCTGGGGGGCGGGCAGGGGACTTGGTCCCCGGGAGAGGGCCGAGACTTGGCGGCTGAAGGGCAGGCGGAGAGGAGGGGCTCTTGGAGCCTCTTGGGCGTCCCCTTCCCCTCGTGCGGGGAGGGGGAGGCGGCAGCTGCTGCCCTGCTCGGACGGGCAAGCCCTTTCCCGCAGCTTAAGAGGGTTTTTCAGGCACCGGCATGTCAGAAGGGGGACTGGCTTTCTGCAGTCGATATTTCCCGCGTGCCAGAGGTCAGGTGGGGGCTTGCAGAAGCCCTTTCGTCTGCTTTATTGCACCCCTGGGTGTTTCGGAGCCTCCCGTGCATTTGGGGAGTGGATTCCCGTGTGTGTTTCGAAAACTGCTGTGGCCGGAAAAGCTCCTAGATGGAGTTTCCCATTTCCAAAACAAAATCCACGTTTCTTGTGTGACGTCACTGTCTTCCCCACCCTTGACCCTTGCTTGCCTCTTCCATTTTAAATCTTTCTTGCCCTCTTCCCTCCCTGCCCGCACTGCGTTTTTCTTTTAAACATCCAGTTTAGAAAGGGGGGGGGGACTAACTTCACAGCATCTTGTCAGGTTAGTTGATCTTCCTTTCCCCTTGCTTTCCCTGCCTGTCATCTAAAAATTGGGTTAAGTTTTTGCTAAAAGCAGAAATAAGCAAAATTGTGTGCACGCCTTGGGAGTACATGGGAGACACTGATTCCAGTATAATTTATCCCGATTTATTTTTATTAATGAAGGTTTTGATTTACTTCAATAAACATATCAATATAGTAAAAATAACATACTAAGTGCAACAAAGCAGCATAGTATAGAATCATAGAATTGTAGAGTTGGAAGGGATCCTGATGGTAATCTAGTCCAGCTCCCTGCAATGCAGGGATCATCTCTAGATCATGAATGACAGAGGGCCACCCAACCTCTGCCTAAAAACCTCCAAGGTTATTTCTGGGGGAGACTTAATATTAGGTTGGTAAAGTACTTAAGACCATTATGAAAACCAAATTTCACATGGTGCTGTGGAGAGGGAGTCCTTTGTATCAGAATTTCTGCTGTATATAAGGGAATTCAGGGTCCTCCTGAATTCTTTTTGGCACCACACCATTTATGATTCCCCCCCCCCAAATTTGCATATTTTTATAGGAAAACAAAAGTTGTAAATTCTGATTTATAAGGCTTTGAGTGTGAGTTGTTTAAATGTGTCATGCATTGCATATTGCGTGAAGCAGTTGAAAAGGTGGCTTCAAAATAAATTAATTCCCTAAATATATGTTATTAAGATTCTTTTCTCTTCCCTTCCCCCCTCCCCCACCCCACAAAATGCACCACTCAAAATGTGGGTTTAGCTACTAGGGTCCCACAGCGCAGCCGTGTTTCCCCAGCCAGAGGGTGGCATGGCCGGACGTTTGCCCAGGCCCCTGTCTCTTGATGAGAAGACCCTCTGACCAAGCGGGGCTTCCATTTCCTCTTGCACAGATTATCTGAGAAGGTCAAGTGCAGTTGAAGAGAGCTCACACTTTGCATGTCCCAACTCTGGGGAGGAGCTTTTGAGGGAGGGGGCAAGCCCCAGGGCCCCAGGATCCTCCAGCCTGCAGTCTGCATTAGAGAGGGGCCAGACTGCCTGCCTCTGTGACAAGAGATTTCAAAGGGTTTACCCTCTAGAAGTCCATGCATCCCAACAAAACTATGGCCTGACCAACTTGACTAAATGTCTGAGTGGGGTGGAGATACATTTTTCATATTGCTTTGCGACTGCTTATACTTTCTTTTTGAAATGCCAATTAGTCCAGGTCCAGATTTGTATATGAAAGGGCACATCACCCCTTCCCTCATCCCCCAAAGGCTGAGGTCACTGCTAGATGACCATCAAGAGAAATTTGCTAAAGTTACTGGAGAGCTGTCTGTTTCTTGAAGACTGAAGAGTTCTGTGAGTGTGGGGTGTTTGTGTTTGGAAATATATACCCTAGTGGAGTGCTCATGTTCATGAGCCTGTCATTCTTTCCAAGAGGGGATTTCCACTCCTCCTTTTTCTCTCTCTTCCCCCTTCCATTTTTCATTCTTCTTTTCCAGCTGGCGCTACAATGTTCTGTGGCTTCTGGACTGCTCAGCATTCATGAGGGGAGCCAGCGGTGGGAGGAGTTTCCTCTTGTCTTAACTCACCACCTGTGTTTGCTGTCGGAAGGAGTGATTATTAATTTTTATTTTGATGATTAGGCTAAATTCCCAGTCAAAACTGCCTCACTCACTTTTTGTCCTTTGCTCCGGAGGGTGTTTGTTGCCCCCCTCCCCGGCCTAATCTTGCCCGCCGCAGCTGCATTTCTGGGAGGACTGAGGCCAGCCCTGCAAGCACTTGGCGAGAGAGCAAGGAGATAGCAGCAAGGAGCAGAAGCTGAGTGGCAAGCTGCCCTCCTTTGCCTCTCCTTAGTTAGGAGGGCATACAGAAGGTGAGAATTTGGGTAAGGATTGCCTGGGTCAGGCCAAGTCTTGCTTAACCCAGCCTTCTGTTTCCAGCTCAGCAGCAGCAGCCCTCCTCTCCTTGTGCCCAGCATCTGGCATTATTTGGTGGTATGATGTGCTTGCACATGGAGGCTCTCTCTAAGATCTCACTTCCCTTTGTCACCTTTTAAAGCCACCATGTAAGCTAGTCATCATCACTGCGTCCTAGGGGGGTGAATTCTGCCACTAGGTTGCAGGTTGTGTCCTGAATAGGCCACCAATTTGTTTCACTGTGGTGACATTTCATTCACATAGAGACAGAGCGAAGGGAGTCTTCCTGGTCTCAAACCAGCAGCCTTGAGGCTGGTGACTCTTTGCTCTTGGCACTGCATTGGGAGAAGACCTGCTGGGTGTCCTGGTGGTCAGACACAGACAGTTTCTTCTGCAGCTTTCAAATGAGTTCTCCAAAGATCACAAACACATTTCTGAGCCAGCCTACACTTGGTGAGTCATTTTGGTCTGAAAAGAGGAGAAAAACAACAACAAGAAATGTGGAATTATTCAGTACGTGTCACCTGGAGGGCAATTCTGGTTTGCCCTTGATAACCAGAGGAGTGGTGGTTTGAAAGCTTGCTCCTCCTTGAGCTGCCCTTCTGGTTCCAAGGAGTCGCTGCCTGTGACTCCTGCTTCCTATCAGTCCTCCCAGGTCAGCCTCCACTCTTCATTTCCCTCCGTCTTCTCACCCCTTCCAGACCTAGCATGTCGGGGATGCACCTGACCAAGAAGGGGCGTGAGCAAAGGAAGCTAGACTTGCACAGGGACTTCACGGTGGCCTCGCCTGCGGAGTTTGTGACTCGTTTTGGAGGAAACCGTGTCATTGAAAAGGTAGCATCCCCAGAGAAGGGGGTTTGCGACCATGGCTGGGTTTCTTGTGGGCTTCTAAAAGATATCTCCGGGTGGGTCTGCATAGTCGCCCTCTTTTGGCATAAGATGCAGAGCTCAAATGCAAATTTTTCATAGAATCACAGAGTTGCAGAATTGGAGGGGACGCCAAGGGTCATCTAGCCTAGCCCCCTGCAGTGCAGGAATCACTGCTAAAGAATCCTTGACAGATGGCCATCCAACCTTTGTTTAAAAACCTCCAAGGAAGGTTGGGTCCGCCACCATATTTGTATCACTTTTCATTCATTTTTCTTTCCATTTTTAAGAAGACCAAGACACTCTTTTGCACAGAGCTTTGGAGGATGAGGTTAGACTATCGCTCTCTCCCCCCCACCCCAATTTAATATTCGTGCATTACATGGTTTCATTGTACTAAGCTTTATGGAACCCACCCTGGAACCCCATGGTGAAGGGTGGGCTTAATAAATACTTAAGGGTATATAGTAAGTAGGTCATCATCAGGGGCACCAACTCCTAGAGCAGGGGTCAGCAAACTTTTTCAGCCGTGGGCCAGTCCACCATCCCTCAGACCATGTGGGGGGCCCGACTATATTTTGGGAAAAAATTAAATGAACGAATTCCTATGCCCCACAAATAACCCAGAGATGCATTTTAAATAAAAGCACACATTCTACTCATGTAAAAACACGCTGATTCCTGGACTGTCCGCAGACCGGATTTAGAAGGCGATTGGGCCGCATCTGGCCCACGGGCCTTAGGTTGCCTACCCCTGTCCTAGAGGCTGAGCTCTTTTAGGCCCCTTCCAAATTTTTTTTTTTGGGGGGGCGGCCCTCCACCAATCTTCAGTGCAGCCCGAGGTTGAGAACGGCTGCTTTAAAGTGTAGGGTGTGAATGTGGCCCACACTTCTCTTGTAGTCTTTGGAGGAGGGATTAGGGTGCTCTCCATTCTCCAGCTGGAAATCTTTTCAGGATTAGCTGCTTAGATGCTTCAGTTGAGATTCTTGCATCGCAGGGGGTTGGACTAGATGACCCTCAGGGTCCCTTACAACTCTGTGATTCCATGATTCTAACAACAATCAGTAACAAACATTACCTGTGTGTGGTTTCTTCACAGGTCCTTATTGCCAACAATGGCATTGCTGCCGTGAAGTGCATGCGCTCTATCCGCCGCTGGGCCTATGAGATGTTCCGCAATGAACGGGCCATTAGATTCGTGGTCATGGTGACACCCGAAGACCTCAAAGCAAATGCAGGTAAGCAGCGAGAGTGTGGCTGCTCTGTCTCTGCATGCACATTCAGCGCTGCAAATAATTCTACCATTACAATTTTTCAGAGTATATAAAAATGGCCGACCAGTATGTGCCAGTCCCTGGAGGAACGAATAATAACAATTATGCCAACGTAGAATTAATTGTGGATATTTCAAAAAGGATTCCAGTGCAGGTAAGGTCTGAAATGCTCTATCTGCCTCTTTCCTGTTCTGGAGAACAAGACAACAGAACAGTTTTGGTTTGGCGGCTTTGAGGATCAGTTGTTTACAACAGGTTTGTAGCTCTTGAGCTTGCTTCCTTGGAGTGCTTTCCACAGCCTTTTGTGTTTGGATCCTCCGTCGGTCTGCCATGAAACCTCCATGCAATGCAAAGGATTTCTGGGGACAGATAGAGAGACTCTGCTGGCTCAGGCAGCGGGTGCTGTGGGTGGGGAATGGCAATAAGGTGGCTCTGTGAACCTCTGCACTCTCAACCAGTTTCCCTCCTCGGAATTAAAGCCCTTGGAAAGCAATTTAAGCAGTATTCTGGGAACTGTAGTTTGCTAAGGGTGCTGAGAGTTGTCAAGAGACCCCTGTTCTCCTTCCAGAGCTGCAGTTTCTAGAGTGGTTTAATAGTCAATCCCTCTTCACAGAGAACTCGGGATTTGTAGCTCTGGGAGAGAATGCACCCATAACAAACTACATCTCCCAGACTTCTTTGGGGGAAGCCAGGACTGTTTAGAGTGGTATCCCGCTGCTTTAAATGCATGGTGTGAAGGTGGCCGAAGCTCCTCTACTCCCCTTAGGGAGTTCTCTGCTATACGCCTCTCTTGTAGTCTTTGGGCTCTGTAGGGCAGATCTTGAGTCCAAGCAGCTGTTTATGGAGCTGAAGTCTGTTTCTTAAATGCTTTCATTGCAGGCTGTTTGGGCTGGTTGGGGACACGCATCGGAAAATCCAAAACTTCCAGAATTGCTTCACAAACACGGCATTGCTTTCCTAGGTAGGCATTCTTTCGTGCAGGGGTCCCTACTATTTTGACAGTGGGCACAACAGCGTCTCCTAAGATTCCTTTGGAGGAAAAATGGGGGGGTGGCTTTTGAAGGTACAATATTCTTTTTTGCCGGGTTTATTTGGGGACAGGGTAGGTGTTTTGCTTGTTTTATGAGATGTGTTTTTGCCAATTTCTCCTCCTGTGAATTGATATTTTGTAGTATGCATGGCAGAATCTTAGATTTCCAAAAGACTGACATGGGGAGCTGGCTCAGTGTCTTTGAAATGCATGCTGCTGTGTACCTGTTAATACGGCTGATTTCAAGGTTGTTTATGCACTGAGAGATTGTGTGTGTCCACATGGATACAAAAATAGACAATTGTCTGCTGTGGTAAATTGCAAAACCCGGGGCCACGAGACGATCACCGGCTCCTCCTGTGTTATATCCTGTATAGCACTACAGACTGTAAGCTGCCTGGGGCAGGGACCTGTCCTCTTGCATGTTGGTGGCACTGTTAAATGGGCAGACGCAGGATGAGTCGTGTGCCGACCTGCCTGTTGGAACAGGAGCACTGATGGAGTTTCTGTGGTGCAGAAACTAAAAACAGGCAGCGTGCGGAGCAGGTGTAAGCAAGGGAGCTCTGCTGAGCTTCTTGTGGGGCCTCTCCTGGCTGCTTCCTTATGCTCTTCCAATCCTGCCTACAAACGGACGGGCTCTCATGCTGTTGTGCGAGGGGACCATCCGTCCCGTTGGGCCTTGCCCAAGTAAGTACAGTTCTTGGTGGTTTCTTCCTGCACTTACCCCAGGACGACTTGCTCTGTTTTGGCAGGCCCGCCCAGTGAAGCCATGTGGGCGCTGGGGGACAAAGTGGCTTCCACCATTGTGGCCCAGACGGTCCATATCCCCACGTTGCCTTGGAGTGGAAGTGGTAAGAGAACGTGTGCGCTCTGACCCTGCCTAGCTCAGGCTTCTCCCCTGATCCCAGCTTCACTCTACACATGCCCAGAGGGGATGGGACAGAGTGGAGGTTCAGGGCTCAAGGAGCACGGCAGAAACCAAGGCCTGTTTTTGTGAAATGGAGCCTCTCTCACATTTTGCCACCCTCCTACCTACCTCTGCAGTGTTTGACATGAGCTGAGGAAGATTAAGTCTCCATTTGTATCTTGTCCAGCATTCTGTTCTCACACTGGCCAACCAGATACAACAACAACAACAACAACAACAACAACAACAACAAAACACTTCACCCATATGGCTGGGTTTCCCCAGCCATTCTCAATGGAAAACCAACAAGCAGAACCCAAACACAAGAGCAACTCTCCTGTGGTTTCAGCAGCCATGAATTTGTCCAGTTTCCTGGGCTGGTGACCATCTCACTGCCTCCTGCGGGAGTGAGTTCCATAGTTCAACTCTGCGCTGCATGAAGAGGTCATTTCTTTGGTCCTCTCCCAATCTTTCAACATTCAGCTTCGCTGGACATCCATGAGTTCCAGTGCTTGGAAAGAGGGAGAGAATACTCCTCATAATCGCTATGTGTTACTTCCAGGACTCGAAGCCTCTGAATTCCAGCGGCTGGGGAGCAACCAAGGGAGAGGGCTGCTCCTGGGCTCAGGTTCTGCTTCTGGGCTTCACTGGGGCATCTAGTTGGCAAGGATGAGATCAGGATGCTGGCCTTGATGCCCCCCCAGCCTGATCCAGCAGGGCTTTGCTTACATGCGCTGCCTGGAGGTGATGGACAGGCCCCTGTGGGATGCCAGTCCAGATAGGCCTCTGGTCGGATCCAGCCCGACTGTTGTTACATCCCTGTGGCCATCACTCTGAGGCTTCTTGATGTGAATGTTTCCAGGTTTGGTTGCTGAGTGGATGGAAGACGAGAAGGAGCAGCCAAGAACCATCACTGTCCCCCTGGAGACGTATTGGCAGGGCTGCGTCAGGGATCAGGATGAAGGCCTGGAGGTAACGCAGGTTCAGAGGGGACTTTGGACTTCAGAGCAGGGGTGGCTGACCTGTGGCCCTGCCAGGGCCAGACTAGGACAGAAAATGCCACCCGACTCCTCCTCACTCTGCCACCACCTAAGGCAACTTGAGGCAGCCGGGGGAAGCCCTGAAGGTGGCGGGGGAGGGAGCAGGGGGATGGCGACGGTGGAGGAAGAGGCGCAGGAGGCAGCAAGCGGCTCTGGAGGTCAGATCTGCTGCTCCTCCAGCAAGCAAGCCCTGAGCCCAGCGGATGCTGCCTGACTTGGAATCACCCCCTGAAATTGATGGACGGGAGTCCAAAGAAAGGCCTGAGCAAAACCCCCAGCAGAATTTCCTCCCAAGGCACATTCCAGCTGCAAAAGGGGGGTTTTCCTCAGGGCCACAACACACCTAAAAAGGGTTGCATTCTCCACACACAGCTTCCTTCTCAAAAAGAAACATTATCAGCCTTGAAGAAATCCTGTGCAATTTAACAGCCACATTGCAGGAAGAATTTGCAACCAAGGCTTTTCCCATAAGCCCTAACTAAGTGAGAGAAGCTGAGACAACCAAGTTTCTCCTTTTCCCACCAATTTTTTTAAGTCTTGGGGTTCAGGGCTGAATTTTGATCTGCAGTTCAACCCTGAAACATGACACATTGAGGAGGAGTGGGGCAGCATTTGTATCGGGCAAAGGTGGTAACTCCCTGGGGGGCAGCCAGCGGCCTTGTTACTTAAGGAGCCCATAGCTCTGTGTGTGTGTAGCTGGGCACTTTTCACGGGGTGAATCAGCCACCATTTTGTACTGAGCGAAGTCTAGGCTGTCCACACTTAGCCTGAGAGAAGCACAGGCCTTGGCCTCCCAGAGAAGATGGTTCGCTCCGTAGTCCGGGGCTGCGATTAGTGGAGAATGGTCCTTTAGCTCTTTGCCATCTGACTCTTATTTTCCTTTCCTTTCCTTTTTCTGAAATTTCCTTTCCCTCAGGCTTCCGAGAGAATTGGCTACCCTGTGATGATCAAGGCTTCGGAGGGAGGGGGCGGCAAAGGAATCCGGATAGTGGAAGCGGCAGAAGAGTTTCCCACCCGCTTCAGACAGGTGAAAGCTGCCGTGGTGGATTTATTATTAATTTACCCCGCCCTTTTCTCCACTTAACAATTAAATGTTTAATTGTTTGTTTACGGTTAACTCGTTATGTTAATGTGGCATTTCTGTATTAATTAATTTAATTTCATAGAATGTATACGCCACTTGATTGTAAAACAAACAAACAAACCATCAAATCAGTTTGCAAAGAGAGTTAATAAAATTATATGTAAAAACAATTATTTGATGTTCAAAAGATAAAATCAGCAATAAACTGCAATAAATGAATAAAAAATACATCAACATTCCACATATCTAGGTAGGCTTGTCTAAACAATAATGCTTTTAGCTGGTGCCAAAAAGAGTGCCTGGTGTCAATAGGCAGGGGCTTCCAGAGTGCAGGTGCTGCCACACTAAAATATCCATTTTATAATCTTATAATCCATGCAAGTGCCACTTCAGAACATTTGCAACTATCTGAGGTTTTGCTTCATGTATGAAAAGTTTCCCTAGCCAAGGACAAAGCATATTGACTGCTAGGCTTCCTTTTGGAAGTTGAGGCCGGGGTATGTTACAAATACACTAAAATGAAATTCAGGTGCTGCTCTTTGCCGCGGGTGCAGAGGAGCTGAATATGGCTCTACATTGAGTCCTCTCTGTCTGGCCCTCGGGACTCCCCCCAAGTCGCATTTCTCTACTCCCTCCTTGAGGGCTTTGGCTGGGTGTATCCTGGAACCATGACAGTGCCTCTTGAGGAGAGCTGTGTGGCGCTTGTGTGGCT
Organism: Podarcis muralis; assembly: GCF_964188315.1. Lineage (NCBI taxonomy): Eukaryota > Metazoa > Chordata > Lepidosauria > Squamata > Lacertidae > Podarcis > Podarcis muralis. The sequence continues at coordinate 58,070,276 of NC_135667.1, read as the reverse complement.
TGCAGGTAGTCCACTGTGCAATGGGAAAAGCCCCCCCCAGGCTCCACCCACTCTGGCCTCTGGCCCCGCCCACAGCTGGTATGTGGCCCTCAGAAAGTTCTGTTCATGAGGGAATGCGGCCCTCAAGCTGAAAAAGGTTTTCCGGCCCTGCCTCCCAAAAGCTGCACAACAGAGAATCCTTAAACCTTTGGCTTCTTCAGAATATCTGAAAATGTGTTCACATTTATTAAAATTGGCAGATCTGTACTTTGGGCTTTCCTGTGGGGGAAAAATTGGGCTTTTTCTCCCAATGCTGAATCCAGATTAAACACATGGGTTGTTTTAATGTGTTCATAACAAACAGCACAAATGTTGCTTCCAGCGTTGCCGCCTGCCATGGAGTTTGCCCTTGGAGAGGCATAAATCATTAACAGATGTGAATCAGTCTGTGATGTCTGCATTCCTTTAAGGCAGGAGTTTTCAGTAGGGTGCAACTTTGACGATTTGAAAAACCACTTTGGTTGACTAAAAAACGCCTCTGATTAACTGAGCAGCATTTACTGTGTTTGTTATTAACATGAACATGGCTTAGAAAGGATGCTCCCTGTTCACTCCTGCACAGGGTGGGTGCCTCTCCTAAGCTGCTGCAGTATATATGTTGCAACAATTTATTTCTTGGTGTTTGGGTTTTATCACATTCAGCTCACTGGCCTCATACAACTACCTGGTGTATATGCAGTCCTATGCATATTTACTCAGAAGTAAATTCCATTAAATTCAGTGGAGCTTACTCCCAAGCAAGCACCCTGGAAATTGTTTGTTCAGGTGATGACTCACATTATCAAGCCAGCTCTCCAGGGTGAAATCTCTGTTGTGAAACCCCTGTGCCCAGCAGAAGCGTCCTGGCATCTGTCTGTACAGTGTGCTTTTGTGCCTCTGTGTTCTTTGAGTTTTGCTCCCTCCCCTGCCCTTTCCTGATCTTCCTTACCTTATGGCCCACACAATTCAGCACCAGTAAACTGTCTCCAGAAGCCCCCCCCCCCCCCCGAAACTTTGAAACACCAAACTTTGGGTGTCTCATAGCCTTGTCCTGTCCTCCGCTCACATCCTTCCCCAGTCCCAACCTTGAGTAATGCTGCTCTGGAATGTACCTGGAAGGCCATAGCCAACATGACTTGGCTGCTGTACTCCATGCTCTGGTAACTTCCAGACTGGCTTGATGTAATGCATGCATCACTTTCTACAATTCAGAAACTCCCAACTGGCCCCAAAGGCAATGACCAGGTTATGGACTGCTTTGGATTGCTTTGTGTTAATTGGTGGGTTTTTTGTCACCCAGACCCATCTCAGCTTCCCCTCCTATCCAGCTGGTGTGGATTGTGTAGCATTGATTCCTGCACTGCGGGGCCTTGGACCAGATGACCTTTTGGGTCCCTTCCAGCTCCACAATTCTATGATTCTGTGATTCTAGGTGCAGAGTGAGGCTCCAGGCTCTCCGATCTTTGTGATGAAGTTGTTGCAGCACGCCCGTCACCTTGAGGTCCAAGTCTTAGCAGATCAGTATGGGAACGCGGTTTCCTTGTTTAGCCGGGACTGCTCCATCCAAAGGAGGCACCAAAAGATTATTGAAGAAGCTCCCGCAACTGTAGCAGCAACGTCTGTGTTTGAATACATGGAACAGGTACACACACCTGAGTTTTCCAACAGGGTCATAGCTCTGTGGTAGACCACCTGCCTTGCATGCAGAAGGTCCCAGGTTCCATCCCCAAGGATTCCCAGGTAGGGCTGAGAGAGACTCCCAGTCCGTGTCGACAGCACTAAGCTGGCTTGGGCCAATGTTCTGATATGGTAAAAGGCAGCTTTCTCTATTCTTATTTAAACTAGCCCTTTATCTGGGACCACAATAACTGGATTCTTATTCTACAGTAGCAGAGAGTGCCTGGTGCTTCTCAGGATTTTTTAGAAATAAAAGATGTTTTTTATAAAATGGCGCTGTGGGTAAAACCTCAGTGCCTAGGACTTGCCAATCGTATGGTCGGCGGTTCGAATCCCCACGGCAGGGTGAGCTCCCGTCTTTCGGTCCCAGCTCCTGCCCACCTAGATAAATAGGTACCGCTTTATAGCGGGAAGGTAAACGGCGTTTCTGTGTGCTGCGCTGGTGCTGGCTCGCCAGAGCAGCTTCGTCATGCTGGCCACGTGACCCGGAAGTGTCTCCGGACAGTGCTGGCTCCCGGCCTCTTGAGTGAGATGAGCGCACAACCCTAGAGTCGGACACGACTGGCCCGTACGGGGAGGGGTACCTTTACCTTTTTAATTCATGAGTTTGGACCCATCATGCCCAAAACCAGGCAAAGTCACAGCAAACTCGCATTTTGGTCTGCCATTCTGATTCAGAATGGCACCTGGCACCCAAGCGTTGACAGAGACCCCTGTCCCCATCTCCTTGTTTGCACGCACCAAAACAATAAGCAAACTGAACTGCAGCCACCATTCGCAAATCATGTTTTTCTGAGTTTTGCAATGCAGGTATACAGGCAACCCCTCATTTACATAGATTCAATATGTGCGTGACTGTGCACACATGGATTGGGCAGAGGCAGATGAGGTGTTTGCAGGCTTTTTCAGTGGTGTTTCAGATATGTGCAATTTCACTGACACATGTGGTTCCTTAGAACGTAACCCCCGTGTAAATGGCCTACGTATATTGCCTATATTGGGGGGAAATGCACATAGAAAATAACAAAGAAAAAGTTGATGCATTAGGGGAACTTGCTTGGGAAATTGTGCAGAAATGACATAACAAAAATTTATATACTGGGTGGAATGTGCACTAAAATGCATATATATTTTTTGTGGTGACTTCCCTTTCCCACAGGCCCACATCCCTGTTTTTCATTTTATTATTTATTTCCCTTTATAGACTGCCTCTTCTCCAAAGACCTCCTCATGGTTCCCTTTGGCCCTCTTCCTCCTCCCCCTCCTTCCTTCACACTCACAACACCCTGTGCTGTAGATCAGGCTGAGACCAGGGTCACCCATAGTACTTTGGGGGTGAGTGTGGATTTGAACCTGTGTCTCCCTAGTCCCTGCCCCAACACTCCGACTGCAGCACCACACTGGTCCTTGTCCCGTGTTCAAATCTCACCTTCACCGCAAACTATTTTGTTTCTTTACTTGCTGAACATATTCCTTATTCTTCAAAATTCAGTTCTCCAAAGCAGCCAATATATCACAATGCAAGAAAAATTAAAGTCAAAGTTTCAGATAATGTAGAAGCGTGCACTTCTCTGGATGAATTGTTCCTGTCACTCTCCCAAGGCATTGCGTGTTTTATGGAGGCTTATTTTGCATGGCTGCTTTTCTCCACAGTGCGCTGTACGACTTGCCAAAATAGTGGGATACGTGAGCGCGGGAACGGTGGAATACCTCTACAGTGAAGATGGCAGCTTCCACTTCCTGGAGCTGAATCCGCGCCTGCAGGTGGAACACCCTTGCACCGAGATGATTGCTGATGTTAACTTGCCTGCTGCCCAGCTTCAGGTAATTCAGATACTACTAAATGGGGTTTTTGTCCCATGGCCCTCCCCAGCCAGCATGGCCAGTGGTCAGGAATGATGGGTGTTGTAGTTCCAGCAACATCTGGAGGACCACAGGGGACCCATCCCTGTTCTCTAGGACTAGTGGGAAGCAGGATCTTTGCAGGGACCTAGAAATTTCTACGCCTGGTGTTGTTCTCATACCACCAAAAGTCAGTCTCTTTAAGGTCTTTTTCATTGTAGTAATTTATTTATTGCATTTTTATCCCATCTTTTCCTCCATGGTGCTCCAGCGTGCCATATGTTCTCCCTCTTCATGTTTCTTCCCCCAAACAACCCTCCCAGTGAAGTAGGTGAGGCAGAGAGGCAGTGATTCAGTGACTGGCACAAGGTCACACCCAGTGAGCCTCATGGGCAAGGAGGGATTTGAACCCTGATATCCCAGGACCTCGTCCAGCATGCCAGCCACACTGGCTCTCCAGTTGCAGTAAAGAATGTAGGAAGAGCCCTGCTGGATCCGGCCAAGCGCCCATCTAATCCAGCAACCTCCTTCCCACACTGGCTGGCCAGGTGCCTGCATTTAGCTCTTCTCCATAAGAATGTAGCAGAGAAAATAACCGGAGACTGAAGTGAGCTTGCAGACCCTGGTTAAGAGGGGAACCTGATTAGTGCTAAACATGATTAAGACTTGGTGCACATGTACTCTTCAACTGTGGATGAGCGTATGGGAGCCTGTAAGAGAGAGAAAAAAGGAGTATGGGATTTTTACAAGCCGCTCCTAATCTCTTAGCTGCGGTTGAGACTATGGGTTCATCCACACTCCCACTTGCTTTCTAGGCACAGGTCCGAGCAGTTACCCCCTTTCCCCGCTCCTTTCCCATGGAAAACCCATTCTTTAGTGCTAAATTAGAGCAAACATCAATCTGGAGAAAACCCGAATTGCACTTTGCTCTGATTGAGCACCAAAAAGCAGTTTTCTCTGGGGGGAAGCAGAGGGAAAAGAGGAAATGTGAATAAGCCTTTAAGGGTTATCTGCATTCACTTGGCAGTTTATTTCATTTTCCTGTTGTTTCTCTAATTGTTAAGTTCTGGTTTATATTTGAGCTTTCACGTGATGTAAAAGACACTTCCTGAAATATAGTGGAATATAGCACAAGTTTAGCACTTGTTTCCATGTTATTTGCAAATAGATTTATTTTCTGGAAGCAAATATCATGGAGATGAGTGCTAAATGTACACCATATTACCAGAAGTAGTTTTACGTTATCTGAAAACTCAAATAGAATGCAGAAATTAACAGTCAGGGAAATGCCAAGAAAACAGAATAAACTGCCATGGAATGCAGCCAATATCTTGCCATGTGTTCTGATGCAAAGAAGATAACTGCATCCCATGAAATAAAATGTTTGTAAAAGCATCTGGAAAGGACCCTGAAAGGTCCAAGGAATTCTGTTTCCTTTTGCCCCTTCTTTTCTCTTCCTCCTCTCAGATTGCCATGGGTGTGCCTTTGCACAGACTGAAGGACATCCGAGCCCTCTATGGAGAACCCCCCTGGGGGGATTCTCCCATTGCCTTCGAGAGCCCCAGCAATGTGCCCGTCCCCAGGGGCCACGTGATTGCAGCACGGATCACCAGTGAAAATCCTGATGAGGTCAGTCATGGAGACTCAAACTGTCCCTACCTGTAAGGAGATGGAGAGGGGATGCGAAGAGAGCTTGGGTCCACATTGTGGGATGTGAATCCTTTTATCAAGCAGTGTCAAACTTCTGTGCAACAGGAGTTCACAAATTGCCTATTGTTTATTTATTTAATTTTTTTGGGCCCCAGCTTTCCACCTAAGGTTCTGTTATGCTGCTTACAATCTAAAAATGAAATAAAAGCACAATCCAGCAACCATTAAATATGAACATATAACAATGAAGTTTATTATTAAATATTATTATTCAAGCAAGGACTAGCAGCTGCAGTAAAACACAATTAAGTCCAGGATTGCTTGGAGAAGATCTTGCAGGAACTCAGATGACCCTGCAAGAGCCCCCCCCCCTTAATGAGGGCACTGCCTGGGCCTTGCCCCTTCAAGCAAGATGGGGAGCATCAAAGTGGACACAAAAAGAGCTTTTAAGCTTTCCGCCTTGCTTGGATTTAACTTGTGGAATTTCAATCATGTTCTACCACGTATGGTTGAAATAATTCAAGTTAAGAGTGCCTATGATATGATCACACTGTAGTAAAGACCTGGGGACATTAAAGCCCACATCCGGTTTTTCTTAGTACCAGTCAGGTAACACCATCTATGCTTTTCAGTGACTCTGCTGTCTCATGTTTACCATTTTTGTGGCAAGCTGCCTTTTGAGACCTCACTTAAAAGTCGGCAGGGAAATAAGGCAAAAGTGTAAACGCATGTTCTTCCCCCCCCCCCCCACTTTCCTGCTCCCCATGTCTCTCTTTTGCACCTTGCAGGGCTTCAAGCCAAGCTCTGGCACCGTGCAGGAGCTGAATTTCCGCAGCAACAAGAACGTCTGGGGGTACTTCAGTGTGGCAGCCACTGGCGGCTTGCATGAATTTGCTGACTCTCAGTTTGGACACTGTTTCTCCTGGGGAGAGAACCGAGAGGAAGCCATCTCGTGAGTATTTCACTGTCATCAACCTTAGTGGCCTTAAGGAGTTGGGAGCAGGTTACCTGCGAGATCACCTTGCCCTGCATATGCTCACTTGACTGCTTTGAGCTTCAGAATGGGCACCCTTGGAGGTGCCACATAACATTTGTTCCACATTGTGGCCGCACCACACTTTGGAACTCCCTGCCTATAGATACCACTGTGAATCTATGCAGTGAATAGATATTCACTGTATTCTTTTTCACACCTGCGAGAACCACTTTTGTTTAGGCAAGCCTGCCCAGATACATTGAATGTTGGCATGTTGTTTTAATCTGATTTTAGCTTATCACTGAGGTTAATTATTATTTGAATGTTTTAAATAGCTGCTTTTAACTGTTGCTGAACTACAACTCCCATCACCCCTGGCCTTTGGCCATGCTTGCTTGGGCTGATGGGAGTTGTAGTTCAGCAACATCTGGAGGGCCAAAGCTACCCCACCCCTGCAGTAAGTTAAAACAAGAGCCATGATGTTGGGCTGTGAGCTTTCCCCCTCAAATGGCAGTCTCCAAAGTGTAGCTTGAGGATAAGGAAATGTGCGGCTTCATGATGTGATGGTAAACTTTTTAGATGATCAGGCTGCAATCCTATCCACATCTGTTTGGGAGTAATCCCAGCTGAGTGAATGCAAAGGGTTGCCCTGCAGATGTTATCAGGGAGAGGAGAGAAGGAGATGCAAGACTGCCTCTTTTCATACCAGCATTTCCAGTAACATCTACCGTAATTCCAGGCTGTGATTGGATGATACTTCAGAAAGGGCCTTGCTTCACTCCCTGATAAATCAAATTTCCAGCTATCTTTTTGAGAAAAGCAAGTTTATTGTTGTATGCAGAGTCTAGATAAAAAATAAAAATAAAATCTCCTGAGGCAGATCTGAACCTTAATAAGAAGGCTTATCTTCTCAGAAACTTAGTAGTAGCTCTGAAGGAGCTGTCCATCCGTGGGGACTTCAGGACAACAGTCGAGTACCTGGTCAAGCTGCTGGAAACAGAGAGTTTCCAGGCCAACGAGACTGACACCAGCTGGCTAGATCACCTGATTGCAGAGAAAGTGCAGGTGAGCCGAGCTCCGGGTGCCAGTCATTTATGCCATGCTTCTGAATATATACTGCACATTTTTTATTAACTTTTTGGGATTCAAAGATGTGAGCACCTTGGTCTGAATTCTTTCTTCTTGTGAAGAAGTTGTCTGTCTATCGGTCTGCCTACATTATTTTCCCTTCAGGCAGAGAAGCCAGACACTATTCTGGGCGTGGTCTGTGGCGCTCTCAACGTGGCGGATGCTCTGTTCAGGACGTCTATGGATGACTTCCTGCATTCGCTTGAAAGGTAAAGCGCCACCTCAAGGAGTGTTGGGGGTGTTACACCACTCAGCCGCATTTGAGAAACTCTTCCTACTCACCTGGGCTTTGGTGCTGACTTGCAGTCGCAAATTATGTTGCAGGGAGTGGCAGCATAGCTAAAGAGCAGCTGTCCGAGCATAGCAGCAAAGCATGTGTGTGTGGAATGCTTAGAGTATTCTAAAGGTGCTCTGCAGATCTGTCGTCAAAAGATTGTTCTGAAGAGTAACTGAAGGGTGGTGGAGAGGGGAGGAAGAGGATTGTAGGGCAATTTTTGTGCTAAGATGGGATTGTCTTCCAGGGGCCAAGTCCTACCAGCAGCCTCACTTTTGAACATTGTTGACGTTGAGCTTATTTACGAAGGCATGAAATACTCACTCAAGGTAATGCTTGGCAAAGGTTGATCCAAAGGGGAAGGCTCAGAGAGCCAGTTGATTGTCCCAGGCTCAGTCCGCAAAGACTACTCCAGTTAGGCTGGGGAAAGACTCCTGTCTGAAGCCCTGGAGAGCCCCTGCCAGCCAGTGCAGGCAACACTGGGCTACATGGACTTGACACAAGGCGGCTTCCCACCGGGAGTCTTGGTATGCAGGGTGCGGCTTGGGAACTTGATTGGAGAGCAGACTGTACCTGTTGCTTAGGGAGTAAGAAGATAATGAAGTTGTTCATCGCGGGACATACCGTATTTTTCGTCCCATAGGATGCTCCGTCCCATAGGACACACCTAGTTTTTTGGGGGGGAAATAAAGAGGTGAAAAAAATCCTTTATTTCCCCCCAAAAACCAGGTCGGGGAAACCAAACCAGGTCGGGGAACAGCGGTATGGCGGCGCTCCGCCTCCCCGCTGTCCCCCGAGCTTGTGGGGCTGGCCGATGTCTGCCCGAAGCGCGGGGTGCTCTGCTTCAGCGTGCCCCACACTCCGTGCAGCAGGCTGCTATCCGCAGCCTAGGGAGCCCTGCGGGAACTCCCACAGGGCTCCCCAGGCTGCGGATGTCTGCCCGGCGCGCGGGGCGCTCTGCTTCAGGGTGTCCCGCGCGCCGGACGGCAGGCTGCTATCCGCAGCCTAGGGAGCCCTACGGGAACTCCCACAGGGCTCCCCAGGCTGCGGATATCTCGCTCTCCAAGCTTCAGCGAAAGCCTGTATTCGCCCCATAGGACGCGCACAGATTTTCCCTTCATTTTTGGAGGGGGAAAAGTGCATCCTATAGGGCGAAAAATACGGTAAATACAGGTGCCACTACCTGAACATAATCAGTCCTCAGGAAATGGTTTGTCATGAGAGTGTTTGTATAACAAGTCAACATTTTCTATTGATTCCTATGAGGAAATGTATAATGCTTTTCTGACCACACAATTTTGTCCCCAAAATGACGAAAAGACCCAGGAAACCCCTCTGAAACCTTGCAAAAAGCAAACAAGGAAGGGGGAAATGCTCTTATTTGCCCCATCTCTCCCCCTTCACCCCCACCATGGTTTCGGCAGAACAGCTGCTGCCGGCCAGCCAAGCATGCAAAGCAAGGCAGGTCTGGCTGTTTGAATATCTGAATCTGCAGTGTGTCTTGTGAGGTTGGAAGTGGGCAGGGTGATAGATGGGGTAACTTGGGGGTTTCCTTCCCACTCTGAGGGGAAGATGGGTAAAAAGGCTCCCGTTTTCTTTTTCTGGCGCTTGGGCAGGTTGCTCGCCAGTCGCTGTCTACCTACGTGATCATAATGAACAACACCCACATAGAGATCGACGTCCACAGGTTGAATGACGGGGGGCTCCTGCTCTCCTACGATGGCAACAGTTATACCACGTACATGAAGGAAGAAACAGACCGGTAAGTGGATTTCTGAGTTGCTGCTTCTTGCTCTTTGTGGAATCCAGTTCAAGGCTTAGCAAGGGAGAGAAGCTTTTCCAGGCCACCTACAAGGGAAGAGAGCGGCCTTATTCATTTTAAAATGAATATTTAACTAAAGATTTCTTGGTCACAGCAACTGATGGAAAGACGCAACGGTAAAGGGACACCCTTCTCTCTGCAATGGGTAGCAGTTGGGATACTGCCAGGGAGATAACGTCCATCTGAGCCCCCAAGCCGGCTGCCGGACGATCCATCGACCTCCCGTAGTCACGCAGTCAACGCAGTATCAGCAATTAGTGACACGAAGCCTTAGAAATAGATTGCCACATACCTAGGCTGGTGCACACTCTTTCAGCAGAATCCACACAGCAAAAGATGCACAGCAGGAGAGCATATTTACAGTTTATTCAACGTTGGTCAGAACAAAGAAAAGACATGACCGCCTGCTAGCGTGTTCAGGCACAGACAGAGAAAACGAAAGCAATAGCAAACATAAACATCCTGTGAACAGGAAATACGCAGACTCTGTGACTCACAAAAGCCTGCTCCCTTTTAAGGTGGAACGGAAATATCCTAACATCCTCCCCCTTTCCATGTAACCTGTAGTACCTGTGGTTCAACCCAATTGCAACCTTTGTACGTAAACCTTAAGTTGTTCTCTGTTAACAACCTTAGACAACAGATCAGCAGGAATTTCATTTCCTGCCATGTAGGACACCTGAATGAGTCCTTTCTGAATACACTCTCTTGCACGATGTAGCTTAATCTGCAAGTACTTGGTTATTTGCTTGCAACTCTCCGAGTTCAGCAAAGCCAAACAAGATCTATTGTCTTGATACACTTGTATAGGACATTTCACAGAAACCCCGATGTCCTTAAACAGTTGCATCAACCATTCACAATCCATGAGTGAAAATGACAGAGCATTGAGTTCTGCTTCACAGGAACTTAGGCTCACTGTCGTCTGCTTCTTGCACAACCAGTCAAACAGACAGTGGTTGTACATGTAGCATACTCCAGAAGTGCTTGTACCATCCATGGTGTCACTTCCAAAACTTGCATCTGCAAAGATTTCAAGACCTCCAGTCTTCTGACTGGTGAACCTTAGCCTGTAGTGCAAAGTCCCTTTCAAATAGCGGGCTATGCGCTTCAGAGGTTTCCAATCCTGAACAGTAGGATTGTTAGCATGTCTGCTAAGCAGGTTAGTGCTTACTGCTATGTCAGGTCTTGAGCATCTAGCAATGAAATTCAACTTGCCTAGAATGCATCTGTACAGCGTTGTGTCAGAAAACGCTTCAGCAGTACTATCTACCTGGTAACCTGTCACCATCGGTGTGTCTGCTGGGTTTGCATCAACCAAATTCAACCTGGTTAATACATCAGCAATTTTTCTGTGTTTGGTGTACCAGAAAATTACCTGCTTGGTCCCTCTCCACCTGCAGAGAAAGATAGTTGGATACCTCACCAAGATCCTTCATGTCAAAGTGCTCCTTCAGCTGAGCTAGGGTGCTTTGGTACAAAGCCTGATTCTTCCAAAACATCAGAAGATCATCAACAAAACATAAACAATACAGTTTGTTTTGCCCCTCCTCCTTGACAAACATACATGGATCAGCTTTGCCCTGGTGAAAACCTAGAGAAAGCAACGTCTCAGTGAGTTTTGTGTTCCAACACCTGGCACTCTGCTTGAGACCATATAAGGATTTCCGCAGTTTACAGACCATTCCCTTCTGTATCTGCATTCCATCAGGTGGAAGCATAAACAGCTCCTCGTTCAAAATCCCGTACAAAAAAGCTGTATTAATGTCATGATGGGAAACATGCAGTTTCTCCTCCGCAGCGATCTTGAGCATCAGCCGAATGCTCTCATATTTGACGGTGGGTGAGTAGGTCTCGTGGTAATCCTGTCCTGGTACCTGTGAAAAACCTCTGGCAACCAATCTGGCTTTGTGTCTGACAACCTTGCCATTCTGGTCTGTCTTGGCCTTGAAGACCCATTTGCTGCCAACCAGTCTCATACCTGGGACTACGGGTACCAGTTCCCAAGTTTGGTTCCTGTTCAAGGAATCAACTTCAGCCTTCATGGCATTTAGCCAAGGCTCAGCATCTTTAGAGGTTAACTCCTGAACCTCTTTGAAGCTTGAAGGTTCCCACACCTTCTCTGAGCTACTAAGAACAGCAGTTGCCATCTTAGCAAACTCATCAGCAAATCTCTTAGGAGGTCTGCCTTTGGTCGCCCTTTCAGACCTACGTACTAGACGCAAGTCTTCTGGACTCATCTCCTCTTTCTTAGGAGAAAAGTGACCAATGGTGAACAGTGGTTCTTCCAGTTCATTGTCAGACGCATCAGATGGTCTGACTGACGCCTTTGCGCTCTTGTAGTCTGCTGTGTCATCACTGTCACTGACACCAGCAGCAGCGCCGCCCACTGAACTGGAATCCGAACTCTGATCATCATCATCATCATCATCATCCTCAGCTTCCTCAGCTTCTTCAGCATGATCTGTTTTTTTTCACATCACCTACATCTTCCTCTGGGTAACTCTGGAAAATTCCCACATTCCCCCCCCCCCTTAGGATTGTACTCAACACTCCTTGTGAACTTTATGGATTTAGAGTTAGTCATCCATACTCTGTATGCACCTTTTTCATACCCCATGAACAAACCATGTGCCCCACGCTTCCCAAGCTTGTTGCTCTGTGGGGTGTGTACCCACATGTCAGAACCAAAGATTCTCATGTGCTTGACGTTCGGTTTCTTACCAAACATCTTCTCGTACGGAGTACAACCAATAGGTGATGACAGTCTGCGATTATAGGTATAAACTACCGTTGACAGAGCTTCCCCCCAAAACTTCTCAGGGAGGTTGGCATCATGCAACAAGGTTTTCATTCCTTGCAGCAATGTTTGATTTGCTCGCTCCGCAAGCCCATTCATCCATGGCGATCTAGGCGTTGTCAAGTCATGCTGGATTCCCTTCTCAGTCAGGAAAGCTTCAAACTGCTGAGAAGTGAACTCCCCGCCTCGATCAGTAAACAGACAGCCGATACGTTTACCGTGAGCATTCTCCAGCCAAGCACAGAATGCCTTGAACCTAGGAAACGCTTGCGATTTCTGCTCAAGCATAAACACATGAATGTACCTGGAAAAAGAATCAATTAGAACCATGAAGTACCTTGCTCCTCCCAAAGAGGGCGCAAGAGGCCCAACCAGGTCTGCGTGCACTAGCTGGTACGGTTTGGAAGCCTGCCTGCTAGACTCCTTGCCTTTTGGAGCAACCTTCACCTTGTTTTCTGCACAAGATACACATTTCATGTGAAATTTACAGGGTTTGATGCTCAAACCTTCAACCAACTCAGGCATCTTGGCCAGCGCTTGCCAAGAGAGGTGACAAAATCTTCGATGTGCATCATGAATGCATCCTGCATGAAGAACTTTGTTAGTTTGTGCAACACAACAAGAATCAGCATTAGACACAGCAATAGCATTGTCACCATAAGTTATACAGAATAAGCCATCCATAAACTTTGCATGCAAAATGTCCTCTTTGCCTTTCCTGATGACACAGACGTTCCTCTTGAAGGAAACCTCAAAACCACGCAGAATCAGCTGTGGGACACTGAGCAAATTGCCCGCAGCTCCTGGAACAAAAAGCACATCTCTGATGGTAGTGTGCAGACTTGCAAGTTTCACAGTCCCTACTCCTGCAATTTGCAACGTCCTTCCATCAGCCAGGTGGATCTCTCCATCTTGAGGCTTGAAGGAGATAAACAGATGGCGGTCCTTCGCCAAATGGCGGCTCACGCCTGAGTCCACAACAAATCTGGCTTTAGCCTTTGGAGCAGTCTTTGCAGCAAGCAAAACCTTGTTTTCCACTGGCGTGGGCTTTTGCAGCTTGCCCCCCTGCTCCTGGCCATCAGACTTGCCTTTAGCCTTTGGTGAAGCAGTGCCAGCCTTGTTTTCCACTGGCGTGGGCTCTTCAACCCCTTCTGCTTCGGGCCATCTGCAGGCATCTGTCTTTGTTTACCTCTGGCCTTCCGGCCTCTGCAAAGACGATGACCTTGGCTCCCACGAGAAACAGAGCTCTCAGCTGCCGACTCCTTGGCTCCCCTTGGAGACTGGAATGCTGCCTGGGATGACATCACAGTCTGCTCCCTCTGCAGCTTGCAACCGGTGCCCTCAGCATCCCTGCATTCACTCGCATTCTGGGAAACAGCCAGGACCTCCGATGCAGTCAAACTCTGGGCATTCAAACACTGAGCTGGGATGACTGGCAGATGAGCTTTTTTCAAAGCATTCCACATCTTACGTGCCGTCACGTTGCCAGCAAGCGTTTTTATTTCCTCCAGAGAGACGGATAAGACTATTACGTCCACAGCCCTCAAATTCTGGGCCTCCCATTTCTCTGTCAGAGGAACTGGAGGGGCTTCACTCACAGTATGCCAGACTCCATACTGACGCAGCAAACTCTCACACCATTTTGCCCAGGTCTGATAATTTTTCCCATTTAACTTTGGGCATTCAGCAGCTTCAGACGCTTGGAAAAACTCCATTCCAGGTCTTTTCTTGAGCTGGAGTCTCAAAGCCTCAAAGACTCCTTATCTTGGCAGCTCATTAATCACGAAGCCTCTGGCTCGGCTCCCAGGCCAATTAAGCCCTGCCAGACATCAAAGACTCTTTGCCGCGGCCCAACAGAAAAGCCTCCTCTTTCGCTTTTCCACATACCTCAGCAGTCTGTCGCAGTCTTACTCTCCTGTAAGTGCCGTGAATCTGGGCCCGAAACCTGTTGTTGGGATACTGCCAGGGAGATAACGTCCATCTGAGCCCCCAAGCCGGCTGCCGGACGATCCATCGACCTCCCGTAGTCACGCAGTCACGCAGTATCAGCAATTAGCGACACGAAGCCTTAGAAATAGATTGCCACATTCCTAGGCTGGTGCACACTCTTTCAGCAGAATCCACACACACAGCAAAAAATGCACAGCAGGAGAGCATATTTACAGTTTATTCAATGTTGGTCAGAACAAAGAAAAGACATGACCGCCTGCTAGCGTGTTCAGGCACAGACAGAGAAAACGAAAGCAATAGCAAACATAAACATCCTGTGAACAGGAAATACGCAGACTCTGTGACTCACAAAAGCCTGCTCCCTTTTAAGGTGGAACGGAAATATCCTAACAGTTAACACCCTAAAAGCTAACCAGCACCCCCGTCTCTTTTCGGCTGCAGATACCGCATCACCATTGGCAATAAAACCTGCGACTTTGAAAAGGAGAACGACCCAACCTTGCTCCGTTCTCCCTCTGCTGGGAAGCTCCTGCAGTACACGGTGGATGACGGGGGACACGTCTGTGTGGGCCACAGCTATGCGGAAATCGAGGTAGCCCTGGCATTTGGCTGGCTGGGAAGCATTTCTGAGGATGCTCTGGAGCTGCCTTCACAGCCTCCGCATGGCAGGGGCCAACGGGAGCGCAATGAACTTTCAGCTGCAGAGTGGGTGGGGATGAGTGGATCATTTCTGGGGTGCCCCCTTTCCCTGGATGCCCCAAGCGCACACTTATTTTGCTTAAGGGCTAATCCAGTCCTGCGTGAATCCAGCTTTCATCCGAAGCCTGCCAGCAAGGGTGAGGAAGCCTCCTGTCACTCTCCAAACAGGTGATGAAGATGGTGGTGACCTTGGCAGTGGAGGAATCGGGTCTCATCCATTACGTGAAGCGGCCAGGTACATTGCTGGAGACGGGCTGTGTTGTGGCGAGGCTTGAACTGGACAACCCCACCAAAGTCCACCTGGTAAGTGAGCCGAGGCTGATTGGGAAAGGAAGGTGTGTCTGGCTGGGCTCTCCTCCGCCTCTGCTCCGCCCTTCTGGATTCTAAAAGGATTTTCTCTGCTTTCTTCCTTCTTGTGCTGCCCTCCCCAATGTCACCCCATCCCCACCTCCAGGCCCAGTTGTACACCGGTGGGCTGCACACTCAACAGCCCCTGCCCATCCTCGGTGAGAAATTGCACCAGGTCTTCCACAACGTGCTGGAGAGCCTGATGAACGTCATGAATGGATATTGTTTGCCAGAGCCGTATTTCAGCACCAAAGTAAGGGGGGGGGGTCTCCTTGTGTGCAAAGACCCCTGGCTGGTTTTGCATGTGTGAGCTTTTGATTTTTATTAAGATTAATCTAAAACAATACAAACAACAGATCTATCAGTCAAAGCCAAGTCCCACACCCTCTCATGCCAGATGCTTCACTTATCCTGCACAGAAAGCAAGGAGGTTGTGGGTTGCCCTGGAGCCAACAAAGTCCCACAGGGACAGGAAGCCTTCTTCTAAGCTAGGGGGTGGCAGGGCCGAGCCACGTCAGAGGCTGTGGTGGTAATGCGGAAAAGGGCTCAACAGTTCCTGGCAGGAACAAGCCAGGGATCTTCCACAAGCAAAGCAAGTGGGGCCTCTTCCTTGTGCTTTGGGAGGCTCCCAGGCAGTCCTGGCCAAAGCTGGCTTTCATTGCGCCAGACAGTTTTCTCAAATGTGCAAAACTTCTCTTAATACAGTCATACCTCGGGATAAATATGCTTCAGGTTGAGCGCTTTCGGGTTGTGCTCCGTGGCGACCCAGAAGTAACGGAGTGCGTTACTTCCGGGTTTCACCGCTCGTGCATGCACAGACGGACAAAATGACGTCACTCGCAAGCGCGGAAGCGGCGAAACGCGACCTGTGCACGCACAGACGCACTGCCGCGTCTTACGTTCTGTTCAGGATGCAAACGGGGCTCCGGAACAGATCCCGTTTGCATCCCGAGGTACCACTGTACTTCCCTTGGGTTCCTTGGCAGTCCCCATACCAATAGAGCCCCTCAGCACAAACTGCCGATGCCCCTGAACTTGCCTTTTCCCAAACTGAATCTGTGTCTTATTTGGGAGGTCTTTGTGTCCCTGATAATTTACTCCTTTTTGATGTTGTTGTTCAGCTCAAAGAATGGGTCTTCAAGCTGATGAAGACCCTCCGGGACCCCTCTCTTCCTCTCCTGGAGCTGCAAGAGATCATGACAAGCATTTCGGGCCGCATCCCGCCATCTGTGGAGAAGTCAATCCGGAAAGTGATGGCCCAGTATGCCAGCAACATCACCTCAGTGCTGTGCCAGTTCCCCAGCCAGCAAGTGAGGCCTGCAGTGGGGAGGGGGAGGGCAGGTGATGCCAGGAGGACTGGGGGTGGGCTGCCTTCAAAGAAATGCTGGGGAGGCCCAGGGGGGATCCTGAGAGAACTGGGGGTGTTCTTGAGCTTTGTGCAGAGTTTCCCCTCCCCCTCCCTAGGTCTGTGTAACTGAAGTTACTGCTCTTCTCCAGTTGGCATGCAGGGGTCCTCCGGATTGTGATGTGTTAATATGCAACAGCAAAGGGGTCTAATGCAATCCTGGGCTGCATCCACAGAAGTCTAGTGTCCAGCTCAAGTCATTGTACAGCTCTATTCTGCCTTTGTCAGGCCCCACCTGGAATCTTTGTCCAGTTCTGGGCGTCACAATTTAAAACGGTTATGGACAACCTGGAAGGTTTACAGAGGAGGGCGACCAAGATGATCAAGGGTCTGGAAACCCAGCCTGATGAGGAACAGGTTGAAGGAGCTGGGGATGTTTAGCCTGGGAAAGAGGAGACTGAGAGGGGACTTGGCCTTACTTTCAGTATAGGAGGGCGCTCATACAGAGGATAGAGTGAGCTTGATTTCTGCTGCTCTAGAGGGTAGGACATGAACCAATGGATTCAACTTTCTGATGGTAAGAGCTGTTCAGTAGTGGAGTGGACTCCCCCAGAAGGCTCTCCTTCACTGGAGGTTGTTAAACAGAGGTTGGATGGCCATCTGTTGGGGATTATTTTGCTGTGATTCTTGCATTGCTGGGAGTTGGACTGGGTGACCCTTGAGGTCCCTTCCAGTCCTACAGTTCTTTGATTCTGTGAACATCCTCTGCTGCTCTGGAGAAAGAAGCATGGGCACAGAACTGAAAGTGCAGAAACAGGCAGCTCCCAAGTCATCTCCTCTGGTTTTTCTCCTTGCCCTCTCTTTCGTTCCTCTAAAAGACATGCTAGGGTCCATAAACAGCTTTAGGGGAGAGGGCTCTTGTGCTCAGGTCCTGCTTGCAGATGTCGTACAGGCATCTGCTTGGCCCCTGTGAGAGCAGGAGGCTGGACTAGATGGGCCACTGGCTGGATCCAGCAGCCAGGCTCTTCTGATGTTCTTTTGCCTCCCAGATTGCCAGCATTCTGGACAGCCATGCAGCCACCCTGCAGCGGAAAGCTGACCGGGAGGTCTTCTTCCTGAACACCCAGAGCATCGTGCAGCTAGTTCAGAGGCAAGTTCAGGGGATGGGCACCCTGCCTTTCTCTTCACTTACATGCAGCATACATTCCCTACACCCAATGTGTGTGCTGGGTGCCTAGTTTTTTTCTGCTTTCCTAGCTGGGGCTGATTTGAGTTGTAGTCAAAAACATCTAGACAGCACCAGGTTGAGGAAGGCTGGTTTAATGAATATGCTGTGGCCTTGCCTAGAAGAAGGAGAGTTGCAGCAAACAGCCCGTGGGGCCTTTTCCTACATTATATATTTGAAAGTTGTTTCTTTCTTTAAGATTTCATAACTAAATTTTGCATGGTGGCTCCTCAGTTCAAGAATCGGATTTTCATTTACATTGGGAAACAGTCGGATACCATTTTGAATCAAGATTTGGTTTCTTAGAATTCCAGAGCAACACAGGGGACAAGGCTGTTAGTGATGGAGATATATATATATATATAAGTTATATATCTATATATATATATATATATATATATATATATCTGGAGATTTAAAACATATTGTCAGAGACTGCCTCCAGGTCCCAGCTCACAGAAGACCAACGCTAGCCAGCAGAACTGTACAAAGTCTTTATTGAAGTTTAGTTCCCATTTTCAAACCCTAGCGTGCGTCTCTACGTCTAGACCCTAGACCAGCGAAGCCTCGTCTGAGTCTCCGCCCCCTGTACACCAGTTTAAGACTCTAGCCTTACTCCACCTTCTACGTTTCTCCTTCCTCCTCTGGGTCCTACTACCCCCCTGGGTGCCTTCCTTCCTGGACGCCTCGGAAGCGGACCCTTCGGACTCCTCCCCCTCTCTTCGGCGGGCTTTGGGACCCGGCTCCCTCTCCGGGCTGCTCATTGCGCCCCCCTCTTGTACATTTGAACTTGGCGCGCGCGCGCTGCCCCTGACCTTCCTTTTGACCGTTTCCTCGCTCTCTGATGCAGGCGTGGCTAACCCTGACTCATGTCCTTCCGCTGACGGAAGGCTGCCTGCTGCCGATGCTTGGGACTCCTCCCCCTTACTGCTCTCCGGTGGGGAAGCTGGTCCCGATTTCCAGCTGCTGCTCTCTGAGTCCCCTCTGGCCCCTCCTTCCTGGGGTGTTCCCTCTGGCAACCCCCTAGCTCTGACCACGGGAGCCCCTTTCTGTGAATCCTCTGATTCGCTGGAGAGACTTAGAGACCTCGGATGGCTATCATCGCTGACCTCTCCCTCGGATTCCTCTCCCTCGGTCTCTAATTCCTCCCTTTCCTGTCCCTCTGCTCCTGAACCCCTGACATCCATCCCCCCCTCGAAGCCCCCCCTTCCCCCCTCCCCTCCTTCCGGTGTGGGTCCTGGGTGCTCCGTCGTAGCAGGGGTGCGTGCAGGATACAGTTCGTCCCCCATGTACTCGTCGACCTCGCTCTCCTCTGCCTCCATCTCTCTGTCTCCGTGCTCGAACCCCACGTTTTCCCCCAACACGTCCATGTCCGTCTCGCCCCCCTCCCCCTCTTCGGGTGGTCCCAGCCAAGGACCCCTCAGCCACTTCCTGCGCCACTGCTCCTCTGGTTGATCGTCCCACCAATACGAGTGGTCTGAGGCAGACCCCGGTGGCGAACCCACCTGGGAGCTTGGGACTGGTGCCTGTTCCTCGTCCGAGGCGAACCCCTGGAATGTGCTGGCTGAAAGAGTGGGTGTGAAGAG
Source organism: Podarcis muralis (assembly GCF_964188315.1). Taxonomy (NCBI): domain Eukaryota; kingdom Metazoa; phylum Chordata; class Lepidosauria; order Squamata; family Lacertidae; genus Podarcis; species Podarcis muralis. Next base: position 58,050,936 of record NC_135667.1, on the reverse strand, counting down.
CCAGTCGTCGAAATACTCTGCTGGCATGGGCCTGTGCGGGAAGATGGCATGAAACTCCTCTTTGAGCAGAGGCTCCTCCAAGGCATAGTCTGGTACCCAGCTGTTGGCACTGGCCGGGGTACCCTCTCTGGCTAGGAGATATTCTACTCCCTCTTCCCCCCACCTCGAGTCTAAAATCTCTGTGACCTCGTTGATGTGCCCCCTCCTAGGCGACCCCCCCTTTCTGGGCCCTTCTCTGAGCGGGTCTGGTGCTGTGTCTGGCTCCTGAAATCTATGAGGTGCTTTGTAGGGCGTGAGCACCGATCTATGGAACACCGGATGCATTCTGGAACCTTCCGGAAGAGCCAACCGGAAGGCCACTGGATTGACCTGTGCCTGGACTTGGTAAGGTCCTAGCTGCTTATGTCCTAGCTTCTTCTTCGCTAACGATCTGGTCGGCACTGCTTGCGCTGCTAACCAGACCCAGTCTCCCACCTGTATGTCTTCCCCAACTCTTCTGTGTCTGTCGGCCTGCACCTTGTATGCGTGCTTTGCTAGTTCTAACTGCCTCCTGAGTTGTTCGTGGACTTCCTGCAACTCCGACGCTAAGGCTTCCGCTGCCTGTGGCTCCCCCTCCCCCACTCTCGCTAAACCCGGGAAGGTTCTGGGATGCCTCCCGTTGTTGGCGAAGAACGGCGTCACCCCCGTCGACACGTGCTTCGTATTGTTGTAAGCGAACTCGGCGAGTGGCAGGTAGTCCACCCATGTCGTGGGCTGCTGATTGGCGTAGCATCTCAGGTACTGCTGCATGATGGCGTTGACCCTCTCCGCTTGCCCGTTGGTCTGTGGGTGTCTCGCCGACGCCAAATTGAATTTGACGTTCAGAATGCCCATCAGCTTCTGCCAGAAGTTCGAGATGAACTGTCGCCCCCGGTCGGAGAGAATAGACCGTGGCAGACCGTGGACTTTGAACACGTGGTCTATGAACAATTTGGCGGTCTGCTCTGCCGTGGCTACCTTCGCACACGGAATGAAGTGTGCCATTTTAGTAAACATGTCCACCACCACTAGCACTGCTGTCTTTCCCCTCGAGCTGGGCAGATCCGTGACGAAGTCCAGGGCCACCCTCTCCCACGGTTCAGACGGTGTCTGCAGCGGTTCCAGCAGTCCCGCCGGCGGTTTGTGAACTGACTTGGCCCTTTGGCAGGTGTCACATCTCGAGACGTAATCCGCTACTTCCCCCCGCATCTTGGGCCACCAAAAGTCTCTGGCTACTAGTTCGACAGTCTTTTCTTTGCCAAAGTGCCCGGCGGTGGGAGCGTCGTGTAGCTGCTGCAGGACCCTTGCGCGGAGGTCGTCTCCCGGCACGTAGAGTGCTCCCTTGTGGAGGAGCAACCCATCGCGTATCTGGAACTCGTCGGCCCTCGCTGTGCCCCTGTGCACCTCCTCCATCTTGGCCTGTGCGAAGGGGTCTTCCCACAGCGCGCGACGTACAGCGTCCAGGTCCACGGTTGCCGACGCGCATGCCCACGCTTCCGGTGCGAAAATGTGCTTGGCCGCCGCCGGTGCCGCCTCCTCAAGGTATTGCGGCTTTCTGGACAATGCATCCGCCATCACGTTGTTGTCGCCTGGAATGTACTCTATCTTGAAGTCGAAGTCCGCGAAGAACTCTGCCCATCTAATGTGTCTCTGGTTGAGGAACCTAGCCGTGCGCCAGTACTCCAGATTCTTGTGGTCCGTGTGGACCTGCACTGTATGTCTGGCTCCGATGAGGAAGTGCCTCCATGCCTTGAATGCTGCATGTATGGCTAGCAACTCCCTGTCCCAGATAGTGTAATTCTGCTCCGACTTGCTGAGCTTCCTCGAGTAGAAGGCGCACGGCCTCCAGTCCCCCTGCTGGTCTTGTTGCAACAGGACAGCTCCCACGGCTCTGTCTGAGGCGTCTGTCTCCACCCTCATGGGTCTGCTGGGATTCACATGCAGCAGCTGCTCTTCGGACGCGAAGAGCCGCTTGAGTTTCTGAAAGGACTGCTCCGCTTGCTCCGTCCAGATGAATTTCTTCTTCTTGGAGCTGAGCGTGTCGGTGATGGCCGCTGTCTGCATGGCAAATCCCTTGATGAACTTGCGGTAAAAGTTGGCAAAGCCGACAAACCGCTGGACTTCCTTCCGATTGCGTGGGCTTTTCCAGTCCAAAACTGCGCGAACCTTGGCGCTGTCCATGGCGAGCCCCTTGTCCGACAACTTGTAGCCCAGGAAATCCACCTCCGTCACGTCGAACTGGCACTTCTCCAGCTTGGCGTACAGCCTGTGCTCCTTCAGTCTCTGCAGAACCTCCCTGACATCCCTCTCGTGCGCCTCTCGCGATTCTGAAAAAATCAGGATGTCGTCCAGGAAGCATACGCACTTCTTGTAAAGGAGCCCCGCCAGCACACGATGCATAAAAGCTTGGAAAGTGTGAGAGCCATTTTGTAATCCGAAGGGCATAACCCTGTATTCGTAGGTGCCCAGTGGCGTGAACATGGCCGTCTTCCACTCGTCGCCGTCGCGCATGCGAATCAGGTTGTACGCCCCACGTAGATCCAACTTGGTGAAAACGCGTCCTTTCCGCACCGTCGCGAGCAGGTCGTCTATCTTGGGCATGGGGAAAGCTGAGGGCTTGGTTTTCGAGTTTAAAATTCGAAAGTCCACCACCAGCCTCCGTTGGGGCGTGTCCCGCTTCTTCACAAAGAATACTGGACTGCCTCCCACCGCTTTTGACTCCCGGATGAACCCACGCTTCAAATTGTGATCTATGAACTCCCTGAGTTCCTGCAGTTCATCCTCAGACATGGAGTACAGTTTCCCAGTTGGCAGCGTCGCCCCCGGCAGGAGGTCAATCTTGCAATCATAGGGTCTGTGAGGAGGTAGCTTGTCCGCCTCCTTCTCGCAGAATACCTCCAAAAACTCCGCATACTTGAGGGGTACTGCTTGCAGCGTACCCAACTGTAACTGCGGGTCCTCCTCTTCCCCTTCTGGGCTGGGTATAATGCAGTGTTCTGCACAGTAGGAGGATCCAAAAGTCAGTTGGCGCTGGTACCACGCCAATGCTGGGCTGTGCCTGTGCAGCCAACTCATGCCTAATACTACAGGCGTGTCCGACAGTTGGGTGACATTGAAGCTGATGACCTCCCGGTGATTCCCAATTTGCATCACCATCGGCGGCGTCTGCTGCACCACCTGCCCCCCTAGCAGTTCCCTGCCATCCACCGTGACAACCTTCAGGGGCAGCGTGGCTGGCAGTAAAGCTACGTTGTGTTGTTGAATGAACTCCAGTCCTCTAAAGTCTGCATTACTGCCAGAGTCAATTGTAATAGGCACTTCTACTGTGAGTCCATTGGGCAGCTGGAGCGATGCGGTGAGTTGCACCACTGGTTTGGGCGGGAGGGGGTCTGTGGGCTGCAAAATCTCTGGGGACTTCCTCACTGACTCGTCTGGCTGGGCCCCAGTGCCTCCTATTCCAGCCAGACTTCGTCGTTTCCCTGCTGTGGTTCTCTCTGCTGAGTTGTTTCCAATACTGTCACTGAAGCTGCAGTGTGCTTGTGGATCCTCTGGGGACACTCTTTCGCCATGTGCTCTCCACTCTCACATATATAGCACTTCCTGTTCCTTCTAGGCAGCTTCGGTTTTACTGCTCCCGGTGTTAAGGCTCTGGTAGCTGAGTGAGCCCTAGCACCGCCAATCTCCATCTGCTCTTCGCCCCCTCCCTGTGGAGGCGTGGACTGCGCACGCGCTGCCTCTCTAGGCAAGAGGGAGGGCACTCTCGCTGGTGTGCGTCCCCAACGCCCTTCTTCTTTGCTCCATGGGCGTTCCTCCTGCCTCACCCCAATCGACAGCGCTCTTTCAACCACTTGCTGAGTGGTTGTGGGTCTCTCTCCCCGTGCCATCTCATCCTTGATCTGTGGGCTCAATCCCTCCAAAAAAAGGTCTCTAACTGGCGGAGAATCCTTATCCCAATTCAGCGCGTTGACCAATGCAAAAAAACGGGAATGATACTGCCTTACGCTGGCTTTCCCTTGTCTTAGCCCAAATATGTCTTTCCGGGTGATGTCAATGTCTATGTTAGATAAGAAACAGGAGTCCATTGCTTTAATGAATGCATCTGCGCTTTGGAGCGCTGGATCCTTATCCCTCCACAGATTGCGCAGCCATGCTTTCGCGTCCCCATGCAGATGAGACAAAATAAACCCCACTTTCTCCCGCTCATCTCTAAAGTCTCTCTCCAGCAGCTGCAGCGCAAACAGCACATCTGCTCGGAAATTGGGGTACTGCTGCAAATTCCCATCAAAATGAGATACAATGCTGCCTCCTCTCTTCCCCAACCCAATCCCCTCGGATCTGGGTCCCGGTAGCCCCTGCTTCACAAGCCCTTCCAACCTGGCTTGAAGATCTCTGCAGGCAGCTGCCGCTTCTTCCTCTCTCTTCCTGGATGCGATTATTTCAGCGCTGAGTTGTGTCACCGCTTCTTGCAGGGAAGCTATTTTCTGTTCTGTAGTCATCTCACCTGACTTTTGTGAGCTCGCAAGGCACCAGTCTTCTGCCCTCCCTGCCTCGCTCCCGCAGCGATGCTTGAGGCGAAGAAAACCGATGAAACTGTGAGACGAGGCTTACTGTCAGAGACTGCCTCCAGGTCCCAGCTCACAGAAGACCAACACTAGCCAGCAGAACTGTACAAAGTCTTTATTGAAGTTTAGTTCCCATTTTCAAACCCTAGCGTGCGTCTCTACGTCTAGACCCTAGACCAGCGAAGCCTCGTCTGAGTCTCCGCCCCCTGTACACCAGTTTAAGACTCTAGCCTTACTCCACCTTCTACGTTTCTCCTTCCTCCTCTGGGTCCTACTACCCCCCTGGGTGCCTTCCTTCCTGGACGCCTCGGAAGCGGACCCTTCGGACTCCTCCCCCTCTCTTCGGCGGGCTTTGGGACCCGGCTCCCTCTCCGGGCTGCTCATTGCGCCCCCCTCTTGTACATTTGAACTTGGCGCGCGCGCGCTGCCCCTGACCTTCCTTTTGACCGTTTCCTCGCTCTCTGATGCAGGCGTGGCTAACCCTGACTCATGTCCTTCCGCTGACGGAAAGCTGCCTGCTGCCGATGCTTGGGACTCCTCCCCCTTACTGCTCTCCGGTGGGGAAGCTGGTCCCGATTTCCAGCTGCTGCTCTCTGAGTCCCCTCTGGCCCCTCCTTCCTGGGGTGTTCCCTCTGGCAACCCCCTAGCTCTGACCACGGGAGCCCCTTTCTGTGAATCCTCTGATTCGCTGGAGAGACTTAGAGACCTCGGATGGCTATCATCGCTGACCTCTCCCTCGGATTCCTCTCCCTCGGTCTCTAATTCCTCCCTTTCCTGTCCCTCTGCTCCTGAACCCCTGACACACACACACACACACACACACATATATATATATATATATATATATATATATATATATATATATGTTTTGGTGTCCTCGGGTATCTTCCCGTGTAAAAGTTGGGGTGTCTAGGCGACGTTTCGACGAGGTCTCACTCGTCATCTTCAGGCTGGTGCTTTCGGCTTCTTGTTACTGGAACAGAGCAGGATCTCAGTGTTTGAGTTCCTATAAATACTGTTGAGGAGGTGTGGCCTCCTATGTTCTGGGCAGAGAGGAAGTTCCCAGGCTAGTGTGCCTTTTCTTCTTTTGTTCCTTAATTGCTTGAGGGATATCTTGAGTGATTTCTTGAGTGATATCCTGAGTACCACTTAGGTGGGTCATTAGGTGTGGATTAGTTGTTAAAGCCTTTGTGTCTTGACCTCTTGAACTTTGTGAAGAGTTTTTCTGAGAAGATGGGTGTACTACATTTAGTTGTGCTCTGGCTAAATGTAGTAGTACTAAATGTAGTACACCCATCTTCTCAGAAAAACTCTTCACAAAGTTCAAGAGGTCAAGACACAAAGGCTTTAACAACTAATCCACACCTAATGACCCACCTAAGTGGTACTCAGGATATCACTCAAGAAATCACTCAAGATATCCCTCAAGCAATTAAGGAACAAAAGAAGAAAAGGCACACTAGCCTGGGAACTTCCTCTCTGCCCAGAACATAGGAGGCCACACCTCCTCAACAGTATTTATAGGAACTCAAACACTGAGATCCTGCTCTGTTCCAGTAACAAGAAGCCGAAAGCACCAGCCTGAAGATGACGAGTGAGACCTCGTCGAAACGTCGCCTAGACACCCCAACTTTTACACGGGAAGATACCCGAGGACACCAAAACCTGCATTCCTGTACCCGTGAAAATCTACGAAAGCAAATATATATATATATATATATATATATATATATATATATATATATATATGTTTTAAATCTCCAGATCAACTTGCTCTGACATGATACATAAATTATGTGCTTCCTTTTTTAAAAAAAATTAAAACCTTCGTACTTTTTCATCTACTTTATTCGAACAGCTGTGCTTCACAATTAAATTCCTCAAGCTAGCAACATGATATTTTTAGCTGAGAGTTGAAAGTACTTTACAAGAGGTGGCGTTGCTCATCCTACCAATGCCTGTTGTAAACAGGCTGAGCAGGTTTTTCTCTTGCATTAGAAACCTGCAAAGCCTATTTAACCAAAATCAGTGGGACAAAGCTATGTAGGTGCCCACCACGAGAAGCAAAGCCCCTCTGAACCCACCTTCAGCTCTCCAAAAGCTTTTGTCAACCCCAGCAAGAGAGGAATACATCTGTTCCCCTTGTTTAGGTATCGCAGTGGCATCCGAGGCCACATGAAATCAGTCGTGTTGGATCTCCTAAGGTGTTATTTGCAGGTGGAGACCCAGTTCCAGCAAGGTAGGCTCAACAACAGGTTTGCCGCTCTTTGGTCATCACGGGAGTGAAAGAGGGAGATCAAATCTGACAAGCACCCCTTTTTATTTTCCCTTTTTGTCTCAGCTCACTATGACAAATGTGTGATCCACCTACGTGAGCAATACATGCCCGACATGACCCCGGTTCTGGAATGCATTTTCTCCCATGCGCAGGTGGCAAAGAAGAATCTCCTGGTGACGATGTTGATTGTGAGTGGCAGGAGGAAGCTAAGAGCCAGGAGTAAGGGGCTTCCTGGGGAGCCACAGATTTTGGCGTGTCTGTGGCCCTCCGGGCCTGGTTGGACGGCAGCATCCATCTTCCCTGGCCATCGGTCATTCTGACTGGGGATGGGGGGAGTTGTTGTTTGGCCACCTCTGGAGCAGCCCCCAGATTCACCATTGATTCAGAATTTTATTTGTATGATACTTTTCCACAAAAATGAATCTTGCTCAAAGCAGCTTGCAACAAAGAAAACAGGAAGGCATTTTGAAATCAGCCACTGCAAGAGCAATTTCATTTCCCAATAGCATAATAGCAAATGTAACAGCATACAAAAGCTCCAACATTTCAATACCAATATAATAAGATTACACTAACAACATTGTGCCTCTTGGCAATAGCAAAAATAGCAAGGGAGCTGCTGGAATCCCCTCTTCCGAGATGTTGTTCCCCCTTCAGCTTTCAGCTTCAAAAGCCAGGCTCCCTATCCGCTGCTGGTTCCTTTCTACATTGGTGCAGGAAGAGACAATACAGTCTGGCATTTTTTACCTCCAGGATCACCTTTGTGGCCGAGACCACACCCTAACCGATGAGCTGATGGCCATTCTGAATGAGCTGACTCAGCTTAGCAAAACAGAGCACTCCAAAGTGGCCTTGAGGGCCAGGCAGGTCAGTGGGACTCCCGTGTTCTTCCTTCATTCCTGGAACTGCAGGCATTTTGTGCCAAGGCTTTGTGTTGCTGCCTAAGGGGAGAAGGTTCCAAACGGCCCCATGTCAAGCTTTGCATGCCCTGGAGGAGGGTTTGGGTTTCTCAAGGAATCTGAGGAGACCTTCCAGAGCACATGGCATGGATGGGAAGAGTGTGGCTCTCTGGATGTTGTTGGGCACCCAACACCCAGCAGCCAGCATGGCCAGTTGTCTCAGGACGATGGATGTTGTAGCTCAGCGACATCTGGAGGGCTACAGATGTTCCTTCTCCTTAGCATTGACTCTGTGTTTGACAGAAAGAGGATGATCCTGATATGTCCAGGTGGTAACTCTTCAGATTCCAGCTACAATTCATTTTGTAATATGGCCAACCTGATTCTGTTGGTTTTTTGTTCTGTTTTGTTTTGTTTTTTACAAATTTACTCAGCATTTTAAACTGTAATGCTTCTGCTTATTGCGATGTGTTGCTGTTGTGCTTTATTTCTGATGTTTTGTTTTCCTGCTGTATTCTATATTTTGCATTTATTATTTTTATGTTGAAGGTGTTGTCTGTGAATGACAACAAGATTAACAGTTTGCTTTATACTTTGGGGTTAAAACAGATGGTGCTCTACTTTTTGTATGTGTCAGCATGGAAAGACCGTTTGAAAATGTCTGGTCTTTGAAATCTCAGAAGAGATAGGGGCACTTTCAGTGTCTTTCCCCACTAACTTTTACATCTCCATTCTCTCCTGATCTTTTGCTCCCACGCTTTTCAGATCGTTTGAAATCCTCCGTCTTGGAGGCAGAATAAATGGCACAAAAGTTAGCAATTGTGCACAAATCTTGCTTTTCACCTGTATGTTTCAAAAGGTTTGCTGGGGCCTTGAAAGGTCCCCTGTGATTCCTCTCTCCTTGCTTCCCTTGGGCCAGTTGAACCCAAGCCCCTTTTTGTTCTCAGGTGCTGATTGCCTCCCACCTCCCTTCCTACGAACTGAGGCACAACCAGGTGGAATCCATTTTCCTCTCAGCCATAGACATGTACGGACACCAGTTCTGCCCTGAAAACCTAAAGGTGACCTGGATTGCTTGTTAGGTCTGGCTCTTGCAACTGACAGCATCTGTTCACACTAAAGAGCCATTGTCGTGTCTTGGCAAGAGTGCTGGACTAGGACCCAGGAGAGACCAGGGTTCAAATCCCCACTTGGCCATGAAGCTCCCTGGGTGTCCTTGGGCAGTCACTCATGCTCAGCCAAACCTACCTCACAGGGTCGTTTTGAGGATAAAATGGGGAGGAAGAGAATTGTGTGTGCCACCTTGAGCTCCTAGGAGAGAAAAACAGGTCGGATACGAATACATGACATAAACTTGAGTCACGCTTTAGCCAAGAAGTACTCAGGGGTGGAGCTAGTCCTTTGCCCAGAGTCAGTCTGTCAAATCCCTCATTTTTAAAAAAGTAAATAAACTTAGCTGAGAAAGACCCCTGCATGCTTATCAGAGAAGACAGCATTTTCAAACTATAGTTTTTATTCATTCCTTGTATGACTCTGTTCTTCCTTCTCCTTGTGAGTATTATGCCCTGTGGGCAGATCCATACTTTAGGGATGTAGATGGGTATAGAGAGAAGAACTCTAAGCAGCAGCATCAAAATGCCACAAACCAGTAAGGATGCTGCCTCCTGATGCTTTTGTTGAAAGCTCAGCTGTGTGCACGACACAAACACAGTGATTGTTGGTGATAACTCCATCTTCTTAACTTTGCTACAGTAATATAAAGCTTGCAGTGGGGGAGAGGGCCTTGGTCTCATTTGAGGCCTGAGTGATTCTAATCAAACTTCCTCATGGAAGCATGAGAGGTGGCGGACTCCCCTTCCTTGGCGGTTTTAAGAAGAGGTTGGATGGCCCCCTGTCATGGATTACCTAGCTGAAATCTTGCAGGAGGTTGGACTGGATACCCGTGGAATCCCTTCCAACCCTAAAATCCTATTATTCTAAATTCTAAACCAGCGTGATTCTAAAAATGTATTGTGTTCTCCAACGGCAGGCCTGTTTGTTCATTCGCTGCTCCTCCCTTCCTTTCTAGAAACTGATCCTTTCTGAAACCACCATCTTTGATGTCCTGCCTACTTTCTTCTATCACTCCAACCAGGTGGTCCGCATGGCAGCCCTTGAGGTAAAAGGGAGGATGGCAAAGGCTAGAGTAGGGTAGTGCTTGAATGGAACACAGTGACATTTTTCCCCCTTCCAAAAAAGGGAGAGTGCTCTTGTAGCATTGATGGCAGCTGCATAGTTTGGGGCAACTGCTGGCAGGCTGGGGATGAATGCATGCAGCATTCATGATCTGAAGGGTGGGTTCTCATTCATAGAACAGTAGGGCTGGAAGAGAGGGACCCAAAGGGTCGCCTAGCCCAAACCCCTGCCATTCACAGATGCGTTGCAGCACTCACACGACGTCATTGACATCCAATTCCAACCTGCATTTCCCCACCCACTCCAGATGTGCCCTTTCTGGGGGAAATCCAAGAAGCAAAATCACCACCACCCCAACCTGTGGCCAGCACCCCCGTTTGGGGTGGAAAAGATTATAGCAGTATGCCGCTCTTCACCTGTCATTGGAATTCCCTTCTTTCCTCCCCAGGTGTACGTGAGAAGAGCCTACATCGCCTATGAGCTGAACAGCCTCCAGCATCGCCAGCTCACGGACGGCACCTGCGTGGTGGAATTCCAGTTCATGCTGCCATCGTCCCATCCAAACAGGTGGGCTTAGCCAAGAGCCAGAGACCTGGGGCTTTGGGGGCTCTTCAACATGTGTGCATGGGAGGACCTATGGTGCAGAAGGAAACTGGACAAGGGCAGGCTGGAAAGGAGGTGTGGGCATGGGGGCAGAGCTACCGGAAGGTCCCAGGTTCAGTCCCTGGCCTCTCCACCTGAGACCTTGGATAGCCGCTGCTGATTGGAGCAGGTGGCTCAGTGGCTGGCCATGAGGTGTAAGGAAGCTTTGTGTGTCTTCTTTCAGAGGCAGCAGCCCCGCCCTGAGCAGGTAGAGTGTCTGGTTCTTTACACTGTGCAGCATGAGTGGCAATGTAAAAAGAATAACCTGGCTGCAAGTGCGTGTACGACTCCTTGCCTACCTTTCCCTGGTTCTTTCATTCATTCTGGACTTGCTAACTAATTTGCTTTTTGGTAAGCATGTGAAAGGGTCTTTCTTCCGGGATCATGGGATTATGATTATTTTTTTACGTGTTCTTGGTCTCTGCTATGAAGCTTAGAAGTGAGTATCAAAATCTCCAGGTGGAAATAAGAAGCCAGCATTTGCGGCCTCAGGGCCACACTGGGAGCAGCAAGGACTTTCAAGGGCTGAGATGAGCTGTGCGCAGCCACCTCCTGTGACTTGTCCTGGGTCAGCCTTCTATCCATGCTGGGAGTTGTGGGATCATCATCATGAGCTGTGAAATCTCCAAGGCGGCAGGAGTGAGGGCTGCCCTGGGGGATCCGTGGTGCTGCTGCAGCACTCCTGTTTCCTTTACGAGAATAGCCATAACCCCCTGAGTCATCCAAGAGTCCTGTCTCCATGACTCTGGGGCTTTGCTGTGCCTGATTCTTCCCTTCCTTTGCGTGTAGGATGTCTGTGCCCATAAGCATCTCCAACCCCGACTTAGCCCGGCACAGCACTGAACTCTTCATGGACAGTGGCTTTTCTCCTCTTTGCCAGCGGATGGGGGCCATGGTGGCTTTTGACAGATTTGGAGACTTCACCAGGTAGCTGAACAGCCATGTTTTTGGAGGAATGTGTTGTGACCCTGGCCTTCTGAATGTCACCAAACAGCTAGACCACATTCACACCGTACCTATGGCGTGCTTACGATACCACTTTAAATAGTTAGGATGTCTCCCAAAGTATTCTGAGGGTGCTGAGAGCTGTTGGGAGGCCCCTGGTCCCTTCCCAGCTTCAATTCCCACAACTCCCTTTGAAGAAGGATTGATTGCTAAACCGCTCTGTGAATTGTAGGTCTCTTCCAAATTATCCTGTTCCTGGGGACAGCACAAAAGTCTTTATTAACCACCAGTCATTCCCAGGAAAGAACGTAGTTCTGGCCATTCTGTTCAAGAGAGCTGTATCTTCAAAGACGCTTTGGAGGGTTTCTGTTTAAGACCAGGTCTATTTGTACACCCACCATGTTGCATACAGTTTGTCTGATTCTGCCCCCATTCCTTTTATGCTCTGAGTTATTTTCTCAACGACTGTCACTTGCCAGACATTTTTATACCATAAGTCAAGCGACAGCCCTTGTAAGGACTTCCAGGTTTAGATAGCCAAGCGGCCACTGAAAAAACAGCCAGTCAGTCCTTAGTCTTCACATCGGCATTTAGGCCCTCTAATTCCTGCTGTGATTCTTCTGCTCCCCGTTTTCTCTTTTGTGCCAGAAACTTTGATGAGGTCATTTCCTGTTTTGCCGACCCCAACCCTTCTGAGAGCCCCTTGTTCAGTGAGGTGAGGGCCACGCTGTACGATGAAGAAGACAGCAAGGTGAGCGACTTGTGGGCCTCCAAGGAGCTCAAGGTGGCATACAAGGTTTCTCCCTTCCTCATTTAATCCCCACAACAACCCTGTGAGGTAGGTTAGGCTGAGAGGCAGTGACTGCCAGTCAGCTTCATGCCCAAGTGGGGATTTGAACTCTGGTCTCCCAGGTCCTAGTCCAACACTCCACGCTGGCGCGCCAATAAGTGGGGAAGGCAGAATGCCCAAGACAGCCTCTGCCACCCTGTTCCTTGTCCAACTGCAACACAACAGTCCTGCAGTGCTGCCAATGGATCTTACTCTCCATAGAGGAGGGAGAAAGGTTGTTTTCTTCTGCTCCAGAGAAGCGGACACGGAGCAATGGATCCAAACTACAAGAAAGAAGATTCCACCTAAACATTAGGAAGAACTTCCTGACAGTAAGAGCTGTTTGACAGTGGAATTTGCTGCCAAGGAGTGTGGTGGAGTCTCCTTCTTTGGAGGTCTTTAAGCAGAGGCTTGACAACCATATGTCAGGAGTGCTCTGATGGTGTTTCCTGCTTGGCAGGGGGTTGGACTCAATGGCCCTTGTGGTCTATTCCAACTCTATGATTCTATGATTCCAGTAGTTGCTGCCACCATCCTCCTGTGAAGAAAGGGTCTGCTACAGGAGAGTAATACCCATGGGCAGCACTGCAGGGCTGTTGTGTTGCAGTTGGGCAACAAATGGGGTGGGAGAGCATCTGTGGGGCTTCACCCCTTTGCCACCCTCCCACTTACTCTTGCAGCCCAGATGGGAGGGAACCTGGGAGGCACTTACTTTTAGGAAGGCTCCAAGCCATGGCACCATGGCATTTGTTCAGCCTGCACAGACATTTCTGGGGAAAGCAGACTAACTTCCAGCTGCTTTATCCTAATCCAAGACCAAAGCAGCTTGCCTGTTTCCCTGGCAGACACCCCCCACCACTTCCTAAGCCCCAGCAACTTTGAGGCCAGTACACCCTGCGTCTCCCAGACAGTTACAGTGGTGCCCCGCAAGACGAACGCCTCGCAAGACGAAAAACCCGCTAGACAAAAGGGTTTTCCGTTTCGGAGGCGCTTCGCAAGACGAATTTCCCTATGGGCTTGCTTCGCAAGACGAAAACGTCTTGCGAGTCTCGCCATTCCCCCCCCCGCTTTCCCCCCCCTTTTTCAAAGCCGCTAAGCCGTTAATAGCCTTTTAACAGCTTAGCCGCTAAGCCTTTAATAGCCGCTAAGCCGCTAAATCGCAAATAGCGCTAATCCGCTTAGCCGCTAATGGGGTTGCTTTGCAAGACGAAAAAACCGCTAGACGAAGAGAATCACGGAACGGATTCTTTTCGTCTTGCGAGGCACCACTGTATATGGTTGTCACTGTAACTGACCGTGTGGCTTTGCCGTTTCCAGAACCTCCGAGAGGAGCCCATCCATATCCTGAATGTTGCAATTCGGTGGGCAGAGCACCATGAAGATGAGGAGCTGGTGCCCGTCTTCAGAGCCTTTGCTCAGTCCAAGGTTTTGTGCCTTCCACTTCACTCTGGGGACTGGCAGGAAAAACAGAATGGGTCTTGGGCTTCATTGGAAACACATTTGAGTCACGTGACTTCCTCCAAAGAATCCTGGGAAATGTAGTTTGTTAAAGCTGCTGTGAGGGGGTTCCTGGCAGCTCCCAGCCCCCTTAACAAACAGAGTGTGTGTGTCAGGTTCTTCATTCAGGCGAAGAAGATGTGTTGTGCCCCGACAGCCATGCACTAGGCAGCTAGCCCCTTGTTTTTAGCAGCTTGCTTTCCATTTTTGGGCTGCGAACTCTTGCCATGTTTGTGCAGGGAGGTGGGGGCGCAGCTGCACACATCCCATTTGTTCCCCACAAAAAAATGCATTTGTTGAGCTGGTTTTTGGACTCAAGGGTGCACATTGAATGATGAACCCGACTACATCACCAGCTGCAGATCCTCAAGGCCAATGCTGGCTCCTGCTCAAGGCAAAGCCATGCCTACATTGATGCTGTCTGAGCCGATGGTTTGTGTTGCTGTTCCCTGAAAGATCAACTATTTTGCCCTTGGAGGGTGTCATGTCTGTGGGAAGTTTCTCCTAGGCTCACTCACACCTTTGCCTCTGTTCTCTTCTTGGTCTGTTCTACATACAGAACAACATCCTTGTTGAATGTGGGCTCCGAAGAATCACATTTTTGATAACACAGCAGGTCAGTGAAAGTGATGGAATTTCATTTTGGGGTTTTTAGGATTGGTGGGTTATTTTCTTTAAAAAGAAGACAAGGCACTAAAGGAATGTTGCTGTCGGTTGTTCTTGTATCCCACTTTTCTTCCCGAAGGAGCCCAGTTCTCTGTGGTGGGGGGAGGGGGCTTCTCCTTCTCCTTGTTTATGACTTTTGCTTTCCGTTGCAGAGGGAATTTCCCAAGTTCTTCACATTCCGGGCACGAGATAAGGTGAGTTGGCCCAGGTGGTTTTGTACGTGGAAGTTAGCTTAGCTTGCGCACTGCCAAGACCAACAGGGGCTTGTCCCACTTTCCTGGCAGTTTGCTGAAGACCGCATCTACCGCCACTTGGAGCCGGCTTTGGCCTTCCAGCTGGAGCTGAACCGCATGCGCAACTTTGACCTGACAGCAGTGCCTTGCGCCAACCACAAGATGCACCTTTACCTGGGTGCTGCCAAGGTGGAGGAAGGCGCTGAAGTCACAGACTACAGGTTTTTTGTCCGTGCCATTGTCAGACACTCGGACCTGATCACCAAGGTAAGCCTCAGGGCTGAGCCAAGGGAAGCTGTCGGGGGGGGGGGTGCAAGAAGTGGAAGGGGGGCCAGGAGCGAAGCGTCTGCTGAGGTCAGCTCAGCCCAAAGGCAGGCATTTTAACCAGGCTCCTGCCCGGCTCCTTATAGCACTGTGAAGCCTCTTCTTTTCTGCTTTGAGGGTCTTTCCTTTCTCTCTCTGATGTGGCGCTTCCTCTGCCTTCTCTCTGGGACAGGAAGCCTCGTTTGAATACTTGCAGAACGAGGGTGAGCGGCTGCTCCTGGAGGCCATGGATGAGCTGGAAGTGGCCTTCAGCAACACGAGTGTCCGCACCGACTGCAACCACATCTTCCTCAACTTCGTCCCCACCGTCGTCATGGACCCCTCCAAGGTCTGAGCCTTGCTTGCTTCCCTTTCTGGTAAACACCTAAGAAGGGCTCTTGCAGATGGGACAGACCAAAGGGGGCTCATCTCATCCAGCGCCCTGCTGCTCACAGTAGCCAACCAGATGCCTCTTCCGGGAAGCCCACCAGCAGCACCAGCAGCAGTCTTCCGACACACCTTTGTGTTTGTGTGTTATTAGTTAAAGTACCGTGGTACCTCGGTTCTTGAAGAAAATCCATTCTGGAAGCTCATTCAGGTTCCAAAACGTTTGAAAACTGAGGCGTGACTTCCCATTGGTTGCAAGAGCTTCTTGCACTCAGCGGAAGCCGTGTCGTACGCTTGGGTTCTGAAAAATGCGTTCACTTCTGGGTCTTCAGTGTTCAAGAATTGAAATGTACGACAATGGAGGCATTTGGGAACTGAAGTTCCACTGTATTTTCTAATCTGCAATACTTTTGAATGACCGTTGCTGGAAACTGCAGGAGGGGAGAGGGCTGCTTGCTCCCTTCCCATTGGGGCATCTGGCTGCCCCCTGTGAGAGCTGGATGCTCGACCAGGTGGGCCATGGGCCTGATCCAGCAGGCTCTCCCTGCATTCTTAACATTCTTAAAAGAATATTATCAGTCTGATTATGTTGGTGGCACCCCCAGATTGAGGAATCGGTGCGCTCCATGGTCATGCGCTACGGGAGCCGCCTGTGGAAACTCCGGGTCCTGCAAGCCGAAGTGAAGATCAACATCCGCCTGACGCCAACCGCCCAGGCCATCCCCATCCGCCTCTTTCTCACAGACGAGTCGGGCTACTACCTGGATATCAGCCTCTACAAGGAGGTCAATGACCCCAGCACAGGAAATGTAGGTTTCTTGCATGTGCCGGAGATGATGGAATGTTTGTGTACGCTACTCCGTTGTTCTTGCATTTTTGTTCTCTGCACCAGTCATGACCACATAGTATAAAGTGGGATATCTCCCTCCGTTGCTCTGTTAGCTGAGTGGCAGAGCAGCTGCTTTGCATGCCAAGGGCTCCTGGTTCAACCCCCAGTGTCTCTGGGCACCTGACTGAACCCCTGGAGAACTGCTGCTCTTCAGAGGAGGCCAGGGAGGGAGGACATTGGTGGCTCTCCAGAGGTTGTTGGACTCAACTCCCATCTGCCTTGGGCAACCAATAGTCAGGGAGAGCGGGAGTCATTGCCCAGCACCACCTGAATGGTCACAGGTGCTCCTACTGGGCCTTATAGACACTGGCTGCCTTCGGTGATGTTTCCTGCAGCCCCCAAAGAATTTGCGCTTGCAAATGTTTGAACGGAATGTGAGAGGACAGAGGAGCCGCTGCTCTCTTGCTATCCCAGCCGGCCCCGTCTTCTGTCTCCTCCTACTCTAAGTGCCTCTCGGCATTTCACAGCCTTTTCTTTGCCTGAAGGAAATGTTGCCTCGTTAAGAAAAGTAACTTTGGGGAGGGAAGTGAATAGGCACATGGTCAGTCCTCCCTTTTCTATCCCCCAGCTGTTTCCTGTTTGAGTTGTAGGTTAGTTAAAAAATGGGAATTTCAGAAATCAGAACACAAGGGCCACCTCTGCAGCAGACCTTTAAAGTGCTATGATACCCCTTTAAACAGACATGGCTTCCCCCAAAGAATTCTGGGAACTGTGGGTGCTGAGAGTTGTTAGGAGACTCCTGTTCCCCTCAAAGAGCTACCGTTTGCAGAGCTGTTTAACAATCAATCCCTCTTCCCAGAGCACTCTGGGAAATTGTGGCTCCGTGGGGAGAATGGGGGATCTCCTGGCAGCCAGGGGTGTTTCAAGTGGCATCATAGCACTTTAAATGTATGGAGCGAATGTGGCCAAGTTCTGCCCCTCACAAACTCTGTTGCCAGGTTTGGAACAGCTTTGATTTCACAAGTGTAGAAGTCTGTGGGGAAGAGGGAGGAGGAGGCGGCCTGACGCTGTGCTTTGCCTCCTGGACTAGATCATGTTCCACTCCTATGGAGACAAGCAAGGGCCTCTGCACGGAATGCTCATCAACACGCCGTACGTCACCAAAGACCTGCTTCAATCCAAGCGCTTTCAGGCCCAGTCGCTTGGCACCACCTACGTCTACGACTTCCTTGAGATGTTCCGGCAGGTGAGCTGAGGACGAGGCCCCCACATCTCCTTCTGTTGGATCAGGGAAATACTTTGTAAGTGGGAAGAGCAGGCTCCAGTTCAGCCCAGAGGCTTCACAAAGCAGAAGAGGGATTGTGCACACTGCTGCACACACAGCCCCCATCCCACAGTTAGCTCTGGTCAGAAAGGTGTTTGAGGTTTACATTACTTATTTTTTAAAACCATCTAGTCCCTGTTTCTCCAGAACTGATAGTGAGACACAACTGCGGGAGTACATGGCGGGGGGGGGGGGGAGGGAGGCAGCGCTGCTTTGGTCTAACTGCAGCCCTTAGAGCAGCAGTGGGGAGTCCGTCGCCTCCAGGCTTCCAGACGGCTTCTCCCTTCTTCCTTGGTCCTTCTGGCTGGGAAGGCGAGTCAAAGCTGGAAAGCCACTGGATTCTCACCCCACTGCAGAAGCTGGGCCAGGAATCCTTGACACACTGGATCTTCTGGAGTAAGAAAGAGTGGCACTCTGTTGTTTTGCTCGTGGCTCCTTGTTTCAAAAACGACTCTCATGTTGGTTCCTCTTTAGGCTCTGTTCAAATTGTGGGGTTCCACGGAAGCAGACCCTGCAGATGTCCTGACCTACACAGAATTAGTGCTGGATTCTCAGGGGCAGCTGGTACAGATGAACAGGCTGCCTGGAGGAAATGAGGTAGGACCATGGAAAAGGCAAATCCCCTGCTAGGGAAGGAACCGAAAACTGCCAACATCATAATGCCGTTGGATTGATTGATTACTTTTATATTCCACCTTTTCCTCCAAGGAGCTCAAGGTGACAAACCTGGTTCTTTCCCTCATTTTATCCCCACAACAGTCCTATGAGGTAGGTTGGGTTGGGAGGCAGAGACTGGCCCAAGGTCACCCTGAGTGGAGATTTGAACCCTAGTCTCACCCTGTTACCACTATAACAATAGGTGGTGCAAGAGCATTTGGAATGTTGTGTGCAGTTCTGATCACTTCCCCTCAAAGAGAACATTGTAGTTAGAAAAGGTTCAGAAAAGGAC
The DNA here is from genome assembly GCF_964188315.1 of Podarcis muralis. Classification (NCBI taxonomy): domain Eukaryota; kingdom Metazoa; phylum Chordata; class Lepidosauria; order Squamata; family Lacertidae; genus Podarcis; species Podarcis muralis. The sequence goes on along the minus strand of NC_135667.1, from coordinate 58,032,400 downwards.
AACCAATATGATCAAGGAGTTGGAGCAATTCCCGTGTGAGGAAAGGTATAGAGAAAATGCGAGTAAGAGGCAGCATGAGAGAAGCTATGGAACAAACTCCCACCAGAGGCAGAGATGGCACTGGGTAAATTCCTGGGGGAGGGGGCTATCAAGGCCTACTAGCCACAAGGGCTATTATCTGCCTCCAGGGTCGGAGGCAGCAGTGCTTCTGAATCCCAGTTGCTGCTGGAAGCCACAGGAGGGAAGAGAGCTCTGGCGCTCAGGTCCTGCTGGCAGGGTTTCTCTTTGGGCTGTCTGGTTGGCCCCTGTGTGAACAGGAGGCTGGACTAGATGGATGGGCCGCTTTGGCCTTATCCAGCTTAATATGTTCTTATGGCAAAGGCGCAGGCGGAGAAGCTGGCTCTTGGCTCTCTAGATCCAGTATTTTCGCTGCTGAGGTGGGGCTGTTGCTAAATCCTCAAGGGCTATATATAGGAGGCCCACTGAGGAGAGATGGGGAAGCTGCATAATGCTCTCAGACAAATGACCTCATTGGCTTTTGCTGTTCACTAAACCATAACCATAACACTTGCTATTCTTTGAAAGCAATCAGTGTCAGCTTTGTGGACAAAACCTTCAGAACATACAGATGGTAATTTATTCACCTCTCCTTCTTCCTCAATATCCTTCCAGATTGGGATGGTGGCCTTCAAGATGAAGATGAAGACCCCTGAGTACCCCCGAGGCCGTGACATTGTGGTCATTATCAATGACATCACCTACAAGATCGGGTCGTTTGGGCCGGAGGAAGACCTCCTCTTCCTGCGCGCTTCAGAGCTGGCGCGCAGCGAAGGCATCCCCAGGATCTACATTGCAGCCAACAGTGGGGCCCGCATTGGGTTTGCTGATGAGATCAAGCACAAGTTCCAGGTGGGCTGGGTGGACCCTGCAGAGCCATACAAGGTATGTGGCTTCCTGGCAGATCCCCCCTCCCCCCAAAAAGAGAGTTTCACCAGGGTAGAATCCCGAGACATTTTGTTGGGGGGGTGTGTGGATAGGTACAGTTCTCAATGAGACCCACTTGTCTCCTGGAGCTTCCCTGAGTGTGTGCAGAGCCCTGTGCGAGGGTCTCCTCCTCAAGCGACAGCAGCCTCTCCTCTGGGCTGCAATCCCATCTCCACCTTGCAGAAAGCAGCCATTGGAAGTGGAAGCTAGGACCCACAGGAAGCCAGTCCTTTTTAATGCAGCACATAGTTAAAGGATGGAATTCTTTTGCATAGGAGGTCATGAGGGCCACCCACCTGGATGACTTTAAAGGAGGTTGGACAAATGCATGGAGGAGGAGGAGGAGGAGGAGGAGGAGGAGAAGGCCATTGATCGCTTTGAGCCTCAATATGCTCTGCCTCAGGCACTGCAACAGCCTCCCCAGGATCATGCCCTTAATCCATGAGACTTCCAGAGGGGCAACCATGTTAGTCTCTTGCAAGAAAGGCACCTTAAAGCCTAACAGATTTATCATGGCATCCACTTCATTGGATGTTCAGCTGACACTGTGGGTTCGAGTCTGCAAAAAAGAAAAGAAAAGCTTATGCCTTAATAAATTTCCTTCCTAATACATAATTTAAAATCTCATGATTTCAAATAAAAACCCTGCCAGTTTCAAGTCTAAGGTTGTGCTGAAGTGGAGTGGGGTGCAAGAACTTCTTGGCACTTCAGTCCATTTCAAAAGGCCCCCCCCCCCCCGTTTGCAAGTTTTCAGGGAGGTCTGCCAAAGCATTACGGGGCAAATAGTTATCTGCTCTCAACTGGTGCTTTGCTTTCTGTAAGGGCATCTGGCGCAGTGGCCTCATTTTTCACCTGGTTTGTGCTCCGGCTCATCTGTCGCACTGATTTCAAAGTGGTGCCCCCACTTTCCCCAACTGATGTTGCTCCACCATCTTTTTCCAAAGGGCTTCAAGTATCTGTACCTGACCCCGCAGGAGTACACCAGGATCAGCTCCACAAACTCTGTTCACTGTGAGCACGTGGAGGAAGCCGGCGAATCGAGGTGAGTCAATAGTGTCCCCCTGTCTTGGCTTGCCTGCAGAAGGTCCCGTGTTCAACCCCCAAGGGTATTTCCAGGTGAGACAGGGGGAAACAACAACCGTGTCTACAATCCCAGAGAGCCTCTACTAGTCATGGAAAGGCAGCCAAGTGCCAGGCTAGATGGACCAGTGCTTTGCCTGGCTGTCAGGCAGCTTCCCTCGTTCCTGGGAGGAGGAACTCTTGGTGTCCTGCCCTGCCTGGCTCCATCTTTCAGCCGCCTTGGCCTCCTGCAGGTACATCATCACCGATATCATTGGCAAAGAAGAAGGCTTTGGCGTGGAGAACTTAAGAGCGTCGGGCACCATCGCTGGGGAGTCTTCTCTTGCCTATGATGAAATTGTCACCATCAGCATGGTATGTATGTATGTATGTATGTATGTATGTATGTATGTATGTATATCCTGCTTTCCCCCAAACTGGGACTCAAAGCAGCCCTGGGCTCTTTCTGTCTCCTGCAGGTGACCTGCCGTGCCATCGGAATCGGGGCTTACCTGGTGAGGCTGGGCCAGCGCGTGATCCAGGTGGAGAATTCCCACATCATTCTGACCGGAGCTGGAGCTCTGAATAAGGTAGTGAGCAGGCGGAGTTCTCTAAGCTTCCTCCATGTTCCATTGCGCTGATCCTTCTTGGCACTCCATTTCCTTTTGCTTGTTCTCATGCAGCTCTAAAGAGCTCTCTGGAGCTCTCTTCATCTTCTCAGCTGGATGGCTCTCCTTTTGCCATGTCTGCCTCTCGGCCAAGGAGCCACCCGCTCCCAGACCATCTCAGCTGCATGCAGCTGCGGTGTGGGAAAGGACGGAACAATTTCTCTCTCTGCCCATGAAATATTTTGGGGATGTAAAAAGAAAGTCACTGCATCTCCCTAAGTGATTTGCATCACAGTCCTACACGTGTTGCAGCATTTGGGACCTTTTAGTTTAGAGAGATGGCGAGTGAGAGGCGACACAATGGAAGTTTACAGAAATATGCCTGGCCTGGGGAAAGTGAAGAGAGAAAAGTCCTTCTCTCCCTCTCATGGCTTCTCCACACTCCCTGTTGTCCTGCCGCTTCCCCTGGAGGAAGCCAGTTGGGGCAGGCCAGTGGGGCAGGCGGGGAGGGACAGCCCCTGGGCTCAGGTCCAGGTATCTGGCTGGCCCCCGTGAGAGCAGGAGGCTGGGGCAAATGGGTCGCCATTGGCCTGATCCGGTAGGGTTCTTCTTATGTTCTTCTTGGATTGGGGTTGTGTTTTTGGACCAGGTCTTGGGCCGTGAAGTGTACACTTCAAACAACCAGCTTGGAGGGGTGCAGATCATGCACAATAATGGCGTTTCCCACGTAACAGTTCCAGACGATTTTGAAGGCGTCTACACTATTCTGCAGTGGCTTACATTTATGCCAAAGGTAGGTTGAGGGCAACAGAGCTTTGACAATCCTCACAATTCCTCTCTAGTCATCCTGCCTCATAATTATCATTTATCCTAATAGGGGTGATAAACACCAGGGGTGCAATGTTTGTTTCATTTATTTATTTATTTATTTATTTATTTATTTATTTATTTATTTATTTATTTATTTATTATTGTCATGTTCTTGTTTTCTTCCTTGTGAAAACAAAACCTATCCATAAATAAATTCTTACAATAAAGTATCTTAATTGACTGAAAAAGTTTCCCCCTATCTTAACTAGGCAGCAGACGTAAAATAAAAATAAAAAAGATTTTTTTTTTTAAGGGAATTACCAATAAATATATAAAAATCCAGTACAGTCATACCTCAGAAATCAAACACCTTGTGAGTCAAACATTTTGGCTCCTGAATGCCACAAACCCGGAAATGAGGATTCTGGTTTGCGAACATTCTTTGGAACCCGAATGTCTGAGGTGGGTTCGGCGGGTTCCGGTTGGCTGCAGGTTTGATTTCCGAATGTTTTGGAAGTCAAATGGACTTCCGGAATGGATTCCATTCGACTTCCGAGGTATGACTGTAGTTGATGGCCACCATCTTAGAACTCTCTGTCCTGCTTCTCTCATAAACCAGAGGGCAGATTTATATAGGTTTAATTGACGGGTTGAGGATGCGACCCTATGATTCCAGGAAGGGCATTCACTGGGGCCATGGGATATTGCTGACCACCCTCTCCGTGGGCACGGATGGCCTGCCCCCTCCCCAAGGCCCCCTTTGCCATCCCCTTTGCGAGAGAAAGAGGATCCCTTCCAACTCTACAACGTTATGAGGCTTTGATTCTATAAGATGCTGTTCACATTCTCAGAGCTAAGCAGCCCTAATTTCTTCCTTTCTTGATCATCTTCTCAGGGCTCTCGTTTTGTTTAAAGCTCGTTTAAGAGAAGTTTCTTCTTGTAGGACAATCGTAGCCCTTTGCCTATCACCACCACAAGTGACCCCATTGACAGAGAAATTGACTTTGTCCCTTCCAAAGCCCCTTATGATCCCCGGTGGATGCTGGCAGGGAGACCTCATCCCAGTAAGTACAGGCACTAACCCAGCTGCAAGAATGCTGCAATGCTTTTGGAGGTATGGAACTGAAAGGGGAGGGGTTGCAATGTAATAGCAGGGGAATTGTTTCTGACCTGGAATTTTCTTCATTGACATTTCCTCCTGGTCAGTGTCATCAAGGCAAATCTACAATTTGTTTGCCAGACTTCCAGGGCTGACCTGAAGTCTCTAGGTTTGTGTGGCCCTCTCCAAGTGACAGAGGGAGGTTGCCATTGTTGTTGTTGTCATTACTAATAATAATAGGCTATGCTTGAAGCTTACGAGCTTCAGCCTGGCAGGAGCTGGTTGCAGGTTATTGCATAGACTCTCTGGAAGATCTGCCCCTTCCCCTCTCCCAATTAACCTCCATCCTCAAGGCTCATCAATGGTTCTGCTTGTCCCCTGCCTAAAAAAAAAACGGGTCTGAGCGGTTTTCCATTTGACCTGCTGCTTACCCCAGGCAAACCTTCCCTTCGCGACTGAGTCAGAGCAAATGTCAGTCCATGGAAAACCCCACTGATATTTGCTCTGTTTCAGCTGTAAAGACTGAAGTTCTTCCCAGGGGGAAATGGCAGGACAAGCAAAAAGCTGCATGAACACTCTGTGTGGGGAGGAATTTCCATCCAGTGACGTATTTGTTCATTTGTAGACTTCATGTTTTTTATTTGGACGACATGCTCTTGGTGACTATGGTTAATGCTTAATGTGTCATGCCTAAGGGCACCACTGGGCTCCAGCCCCCAATGATATCACCAGAGGCTGCCCCAAGGTCTCAGGATTGGGCCCTGGGCTCTCAGGATCTGACAGCCCAAAATACAGTATAAAACTAAAAGCATTGTGAATTGCATAATTATAAGATGTGGATCAAATATGTGGAGTAAAAATGCAAGGGAAAGCAAAAGATCATAAACTCCACTGTGAAAGTTTTTTAAAAAGGAGAAAAAAAAGCTGAAAATGGAGGCGAGCTGCATAAGCAATCTGCCAGACAGCTGTTGCCTGCCTTCTCCTCACAGGTTACACTGGTCCCAAGTTGTTAAGGGCTCTATGTACTAATAGTAGTAATAGTAACACCTGGCAGCGAATCAATGGCTGGTGCAGATCTCGGAGCATAAGGTGTTGTAAGTGGATGAGCCTGTCAGCCAACAGGCTGTCAGCACTAACTGCAGCTGACTGTGGCAGTCGAGGCTCTTTGAGCCTGGGACTGCATTTACCAGGGGTCTTCTCCCTCGTTCCCTGCAGCTACGACATTTCCCCAGCTTTGCATATAATGAATGCAGCATATATGAAGAGGTTGTGGCTTTGGAAGGTCACAGTCAGACTTTTCTCAGCGTGTCCCCCCCCCCCCCCCCCGTTCCTTTATTGTGCAGCTGTGAAGGGATCCTGGCAAAGCGGCTTCTTTGACCACGGCTCTTTCATGGAGATAATGCAGCCCTGGGCCCAGACGGTGGTGGTTGGCAGAGCCAGGTATTGGCCGAATCTTCCCTCTTACTAGAGGCAGTTGGGGAGAGGAGGGGGCTGGCACATTCTTAAAGGTGCCCCCCCAATGGCTGCCTGATCAGTTACTGGGGTGGGCTACACTCCTGCCCTTGTCATGGCACCCAGGCCATTTAATGCCTGGTGCAGAATTCGTCAGAATGAAAATTTCTGCTTTCTGCCTTTTGCATAAATAGGATTCCTAGTCCTTATGATCATTGAAATGCTCTTGGAGTCTTTAAATAGTTTTTCATTTGTTTTGCATGGAGTCCACATGAAGCTCTTTTCCCTCCTTCGGATTCTTTGCAGGCTGGGAGGGATCCCGGTGGGTGTGATCGCAGTGGAGACCCGAACAGTGGAGTTGGCGGTGCCAGCTGATCCAGCAAACCCAGAATCAGAAGCGAAGGTTGGGAGCGCTAGAGTCATTTGCATTCCTGTACCATTGCTGATTTTATCTTTTCCATGAACCTGTATTGTTCTTCTCAAGCCGCCTTGTTGTTTTGGTGACCTCTACATTCCTTGTGTAAAAAGTCCGCAGACCACATGGCTCCTCTTCTGCTGTGACACATCCCTTGAAACATGGGCACTGTGTCGGGGGGGGGGGGGAGCTTTGGCCTGAATGTTTGTTTGAAAATGGCAAAAAAAACCAACAAACTTTTGGTAACCCCCCATTAGCCCCTGGCCCCTCAACCTCCTGGCTGCTGTCATCAGGATCTGAAATTTTTACCGGCTTTCCTTTTTACTAAGTTTTTGGTTTTGAAGGGTCCCCCCCCCAACCTCTTCTGTTCCCTCCTTCCTAGATAATCCAGCAAGCTGGACAGGTTTGGTTTCCGGATTCAGCCTTTAAAACAGCCCAGGCTATCAGAGACTTTGACCGTGAATGCCTTCCACTTTTGATTTTTGCCAACTGGAGAGGATTCTCTGGGGGGATGAAAGGTAACTTACGCACCTCTCCTTGTATGAGCTGACCATGGTCACCTGAGGCCCTTCTTCATGTGCCACCTGCATAGGAGGACAGGAAGGCAGCAACCTGAGAACGGGGCCTTTTCAGTGGTGTCCCCCCACTTGTGAAATGCTCTTCCCAGGGAGGCTTCCTTGGCACCTTCATTATATACCTTTAGGCACCAGGCAGAAACATTTCTTTTCTGCCAAGCCTTTGGCTGTTAATCACCCATGGCCTCGTTTAGTGGGTGGGATCTTTTAATCCTGCCTTTTAAAATAGCCACGTGTTTTAGATTTCTCTGCCTTGTTTTATGCTGGTTTTAATGTAAATGTTCTTTGATTATTGTTGTCGATCGTTTCAAGTTACTTTGCTTAAAAGAGTGGCAAATAAGTTTAATTTTAAAAAATCACCCAGTGATGTTACTTGCTCCCTCGGCCCTGGAGCTGGCCTTGACTCCTGCCCTCCTTGCAGACATGTATGATCAGGTGCTGAAGTTTGGGGCGTATATTGTGGACAGCCTTCGGCAATTCAAGCAGCCGGCCCTCGTCTACATCCCCCCCCATGCCGAGCTCCGCGGGGGCTCCTGGGTGGTGATTGATCCAACTATCAATCCTCTTCACATGGAGCTGTATGCAGACAAAGAGAGCAGGTGAGTGCTGAGGGAGGCGCTCTCCCGTTAGACAGTCTTGTCGTCAGAACATCAGAAGAGCCCTGCTGCTGGGTCAGGCCAAGGGCCCATCCAGGCCAGCATCCTGTTCTCGCAGGGGCCAACCAGAGGCCCCAAAGAGAAACTGGCCAGCAGCACCCGAGTGAAAGAGCCCTCTCCCCCAGGACGGCTTCAAGAAACTGGCATTCAGAAGCTTCTTCCAGCCATGGAGGCAAATAATAGCCATTGTGGCGAGTAGCCACTGACAGTCCTCTCTTCTGTGAATTTGTCCAGCCCTCTTTTAAAGCAATCCAAGTTGGTGGCCATCACTGCCTCCTGTGGCAGGGAGTTCCATAGTTATATGCTGTGTGAGGCAGCTGTGCTTCTGAATGCCAGTTGCTGGAAAGTGCAAGAGGGGAGGGTTGCTCTTGTGCCTGGATCCTGCTTGCGGGTTTCCCCTATTGGGCTTATGGTTGGCCCCTGTGAGAACAGCATGCTGGACTGGATGAGCTGCCTTTGGCCTGAACCAGCAGACTCTTCTTGGGTTCTTATGTTCTTAACATCTGGAGCCCCCCCCCCAGGGCCCAGTCTCTGATCCAAAGTGATCACGTCCATGGAGCCTGGCTGAACATCTCCACCAGCGTGTACTTAAAAGCCACAAGGATGTCTGGCTGGAAAGAGTGCAAGAGCCCTAATTTGGGCAGCTCCTGTAAGCCTCTGGTCCCTGTTTCTGCAAGATGGCTTTGCTTTCCAGGGGGGGCATCTTAGAAGCTGAAGGCACCGTGGAAATCAAATTCCGGAGGAAGGAGCTGCTGAAGACCATGAGGAGGATTGATGCCACCTATGCCAGGATTGCGGAGCAGCTGGGTAAGAAAAGAGAGAAGGGCTGTGGGGCTGTTTCCTGCCTCCCTACCCCCCCCCCACCTTCCCCTTAAAGCTTGGCCTTGGAATAAGGTTTCTACCCATTTTCAAAGGCCATATTTGATCCAGGGTGGGGAGGTGGGGGAGAGCAAATATTCTTGATGTGCTCTTTTTGGCATGTTTTGCTAGAGCAGACTGCACCACCCTGGCACCCTCCACCAGCCCCATCCAGCACAGCTGCAGGATGACAGAACCATGGTCCTGCTGGCTGGGCTTGAAGGAAGATGCCATCCCAAACATCTGGAGGGCACCAGGTTGGCAAAGGCTCCTCTGGTGAACCTGGAAGTCAGAAGAGAGGAAGCTGCTTTCTGCAGAGTCCAACTAGCAGTCTCTCGAGCTCAGCATTATCCACACCAATTCTTTGGGGTTTCAGGCAGGGAGTCCTTTCCAAGACTCCCCAGGATACCCTATGGGAGATGGCGCCTGGGACCTTCTGCTTGCAAGGCAGATGCCCTGACCACTGAACTCTATAGTCCTTCCCTGCACAGACTTCTTCCTCCCTGGCATTTTCCTCCCTGCCACGGATCAGCCGCTTTTTCTGGTGTCTACAGATTTTGTCTTCTCCCACAAAGACTTCTTGTATTCTGGGATTAACAGGTTCCCTGAGGCTCTCTGCAGAGGAGCACAAGGAGCTGGAGAAGCAGCTGAAGGCCCGCGAGGATTACCTCCTCCCCATCTTCCACCAGGTGGCAGTGCAGTTTGCTGACCTCCACGACACACCAGGGAGGATGCAGGAGAAAGGAGTCGTTACAGTTAAGCCATGGGGTTTTTTCTTCTCGCTCCCAAATTCTCTGTTCTTCCAGCCTCTGGAGTCTGATCATCCCTCATGCCTGAGAAGGTGTAGGAACTGTTTTTCATTTCATTCAAGTTGGAAAAACAAGGGCTGGAATCCTTGTTCCACTAATGCAGGGGTCTGCAACCTTTAAGACAAAAAGAGCCACTTGGACCCGTTTCCGAAGGGGAAAAAAACTGGGAGCCGCAAAACCATTGCGACATTTAAAACAAATATATCTCCGGAGCCGCGATCTGACAGCGGGCGGGAAGGTGACGTCGGGACGGTGTGTGACTAATGCACGCACCGCCCCCATGCGACGTCACAGCCAGTACAGCGCCCGCCACAGTGGGGAGTGTTGGGGCGCACAATGCGCCTCCTCCCCTCGCTAGTATCTGCCCCGGAGCCGCGGCAAAGATGTAAAAGAGCCACATGCGGCTCCGGAGCCGCGGGTTGCAGACCCCTGCACTAATGCTTGCTGCATCTCCTTTGTGCTCCATCTCACGCTAACCTCTCTCACAGGGTTGTCATGAAGATAAAATGCAGGGAAGGGTCTTTGTCTGCTGGGCAGAGTGCCTTGGAGAAAGCGTGGAATGAAAATATAACCATACGCTTGTGGGCTCATCAACCTGCTCAGCTTCTGAGCCATACTTGCCCAACCTGCTGCCCCCCAGATGTGTTTGCCTCCCACTCTCATGGTTGGCCCCAGACTTGCTAAGTCTTGTCACAGCAGAGTTGACGTAGAGCATCATTCAGGCTGCCTAAGGGGGCGTTAAGTATGTCTACAACACTGGATAATGTGAATATCCTGATAAGCTTCCTCCGGCCAGTGCAATAATTTATTAATATTCCCATAAAAAATTAACTAGCAACAACCTTATTTGCTCCCTTTTAGGACATTCTCCAGTGGAAAAATGCCCGGGCGTTCTTCTACTGGCGTTTGCGGCGCCTCCTGCTGGAGGAAGTCGTGAAGGCAGAGATCCTAGAGGCTCACAGCGAGTTAAGCAACAGCCACATCCAGTCCATGCTGCGACGATGGTTCCTGGAAACGGAGGGTGCCGTGAAGGTGCTTGGCTTGGCTCTGTTGCAAGGATGGGGTAGCCTCTGTTCCCTCCACTGAGGTTGGACTCCAGCCCAAGCCAGCGTACTCTGGGGGGGCTGGGTGTTCTCCCTCTTTCCACCTCAGCTGCTGGCCCCGCAGCGCCTCCAAGGGTTTGGAGATACACCGTTTGTATGTGTACATGGAGCCCTTGCAGCCAAACCCCTGTGTGCAATCTACCTGTAGATATAAGACGCCTTAATAATACAAAGCATGGGTAAAATTGTGGTGTTTTCAGAGTGGAAGGCAAGTTTACAGAGAGAAGGGGGCTTAAAGCCTGTGCATTTCATCCCATTCTCACCTCTGGTTAAATGGCTTTGGCAAGCTTTTGTGTGATTTTCAAAAACCTTCAAGGCCTGCTTGGTTGGAAGTGAGGGTGAGGGGTGCATACTGCGTGAAGGAGCCATACCCCACTCTGACCTCTCTTCAAAGCCAGTCTGAGTTTCCATTCCTCCTCCTCTAGGGCTACCTCTGGGACAACAACCAAGTGGTGGTGGAATGGCTTGAGAAGCACCTGCAAGAGGAAGATGGGGCCAAGTCTGCCATCCAGGAGAACATCAAGTACCTGAAGAGGGATTATGCCCTCAAGCACATCCGAAAGTGAGTGTAAAGCGAGACAGCAGGGGGGCTGCTTGAGGAAGCTCAGCTTGTTTGCTGCAGGGGCTGCATCTGGGCTATTTCTGGGTTGGAAAGAGTTGCATAGCAGGGATCTGGAGGGATGACCGTCCAGTGCTTGGTGCCTGATTCGCATTGCAATCGCCATTGCAAGTTGAAAGTGCAGCATGGGGCTTCTGAATGCCAGTGGCTAGAAGCCACGAGGGGAGGGGGGGAGTACTCTTGTGCTTGGGTCCCGCTTGTGGGTTTTCCTTAATGGGCATCTGGCCAGCCGCTGTGAGAGCAGGATGCTGGGCTGGGTGGCCTCCCATGGGCCTGATCCAGCAGCCTGCATTCTTAAATGACCTCCTTCCTTCTCCCTCATAACACCCCCTTTGCAGCTTAGTTCAAGCAAACCCCGAAGTTGCCATGGACTGCATCATTCACATGACCCAACACATCACTCGTGCTCAGAGGGCCCAGATCTCTCACCTCCTGGCAACAATGGACAACCCTTCCTCCTCGTGACTAGGGCATAGCTAGGGCAGCAGGAACAGGCTCACGCCCACCATCAGCCTCCTTCAGACCTGACAGCCTCGTGGCCAAGCGGCGCAGCACAGAATGCATCTTCAGCGAAGGGCTCAACCAGCAGTTCCCAGAGCACAGCCACGTGGCAGGCGCAGTGGAACGGGCCTTTGGAGGACAGCTGTCTGTCGTGCACCTTTGGAGGACAAAATGATCCCCAGCTGTTTGGCTGGCTATCAACCGAAGGTCATCTGCAAGTGTATGTCACCCAGCTACTGGTGTCCAAGACAAGTCTCACCAGGTGTTTTCACATCAAAATGTATTGTCTTTATAAAATAACAGTACCAGTTTTCAGTGACTTTAAAAAAAAATAAATGTCTGTGATAGAATTGTGCATTGGGGAACAATGCCAGTAACCACTTCCAAACCAGTCTCCAAGGCCTTGGCAAAATGTTGTGTCACACAGACTGCACTGCAGCCACGCTGCACTACAGAACACATTGCAGAAATTCCTACAAAAAATGTTGCTGCTTCTTGGTTGCAGATGACATTTTTAGCCCCATTTGCCTGATGTAGGAAGTTTTGTCAATTTTCCTAATGAGAGGGATTATTCCGTCTCCCTCCATCATCCTTCCCAACTGCATCCCTTGAGCGCAAGGCAATTCTGCCAGGGTCTGCCCACCTCAAAAGCAAAGCAGCATCTCCACCTTCGGTTGGAAACATTTGCCCATTTCCTGGCGGTGCCTAAGGCTGTGCCTCAATCGCCAACCTAGTGGTTCCATCAAAGGTTGGCCTAATGGGATTAAGCGGAGGCCATGGCCGTTGGAGGCATTGGGTAGGTTGTTGGAATAGGCTGCAACCTGGGAATTCACAGTGCATTTCAAAGGTGTAAGCACCTGGCAGGTGGAATGTATTGTAATCTGCATAATGTTGAGCACTTATATAAGTGTGTAAAGGGCAAAGGTGGCAACCGAAGGGAAGTTTATGTTGCTAATCCTATCCACTGTTGAGTATTGCATATCCTGACAGTCGCACTAACGTTCCAGTGTCCAAACCAGGCTGCCATGGACTATTCAAGCCCAGGTGGGTGTTGAGGAACATGTTGTGTTGAGTTCAGTGACAGGTGGGAGTTTTTTCTAAAAGAAAAAGAGAGTTCTGGTTTCTTCCTTCAAGGAAGGAAGCACCAAGTTCAAAAAAGTTGCTCTTTCTCCTAGCAAATATATTAATTTATGTGCACATTGTCATGGGGGGGGGGGTTCCTCTACTGTTCAAGCGTCTAATAAAAACAGCAATGTTTACTAGAAATGATCCTCTCTGGATTTTATTTACAGATGCCACATGCATTTTGTCTGTTACCATGTCAGAGACTCACAAATTCTCTGAGCATTTCCAACTAGATTTGTTCTTGGCCATAAAGCTATTTCCTCTCCATTGCTCTTGTTCTGAATTGCAATCTTGATTTATTTTTGGACATACGTCTCTTCCATTACTGCCTCTAGCATTAATCCTTCTTTATTGTGATTTTTTTTTAAAAAAAATCATAAGGCCAACAGTAGTAAATTATTGGATGGCAAGTCATGTCATGTAAGCAGAACTGACATTACATTTTCCAAGGGAGGTTTCCTTAAACAATAAAAATTCTGTTAGTGGTCACTTTTCTGGTTTTCATAGAACCATAGAATCACAGAGTTGGACGGGATCCCAAGGGTCCTCTAGTCCAGCCCCCTGCAGTGCAGGAGTAACAGCTAAAGCACCCTGGCAGATCGCCCCTCAACCACTGTTTAGAAAGAGTCTACCACCTCTTGAGAAAGTTCTTCCTATTGCTTAATGAGAATCTCTTTTTATTTTTTGTAATTTGGATCCATTGGTTTTAGGTTAACTTACATTCCCAAACCTTTCTAAGATTGCGTGTGTTTGGGCAGGGGCTGCAGGATTGCTATTGATGCCATGCTGTCCTTTTTCACTAGTGAAGACATTTGTGGGACCTTCCTGTGAAAGAGGTTGCTGATAGGCAGCCGGTGGGCTCAGCCACACTTCCGCCAGGAAACTTGCTCTTTACTGCTGAATGGGAGTAAACGTTTGTTGGGTTTTCCGCAGGTAGACTTTTGCTCCCATTCAACACTAAAGAGCAGGTTTCCCTGGGGGAAGCGCTGGGACAAGTGGACATGTGGGCGAGCCCTGGGTCTGCTGCGTCATATGAAGGCTTGACCAAAAAGACGCCCAGGAACCCGAGAATTAATAGCAACTCCTGCTTTTGTTTTATATGATTCTGGACTTGGTGGGGATTTACATCTGAGTAAAAATATCCATATGCTTGAGTTATCCCAAGCTGAAAAACCAACCCAGTCCAGAACATCACTTCTGCTGCCCTGAAAACAGCAGAGTCGCCATGCAAAACAGTGTGAGGAACGTCCGGCCCACGGGCGACTGATTCTTCCAAAACTACACCCAGCTTTTCATCAGCTGATGGACAGGGGTAGGGTTCAATTCTTTATTGGCATGTGATTTCAACACAGTAAGACTGAGCAGGGGGTCAAATCCTGCTCTGACTCCTGCAGAGAGGAGGACTGAGCTGTCTGCTCATCAGCTGATGACAAGGGAGTTCAGTTCTGCTCAGGGTTGCTTTGCAGTCACCTGATGTCATTATGACGCCAGAAAATTGACGTGTGTGGTCTCACCTGCCTGTCACAGTTGGCCCCTGGGGGTGGAGGGAGATAAGCGTCTGGCCTGCTGAACCAAAAATATTGCCCCCCCCCTCACTGTAAACAATAGCAGATTTGCATTACTTCTGGCAAAAGAGAGCTCCGATGGCAGCCCAGCCGTATGATGGGGCTCAGCTCTCCTGGCCATCTCTTTCTGCAGGGCTGCTACCCTGACACCTGCCTTGATCAACGTTCTCAGACTTGTGATTGTGCAAACAAGCCCAAGAGGAAGGAACTTTCCCATTCAATATTTCCACAGTCTATAAAGAAGAGCAAATATTTTGTTCCAGATCTGAAAAAGACTTTATAAAAATTCTATCCAACCAGTGTTTAGTAAAACATTATTAAAAATATAAATATTACATCAAGGTTATACTGGCATCAGCAGACTAAACGTTAAATTGTAAGTTTTCAAATTTTAAAACCAGTTTCCAGTTTTTCCTCCTGTTGGTGGACCTATTCATTTATTTACCTTGTGACCTAATGCTGCAGCCCTGGAAACACTCACCTGGGAGCAGTAAGCCCCACTGAAGAGGGTGGGGTGCACTTCAAAGAAAAGATCCACAGGAATGAATTGCAAAAAAAGAGCCACAGTCCTTTTTCAGCTGTAGAAAAGCCCTATCGGTTAAACATAAAAAACAGTATTGGGTCTGGCACATGTGCCATTTTATCTCTTAAGTATCCAAAGTACTTCTTTTAAAGTTCAGGTAAAAAAAGGGAAAGAACCTGACATAAAAGTTTTGCAGTATTTTGCTGTGCTTCTGAATAATTTAAGGTTTGTGTTTTGTTTTCCTGTCACTACAACATTTTTTAAAAAAAATTGATGCTGAATACACAATTCCTTTTTGTTTTCATAAAAATAAATTATAAATAAAATTTACAACAGTAATACTGCCTAGTACAATAATTAGGAAATACTATACACAAGTCTAGAATATAAATCCTAAATTATTTCTCCTTTGTTTTAAAAGCCTAAGGTAATGTTTTATCCAGTGTAAAGTTCCTTATTTAGTACAGCCTTTGCCAAGCCGACGCTCCCCAGATGTTTTTGGCCACGGGTCCCATCCATCCTGGCTCACACAGATGTGCAGGTGGGGCCGAGGCTGGAGGGCACAGCTTTTGGTGAGGGCTGAGCTGAGACCTTCTCTACCAGGGAACACGAGCCACCCTCCTCCCTCGAGAGGCAGAGCCTTCCTGGCACCTCGGAAGACTCTGCTGCCCATGGCCTGGACTAGACTGAGACCATCTGGCAGCTGCTCAGGGGCTTCCCAGAAGGGATGGCTGAAGACTGGGCAGAGGGAGGATGCTGGAGGGAAGGGAAGGGAGAGCCGAAGGAAGGGTCCACAGCCTGCAGGGAGGGAGGGTAGCTGGATGGTGTGGCTTGAGATGGACAGAGGGGAGGGGAGATTCGCCCCCTTTTGCCTGAAGAGAAGAGAGGCTGGTCAAGAGGCAGGGGGATCACTAATGGAAGTGAAGCCTCTGGGAACTGGGGAAGAAGGTCTGGGGAGGAACCACCCGCAGGCCCCAGAGTGGAGCTGGGGGCACACAGTTGCAACTAGTGATAGAAAGCTCAGCCAGTTGCGGCTTGGACTGTCACAAATGACAGAGCAACCCTAATGGGCTTCAGAACAGCCCAAGCACCAGCGGGTTGGGGTGGGGGGGGCTTTGCTGAAATTTTGCAGCTTGCCTTGGAGCACACCAGGATCCCCTCACATCAGATGGTGTCTTCAAGACGATGCATCTCACCAAAATCTCTTGCTTGGGATGCTTGAAGGAGCAGCAAGGCATGTTCTCCTCCCCAATTGAGATAATTTTGCAGGCTCAAAGCACCCCCAGAAGGAACTGGGCTTCTCTGTTTCTCAGTCAGGCTCAAGGGACGGGAATGGCTCTTTCAGAGAAGGGCGATAGGCTTGTTTCCTTGGGCGCTGATGTACTGAGTGGCAGAGATGGGGTCCAGCGTTGTGTATGTTGTGTAGAGGCCTGTCACTTGCAAGTCTGAAAAGGAGGGGTGGTCGGTGTTGTTGCTGGAGGCAGGGGTGAGCCCAGCGGGGGCCAGGTCGCAGTCAGAGAGGGCCAGAGAAGAGTTGCTGAAAGCACCCAGGCTCTCCAAGGTGAAGCTCTCGTCTTTCATCTCTTCCCAGATGTTACCTTTTCATAATAGGGACAACAACAGAGCAGTGAAGATTGGTGACAGTTCAGCTTTGAGAAGGTGGAAGGTGCAAGAGAGGAGGATTGCGAAACGCACCAGTTGTCCACAATCACATTGGCTCTAGTGAGAAGAGGCCCATCTCCCTCCAGGATGGAACCAGCCAGCTGTCCTAAGGAAGGCCCATGAGTGATCCCCATCTCAAACCTCATGAGGACCTACCTAGATCCCCACTTGGACCCCTCCACAGCTGAGTTCAAATCCCACATTAAAGAATGATAGAGTTGGAAGGGACCCCAAGGCTCACCTAGTCCAACCCTCCGCAAGGCAGGAATCACAGCTGGAGAATCCCTGCCATCCAGCAGTCATCTCCACCCCCCAACTCTTCCCCTTACCTTGTAGTGCAAAGTCCATGATGCTGGGGTCAAGGGCATCCACCTCTGCGTTCATGTCGGTCATCACGCTGAGGAAGTCTGGGGCACGGCTCATCGGATGCTGAGGAAGGGGACTCTGGCCAAGAGCGTGCAGCGGGTGCAAGGGAGGGGTCTGCGCAGGAGCAGGCGAATCTGGAGTCATGCACGCTTGCGTCTGGATCTGGTGGTGCAGCGGGAGGGACTGCAGGGCGAGTGTCATGACCGGCTGGGGCTGCAAGTGTGAGATGCGCCCTGCGGCTGCCGCCATGTGGCTCCGCGTGGAACCGTCCCCCTCAGACTGCTTGCTCAGCCGCCTGCAGCTCTCGGGTCGGTCTGTGATGAGCTTGTCCAGCTCCTCTGCAAGGGGAGATTGCCATTGATGCGTGGGGAGTAAAGTCCCTCAGAAGGGGCCCACAGCTCAAGAAAATATAGAAATTATATCCTTTCACAGCACTAAGGCCACATTCACGCAATACACTTAAAGCGCTGAAAGGCGGCATATAAATAGATACCAACATAGCATAAAATTGGGAGCCCTGTGCATGGCCTCAAGTGCCTGGGAGGAAAAGCAGACATAAGCTTTAAAAAAATTAAGAGACCAGCTAAACGAGCTGCCGTCTGTGTGGGGGGAGCAGCCTCCATGTCCGTGGGCATCACCCTCCGTGCATCTCCTCCCCTGCAGGGGTGCGGCAGCCACATCCGGTGATTTTGCCGTTTCTCCCCCAGGAGCCTCCTAGCCAGGTGCCGGCCTGCTGCTCACCTGGGTTGGCCATGCTCCGGAGAATGGCTGCCAGGTCTTTCCTCTTCCACTTTTGCATCTCCTCTTCCATCTTGTCTATCTTGGCGGGGTTGAGGGCCCACAGGCAGCCTTTGCGGGACGTGCCGCTCATCTTATTCTCCACCTTCTCAAAGCATTTGTTGAGGGACAGGTTGTGGCGGACGGAGTTCTTCCACCCATCGGGCGCTGTCTGCAAAAGGGAGCAAGGCCACTTCCTCAGGTCATTTAAGAAGAAGAAAAGCCCTGTGTCCAGGGCTGGGATTGTGCCCTTCAAAGGCAAAGCACCAGCGAGCACTTCCATGGGGCAACATCATTGCTATGGGACCCAAATGGGTCCTACGTGAACAAAGGTTGCAGCAAGGACCTTTTAGTTTAGAGAAAAGGTGAGTAAGAATGATAGAAGTTTATAAAATTATGCGTGGTGTTGAGAAAGCTGACAGAGAAAAAGTTTTCTCCCTCTCTCATAAGACTAGAATTCATGGACACCCTATGAAGTTAAATACTGGGAGACTGAAGACAGATCAAATAAAGGACTTTATCATGGAGACAGACTGTGGAACTCCCTCCCACAGGAGGCAGTGATAGTGACCAACTTGGATGCTTTACAAGAGGATGGGGCAAATTCAATGCCTATCAGCCAGGATGGCTCTGCTCTGCCTCTGCAGTTCTCCATGTCAGCTGCAAGGCAAGCCCTGCCTCTCTCACCTTGAAATAGGGGAAGTGCTCCTTCATAAAGCTGTAGATCTCGCTGACGGGGAGGCTGCCCGTCTTGCTGTTTTTCAGGGCCATGGCAATCAAGCAGCTGCAAGGAAGAGGAGAAGTCAGAGTTTCCTCCCTGCCTTCCTGTTCTTGTTGCTGCTTCCATTTATATTCCACCTTCTAATCCAAGGAGCAAAAAGGTTGGAGTACATGGTTCTCTCCTCTTCACTTTAACCTCACAACCACCTAGTGAGGGAGGCTTACACTGAGAGACAGCGAGTGGCCCCAAGGTCACCCAGTGAGCTTCATGGCTGAGGGGGGAAACTTGAACCTTGGCCTCCCAGGTCTTAGCCCAGCACTCTTGTTCTGGTGGTGCAGAACGTTCCCCCCCCCCCTTTTGCAGACCGTTCCTCGGAGTAATCTCTCCCCATTTCAGTACCTCCAGGGCACAGTAAGCCCCCTCCCACGAGCCATCCCTTCTGCATTTACAGGACTTAGGTCCAGTTAAGGATTGTTTTGCAATTTTTTCACAGCGTAAAGTTCTTTTCTCATTTATGATGGAGAAGTGAGAATGACAGAGGATGTTTACTGTGGGATGGGTGCTGTTTGCGGATGCTGCAGTTCTGCAACACCCACACAACCCGGCTGGCATCAGCATGTGGGGCTTGTTTGTTGTTTGTTTCTCTTTAGCTGGATTGATCCTTAGTGGGGAAAATCCAATAAGAGAAAGAGGAAAAAGAAACTCTGTCACTAATTACAGTACAGTTGCACCTTACATTAATTTAACTGGTGCAGTTTCAACCTTGCGCTGTTAAAGGCTGGCCTGTTGGGACTATGCAAATTAAAGACACATGAGGTTTAAGTGTGTTCATTCCCAAATTAAGCCCCAGACCTGGAAGCCCTTCGGAACAGCAACTCACTTCAGCTGTAGTTGCTGAGTTTGGGGCACAGAGTTCTCTGGGGATAAGACGGGCAGGTGTGCCTGGGCAAAGTGTGGTCCTTCTCACCTGTAGGAGTAGATAGGCTTGGGGTAAGGCTTCGCCTGCTGTTCCTGGGTGCTGTGAGGAGCCAGGCGGGGGGGCTGTGAGTATTGAGGCTGCGTCCCGTAAGAGGTGCTGTAGATGGTTGTTGGAGGGCACTGGGGTGGGGAAGAGGGGAGGGGGGAGAAAGGGGGGAAAGTTTCAGCTCTCTCAGCAGTTAAATAGAGACTTTAAAGACCTTTTCCTTCATCATAAGGGGTGGGGAGAGGAGGATACCAAGACACAGATATAACTTATAACATTACATGTTAGCCTGGACTGAGAGGTGACATGATAGCCAAAATTCTGGATTTATATTTGGATTTAAATCTAGGCCTCCTTCTCCAAAGCCAAATCTTTAGATTAAATCTCTGGATTTAAACCTGGGCCTCTTGCTCCAAAATCAAGGCCTGAACCCCACTTTCGTCTGACCCATATTTTGACCATATTGTGTACAAATTGCTCTCCTGGGTCCGAGGGCTTTTCTCATTGTTCTGCTGCTGTGCCTTGTGAAAATCCAACCTTACCCACTGAATCTGAATTTATCAGATGTGCTGGAAATCCAAAGAGAGATTGAGTTTGACCGAGCTTCAGTTCAGTGGGTAAGACTGAATTTTTGCAAGGCACAGCAGCCAAAGGACGAGAAATGCCCTCAGACCCAGGTGAAATAATCAAGACACAATATGATCAAAATACGGGTCAAGTGAAAGTGTGGATGAGCCCTACCTCTGCATTAAATTGGGATTAAATCTCTGGATTGCAATCTGAGCCTCTTGCTCTGAATCCAAACACATGCTGCTTCCTCCACCAACCCCCCCACTGTGGCCCCCTGCCATGCTTTCAAATAAAGGCAAATAAACCCGCAGCAGCTCAGCTTGGGTCACTTGCCCTTGACTTGGCTGCGCTTCTTTGTTAAAGTTGTTTTACGTCCCCTTAAAGCTCTGTGCCTCAACATGCACACAGCCTCGGGAGCAGGAGATGGTACCTGTTGCGCGTGTTGAGCGATGGTGAACACCTGCTGGACATGGCGGGGCAGAGGAGGGAAGAGGGGGGCTGCCTGCGCTTGCAGACTGGGAGACAGCTGCCCCCCAACCACATACTGGCTTATCTGCTGCCAAAGGAAAGAGAAGAGGAACGTCAGTTGAACCAGGTCAGAAACGCCTCCTTGGCCAGGAATGGGGAGGGAAAGGAAGTGCTTACATTGGCACCGTGAGATGAAACGGTGTTCAGTCCTCCCAGAATGCCTTGAGGCAGGCTGGCCTGGATGTGGATCATTGCTCCAGGAGTCCCTGCGGTGGCATGCAGATTCCCTGGCATAGACCCTGCTGGGCAACGGGAGAGACACGGGGCATTGTGAGTCTTCCAGTGTGTGTGCAGACAAAACCACGCCACTCGCACGCACAAGAGAAGTGCCAGCACATGTCCATTTAGCACCCGAGGCACGCACAGAGGCCAAAACAAATGAATAAATATGCAGGGCGGTAGAAATAGGGAGGGGAAAACACTCCCCACCCCACCCCCTGAAAGGGCTCCCATAGCAGTTGATGGAGCAACTCAACATCCCTGCAAGAGACCTACCTGTCTGCTGCAGCACAGCATTATGGGAGCTGAGTCCAAAGTCCATCCTTTCGCTGGCCATTTGTTGCAGCCGAGGGACGTCCACGGAAGTCAGCCAGGACAGGGACTGTAAGTCACCAGGGAGGTCGTCTTCACCCAGTTGTGAAGGGTCAGAAGCCAAGAGTCTACAGAGCAGGGAAACAAGACGCGCAGGTGAGAGACTTAGGATGGGCTTTTCTCCAATAGTCTTGAGGCTGGACACAAATCCCTGTTGAGTGTCAGCCACTGCAACCCGCCCCCAATTCACACAGCATGGGCCCAGGCCCACGACTGGGAATCTGAGAAACTGTTGTGGACACCACAAAGCACCATAATTTTATGAAATAAATAAATGAATAAATAAATAAAGTTTAGAAAGCTTTAACCTGTACTTATTCTATTTCTAACTTTCTGAAAGTGTTTAATTATTTTTGCTAATTCTTATTACTGATCAGTTCATTGTTTTATCTTTATTGCAAACCACTTTGAGGTTGTTGTTTTAACAATCAAGTGGTGTGTACTTAAAAAAATAAAATAATTCTCAGATAAGAGGCTGGCAATGGTCAGAACCCCCACTCCCCCCCCCCAGACAACAGGCAAAAGCATTCAGAAGTTATAACCATCTGGGGTGGGGTGGGGAATCACAATTAAAACACAGGTAACAAAGAAAACATGGGATGCGGGTGGCGCTGTGGGTAAAAGCCTCAGCGCCTAGGGCTTGCCGATCGAAAGGTCGGCGGTTCGAATCCCTGCGGCAGGGTGCACTCCCGTTGCTCGGTCCCAGCGCCTGCCAACCTAGCAGTTCGAAAGCACCCCCGGGTGCAAGTAGATAAATAGGGACCGCTTACTGGCGGGAAGGTAAACGGCGTTTCCGTGTGCTGCGCTGGCTCGCCAGATGCAGCTTTGTCACGCTGGCCACGTGACCCGGAAGTGTCTCCGGACAGCGCTGGCCCTCGGCCTCTTAAGTGAGATGGGCGCACAACCCTAGAGTCTGTCAAGACTGGCCTGTACGGGCAGGGGTACCTTTACCTTTAACAAAAAAAACAAAAAACAGGCAACCTCTCCCAATACCAAATTAAAAAAAATCCATTTTAAAAAAAGTAAAAAGAAAATATTGGGAGGAGCAAAGGGTCTGGGTGGGCATGAAGGGGGTGTCTGAGGGCTCATGGTGCCCACAGGCACCACATTGGGGACCCTGGTCATACAGTGTTCAATATTATTGCACTTCCAAGTACATTAATGAAAGTAAAAATCCCATTTCACCTGGGTGCACAAAAGCACTGAAACCTAGAACCACAGTGTTCTAGCAGAATTTGCCACACTTGGCTTATTGCAGATTGAGCGTCGAAAATTTTCCTGTTATCTAAAATAAGATTATTTCCTCTGCCAACCTCAAAGCAAAACTTAGCTCGTTTTTCTCTTTTTAAGGCCAAGGGTGATTGCAGGAAGCAAAGGTGACGCCCCTGCTAGGACCCTCCTGGCTCCCCCCCCCCCCCCAGTGCTCTCTTCTTCCTCAGTATTAGTCCTTGCCTGCAAGATGGAATAACCCGCCTTGCCAGGCAGGGCTGGTGGAGTTCTGGGCCTGGGAAAGAGCATCAGGTGGTCCCCCCTTCCTCCTCCGCCATTGGCCAGGCTGTGAGTAAACAGGAGCATCAAATGGTTTAAAAACTGGGGAAGGTCCCTGTCGTTTGCAACAGTTGGCCCTGGGCATTGTAAGGCGAGGAGGCATTGTGCTCCAGCGACTGTTGGCCAGGCGGGGGGGGGGGGCCCACACGTGGCTGCCTTTTGTTTTTGGGATTCTTGCTTAATTGTTTTCTCCCCCTTTTTACAAACTTCCCATTAATCTGGCTGAATGACAGCAGACACACAACCCCGTGCCATCTGGCACTCCGGGGCCCCTGGCAACCTTCAGCCCCCCCCCCCAACAAATAAATGAGGTCAGGTGGGCGGGGAGGGTCAAGACCCACTGCACACGCCTCCTGTCAGCAAGCGCATGGCCCGCCCCCTGCAGCACATGGCTGGGTGGGAGCACCATCTCCTTCTCCAGCTGATCTTCCCTGGAGAACAAGCTGCTTTCTATGGCAGATCTAAGGGATCCCTGTTCATTCTTCTCCCTAATAAACACTTCCTCGTAAATCCGCCTTGTGTGGAGGAGAAGGGAAGGCGCCTGCCCCTTTTCTGTACCAAAGGGCACCATCTTTGCACAACTAGCCTACAGGGTAGACCTCCCACCCCTTTCCTGGGTCCCCACTCTGTATGGAGACAGGGGTTGGCACAGAGTTAGAGAGAAATATAGCTTTGAGAACACGCACTCAAAACCCTTTTAAACTTCTTGAATTGAATGTTATGAACCACCAACCAAGGCTAAAGCCAGCTACCCCTGGCTAGACAGTCTAGAATCATAGAACTGTAGAGCTGGAAGGGATGCGAGGGCCATCTGGTCCAACTCCCTGCAATGAAGGACCTGCAAGATGGTTGTGTAAATCTCTGTTATGTAAAAGGGGCTGAAGGGGAAACAATGGCACAGGAATAAAGCCTGCATTTCTAGCCATTGGATGTTTTGGATTTAGGTGGCTTTTCCATCTGAAACAGGCTTTGGTTCTGCACACCGTGAAAAACAAGCAGGGTGGCTCCGTCTGCCAACCGCTCTCCCCTCAACTGATTGCCCACAAGAGCGCAGTCGCCAAGCACTCACTCCAGGCACTTGGTTCTGTGAGGCCCCCAGTCCCCGACTCTGCCTAATGCCAGCTCAGGCCAGTGGTCCATGGCGCTTGGTTTTGTCAGCCTGGGCACATGAACTGCCTAGTGTGGGCGTGCACAGCCAGGGACGGGCATCCTTCCCTGGAGGGTTTTAAGCAGAGGTTGGGAGGCCTCCTGTCCTGGATGCTGCAGCTGAGGTCCCTGCACTGCAGGGGGTTGGACTAGAGGACCCTCGGAGGTCCCTCCCAGCTCTACCATTCTCTGATTCCATGATGAGCTCTGCAGGGTGCTTTCCCCAGCCCTGGCATAAAAGACCACCAGTTGAACCCAGACTTCCCTCATTGTGTTTGATTTGTTGTCCTTTCAAAAGGCAGAGTAAAAATGCCACATGGAGCAATGCTCAGATAATTTTTCTCCCCCACGGCGACCCCCATAACTCCCATTCCTGTGGCTGTTTTCATCTTAATCCACCAGTGACTCCAGAAGACAGAGGAAGCAGCTGCAGGGGCACCCCCTGCCCCCCATGCTGCTGGACCACAGCACCCATCAGCCCCTGCAGTCAGCCCAGCCAGTGGCCAGGGATGCGGGGAGATGTAGTCTTAACAATGCATGGAGAGCCAAAACAGGTTCCTTCCCCCTGAGGAGGGGGCTATAGAGGTCTCCTCCAAGGCAAGCACACAAACAGTAAATCCCACTCCATGGGGTGCTAATCACCCTTTGCAATGACATATTTCTTCATGGAGAGCAGGTTCCCTGGCACTCCACAGCTGGAGTAGAAACCAGAAGAAGCAGGCTTTATTCCTTCCTCTCACTTTATTCCTGATGGAGCCACAGAGCAAAACCATCCTGGATCCCAGCAAAGCCGGCCAGAGGGGGGCGTATTGGGGGCTGGGGGTCCTCCACACTTCCCTTTGCTCTGCATTTCTAGGCACAGGTCCAGGATTTCATGTCCAAGCACTTTTTTTCTGGCGCTTTCCCCGCAAAAGCCTGCTCTTTACTGCTGAAAACAATTCTGCAGAAAACCAGAACTGAAGTTTGATCTGATTCAGTGGTAAAGATCGGGTTTTCCTAGGGACAGCAGTGGGGCAAAAAAAAGGGGGGGGCAAGCTTTAGAAGTGCTTGGGCACAGAGCAGAAAAGCCCAGGCAGGACAAAGGGTCCTGTGGAGGAGTCCTCAGGCGGGAGCCCTATTTCCTGAGACACACAAGCGCAGGAGTGCGGCAGCCCTGGGTGCCACCTGGGGGCTGCACATCTAGTGGTTAGAGTGTCAGACTAGCACTCGGGAGGCCAGGGCTAGAGCCCCACTCAGCTATGAAGTCCCCTGGGCTCTGAGCCCAACCTACCTCACAGGGTTGCTGTGGGGATTAAGTGAGGAGGGGGAGAACCATGTGACCATCTTGAGCTCCTGGGGGGGGGGAGGTGGGATATAAACACAATTAATTATAAGATGAGATGAGATGTCATTGTGGGCCTGGCCATGCTTGTGTCTGTGCAGCACTCTCCCTTGCCGGACCAGGATCAGGTGTGCGCATTGTAGCCCTTGGGACAAAGGCTAGTTCTTAACATTTAAGCATCACAGCATCTATCAAACCAGGCAACAGGGAGCAGTGTCTGCACAAAGGTTTGATGGTCAGAGAACTGAAGGCCTCTCAGATCGGTCTTTCAAAACTGCGACTCTCTTCCTTCATTCCTTTTCATTCCCCTCCCCCCCCCCTTTAAAATACTGTATTGGAAACCGGGTCTCTTCTAAGTTCCGCAGCCCAATGGAAACATTTCAAGGGAGAGAGCGGAGTGTTCTCAGCACAATCCCAGCCTCCCGCTCACTAATTGGGGGCCAATTCCCATTTTGTGGAGTCTTCATGCGCCCCCCCCCCCCATGGAGAACTCGGGGCTGCAGGTTCCAGTCGCGGCTGCAGTGATAGCAAGAGAGTAAACAGACCTGATAGAATCTGACAGGTCCATTCTCTTCTTAAAATCAGGCAGTCTGAAAGATTTTCTTTTACATAATCCAATGTGCTTTCTCATGAAGTAGAACAAATGCTACCATGCACTTTGGGGTACAATCTAGGGTTTTTTAAATACACTTTTACTGCTTTTAAATGGGGTTGGGCAAATTAGTTTAGAATACATAATAATAAATTACAGCATTATGTTTTACAAACTTTGGGAACTCGGTTTGTACCGGGGAAAAAGTTCCAATAATAGCATGTATGCCTGCTTTTTTTTTTTTTAAGGTATTATGTTCAGCATGATCACTTAGAAATAAGTTCCATTTCAGTTTGTGGAAGGCTTGTATCTACAAATGAAAATGATATTTATTTTCCTTCTGTCTTGAATTCAAAATGATCTCACCCACTCAAAAACAATAACGTTATCTGCAAAACCTACTAGCAAGGCATATATAGGTTACCTACAACTTTTATTTAGCAATGAAATCCATCCTTTACAAATGCCAGGATATGTCAAGAGTCCACCAGACGAAAGAGGAGCATAAGGTGTTCCATGAACCTTTTCCCCATGGAGCTTCAGAGAATGTTAGCAAGTTGCTTGTTGAGCAATGAAAGGCTAGAGCAGGAATGTTTGCCGTGGGAAAGAGTATCTGAAAGTAGTAGCTGCCCAAAGCAAAAGGGTAGAAGACCCTCCAGCAGAGAGGGAAGGGGGCTTCTGAGTCGCCCATTCCAAATGCACAAAAGTTGAGGAGTTTTAAAAAGTGCTTTTGAGTAGGTTACCTGATGGTAGATTAATTGGTAGGAGCTTCATAGGTAAAGCTAAAGGTACCCCTGACCGTTAGGTCCAGTCGCAGACGACACTGGGGTTGCAGCGCTCATCCCGCTCTATAGGCTGAGGGAGCCGGCGTTTGTCCGCAGTCAGCTTCCAGGTCATGTGGCCAGCATGACTAAGCTGCTTCTGGCGAACCAGAGCAACGCACGAAAACGCCGTTTACCTTCCTGCCAGAGCGGTACCTATTTATCTACTTGGACTTGGATGTGCTTTCGAACTGCTAGGTGGGCAGGAGCTGGGACCGAACAATGGGCGCTCACCCCGTCGCGGGGATTCGAACTGCCGACCTTCCGATTGGCAAGCCCTAGGCTCTGTGGTTTAGACCACAGCGCCACCCGCGTCCAGCCAGGAGCTTCATAAAAAGGTAAAGGTACCCCTGCCCGTACGGGCCAGTCTTGCCAGACTCTAGGGTTGTGCGCTCATCTCACTCTAGAGGCCGAGAGCCAGCGCTGTCCGGAGACACTTCCGGGTCACGTGGCCAGCGTGACGAAGCTGCTCTGGTGAGCCAGCACCAGCGCAGCACACGGAAACACTGTTTACCTTCCCGCTATAAAGCGGTACCTGTTTATCTACTTGCACTTAAGGATGCTTTCGAACTGCTAGGTGGGCAGGAGCTGGGACCGAACAACGGGAGCGCACCCCGCTGCGGGGATTCAAACCGCCGACCATGCAAGTCCTAGGCGCTGAGGTTTTACCCACAGCGCCACCCGCATCCCTTTAATGAGCTTCATACCACAGTATAAAATGTAACCCAGTTTAACCCAAAGTACAGCAAGGCAACAACTGGGGGGCGTGGCTGTTTTTGTTGGTGGTGGTGGTGTGTGTGTGTGTGTGTGTGAGAGAGAGAGAGAGAGAGAGAGAGAGAGAGAGAGAGAGGGAGAGAGAGAGAGAGTACATATAGCAGTTATTCTGCCTCCTATCACATGGTAGGATGCAATAACATTTTAGAAAGCTGCAGTGCTTTGTTTTCCTGTCAATAACTTCAGAGAGTGGCAGGAAAGCAGGACACAATAAGAAGTTTCTAAAATTCTGAACTATGTGGAGACAGAGGAAACCTTTTCCGCCTCTTTTGTGATACTAGAACTTTGGGTCACCCATTCAAGCTTTTAAGCTGCAGTTTTACAGCAGACAAAAATTACAAACACCGCATGTAATTTAACTTAGGGAATTTGGTGTACAGTGGTGGGAAGTTCCACTGGTTACAATGTGGTGATTGGCCACCAACTGATATGGCTGCAAAGGGAAGTCAATAAGTTTCCAGAGAAGGAGTCTCTCAATGCCAACTGGGCATGATAGCTAAGTGGAACCTTGATATTCAGAGGAAAGATCCAAGATGGTAGGCGCAGATTCCCTGAAGGCGAGAGCCCAAAGGCATCTGCCCAACTGGCCACGCTGTACTGTACGGTGTACTCATGTAGATGCAAGGCTGATTTCAAGCCTGAGTGCTGTTGGAGCAGGGCCAGATGGAGACCCCGCCTCCCTGCTCAGGGCGCATCTGGACTGAGGGAGACAGGGAGGGAGATTCCTTTCCCCTGGACTATGGCTTGATTCAGCAAGACAATCCTTAGACGCTCAATATTCAAAGCGTATGGATGGCTGGCATTAACTTCCAAACTGCCATGGCTCATGCTGGATAAAGTATGGGGTTTAAACTAAAGAAATACACACACACACACACACACACAAACACACACACACGAAAAAAGAATTTTTAAAAAAATGGGTTTTATAAACAAGAATAATGTTATACCAATAAGTATACCAAGTTTTCTCATGTCATTTGTATGAACACATGAGTCTTCGGTAAAACAGATGGAGGCCAGAATGTGTCTGTGATTTTGCTACGTGTCAAAGACACCAAATCTCTTATGCACGCAGAACCCGTCATTCATTTCAGTGGAAGGGCTGAACCATGTTTGCACACCAAGGAGTGTACAGATGTTCTACCTGGCATTTACACACCTCCAGAAGCCATTTGAGGGGGACAGAAATCCCCAGTAGCACCTACTAAAATACTCTGCCAGGTTTCCAAGGGAAGGGCCCAGGAAGAAGGGAAGAGATAAATAATTATTAACCCTTAGTTACTGAGCACATCCTAAGATGTAAGAAATTGCCAGGCTGGAGAGCTAATTGAAAAGCAAAGGGCAACTGTGAAATTGATTTGTGTGCCTGGGGGCAAATGGCACTCAGAGCACCATTTCACAGGACAGCAGGGAGAAATACAAATTCATTAAGAAAGAAAGAAAATGCTCACCTATATTCTTGTGGAGAAGGGTGGTGGCTTTGCCCTGAATTTCGAATGAGGCCAGACATGACGGAGTTGATATCACTTTCTATCATTTCCTACATGGAAAGAAGGGGAGAGGACCACATAGGTATGACAGAACTACCCAGTATTTCAACAAATAAAGAACTAGCCTCTTGATTGTTTAAAATGCTATATATGATGACACCCAAATCTTACATATTTTGCTTCAGAAGAAGATTTCCTTGGATTTTTTTTTTAAAAACCTTTGTTGATGCTTAATGAGCAAACACTAGTATATAATGAGGAGAAAATCCACCATTATCAAGTGGATAAATTTGGGATAAACAACATTTTGCAGTCTTATGTGCAAGTCCAAATTCAGTAAGATTTACACAGGACCGACTTTCCAGGCATTTTTGCTGTGAGTGTCCTCATCTAGAGAGAGAGCAGCCTGACCTTACACATTTACTCAGAAATGCAGCCCACTGGACTCAAGGTGGACTTAGCCTTATTTTCAAAAGTACAACCCATTGAAGTGAAATAATTGCTCAAAAGAAAACAAATAAAGAAAGAAACCCGCTGGTTGCAGAAGTGGGTGAAAATAAACGAAGTCATAGCAACTGACAAGTTTGGGGGGCAATAATCACTCCAGCATCTTTTATCCCAATACCACTTTGTTTTCACTGGGAGGAAGGCGAAGCTGGTCCAAGACCCCCTTATGCCCCCCCCGGGTCCCGGGCTCCCCACCTGCGGGATCTCTTCGGGGCCCTGCGGAAGAGGCGCCCCTGGGCAGGGGGGGGGGGAGGCAGGTACCTGCACCACGATGGCGGCGGCGGCGTCTGCCCGGCTGCTCCCTTCGCCCGGCGGGCTGCGCTCTCCTCGCTTCCTCCCTCGCTCGCCAAACCGTTTTTAAATTTCCCTCTCGGGGAGCTGTCCAGCCTGGAGCATGCGCAGAAGGGGCGGGCCGGCCGGCGGGGGGGGGGGGCAGCGGCGGGGCAGCTCCGGGCAGGCGGCGCAGCGGCGCCCTCCTCTCTCTCTCTCTCTCTCGCCCGGCGGAGCAGCCTCGGCGCCCGCCCCAAGCTCGCCGCGGAGCCCGGAGGCAGCGCGCGGAGCCGGGTCTCGGCCGCGAGGAGCTCCCAGTCGCCCCGAGACGCGGCTCGGCTCGGCGCCCGGAGGGCGGGCCGGCCTCCCCTTTGGCGCCGCGGCGCCCGCGCCTCCAGCAGCGGGAAAGGGCCCGCGAGGACTGCCAGGAGCCCGGCCGGGAGAGGCCCGCCAGGCTGCCGCGGAGCAGAGCGAAACTGTGGAACTCCCTGCTGCCCCGGGCAGAGCCAGGGAGGCCTCTCAGGAGGGGCAGAACCTGGATGGTTTGGAAAGAAGATTGGACAAATTCATGGAGGAGGAGAGCGCTCGGGATGGCTCCTAGCCAGAGTGTGGATTGCAGAGGAGCCAACTCCTAGCAGCCAAGGTCCCCAATAAAATATTTGAGGGGCTGCTCCTTCCAAGTTGATGAGCATTGCCGTTCAAATGGTGTGAGCGCACCATGTCATGCGACTGATTATGCAGGGCAGGGCTTACTTGCAGCCCCCCCCCCCAATATTTTATTCAAGTTGGTTGGAGGCATCAACACTTCTGAATCCCAGTTGTTGAAAACCAGAGATCTTGTGCTCAGATCCTCCTTGCAGGTTTCCAGCAGGCCTTGGGCAGCTCCTGTGGAAACGGTTTGTGGGACCAGATGGGCCCCTGTTGGCCTGACCCAGCAGGGTTCTTCCAATGTTCTGATGTTTTCTGCCTCTGACTGTGGAGGCAGAGCATTGAGTAAGCCTTCTCTTGAATTTACAAAATGCATAAGCTGTGTGCAGCAATCCTGAGTCAACCTTCCTCTTCCTTCTTCCAGGTAAATTAAAGTAGACATGGTATATCGATAAGGAGTGTTCATCCGGTCTCTACTAGGGCATCATTCAGAATGTGTTTCTGCTACGACACACTGGCTAGCAAGTTCCAGTAAGGTAAAGGTACCCCTGCCCTTACGGGCCGGTCTTGCCAGACTCTAGGGTTGTGCGCTCATCTCACTCTATAGCCAGCGCTGTCCGCAGACATTTCCGGGTCATGTGGCCAGCATGACAAGCTACATCTGGCGAGCCAGCGCAGCACACAGAACGCCGTTTACCTTCCCGCTGGTAAGCAGTCCCTATTTATCTACTTGCACCCAGAGGTGCTTTTGGCAGGCGCTGGGACCGAAAGACGGGAGCGCACCCTGCCGTGGGGATTCAAACCGCCGACCATGCGATCGGCAAGTCCTAGGCGCTGAGGTTTAACCACAGCACCACCCGCGTCCCTAGCAAGTTCCAGTACTCTGCAACAAACACAGTGATTTGCTTGACATAAATAGAGCAAAGGGCTGATCCACGCATGACTATGTGCACCAAAATGGGCTAGAGAAGCGAAAAACAGCACTAGGAAAGTCTAGACACACACACACACTTAAATTATAGTGAATAACTGCTTTTAAACAAGCAACTTATTTCCTCAGAACGCTTAATGCCTCTTTTAATTTACCAGAGCATTTAATTCCCCCCTCCAATTGTGTTACAAATCCTCTTTGTATTTCTTGTAGATTGATATTTAAACTGAAATAGACATAAACCAGAGCGATAGGTGCTCCATTTTACAAGGCCAGGCCTCCCCACCCCCCATGGGTGAAATTTGCTTGTAATACTTTCTTTCAGTGTAACAAATTGTAGTTAAAATCATTTAGTGTGAAATTGCCCATTAATCCCACCAGGAAAAGGCATTTAGCAAAAGTCTAGTCACTTGAGAGCATACAGATGGTGCATCTGAGTTGTACAATAGGACCAACCACTGATTATATGCAGGGATGTAACGGACAAAAAGGTCTTCCTGAAAACCAAGAGAAGTGAGGGTGGTCCTAGTGCCTGACTGGTTCAAATAGAAGGCAGTCTTTACAGTATCAGCCACAAGCAAAATGCACAAGTATGTCGAGAACAACCAGGGCAGAGAAGGTGAAACGGCTGCAGAGTGAGGCCAGTGACTTTGTAGCTTACAAAGTAGCTCTCTGCACCTTGGCAGCTGGGAAGATTAGGGTGAAAGAACCAGATAAACTAGTGGTCAACTGCAAAGGGGACTCGGAGATTTAATTTGTACATGTTATATGAGAACTACCTTTGTAACAGAGAATTTTAGTAGATTTGTCTGTGGTTTTATTGTATATGTAGTGACTGTTGATGTTTTTGGATGATGCCATGGCCTTTGGATAGTGCAACAAAAGTTTATGAAGTTAAAAACATAGCCAGAATATATA
This sequence comes from Podarcis muralis, assembly GCF_964188315.1. Classification (NCBI taxonomy): domain Eukaryota; kingdom Metazoa; phylum Chordata; class Lepidosauria; order Squamata; family Lacertidae; genus Podarcis; species Podarcis muralis. The sequence continues at coordinate 58,000,491 of NC_135667.1, read as the reverse complement.
AACATCAATACCTGGGTGCTGCCCCAGAAAAAGGAAAATGTCTGCCTGGTGAGAAAAGAATGCCAAAGTTAGTGTCAAGTCCAGAACAGGAGAAGAGCCTGCGAGACCCGCCCCAGGGGCCCCTCTAGTCCAGACTCCTCTTCTCACAGTGACCAACCAGATGCCTGTGGGAAGCCCACAAGCAAGATTTGAGCACAAGAGGCCTCTCACCTCCAGCAGTTTCCAGCAAGTGGTCTTCAGAAGCATTGTTGCCTCTATTAACCTTAAATCTGCCTTGTAGGAATCCTTAGCAGATGACTGCAGTGCCTGGAGACAGTCAGGTCATGCATCCACAACAATGCTCAGAGGAGGAATGACTGCTGGGGAAAGCGCAGAGAGGAAAAACGCCCTGGTGCATCTGCAGCAACACAACCGGATGCCTTCCTCTGCTGCAACTGCAACAAAACATGTCTCTCCCCTATCAGTCTCTACAGCCACAGCAGGCGCTGTAACTCGCCAACCTTTGGACTTCATCACTGAAAGCACACTCCTTCAGTGTCTCCTGAGACAGATGGATACCAACTGTCTCCAGCTGTGGAGGCAAAGCAAAACAATCGTGGCTAGCAGCCATTGATAGCCTTCTCCATGAATTTGTCCAATCCTCTTTTAAAGGGCATCCCTGCCTCCTGTGGCAGCGAGTTCCATAGTTCAACCAATCTGCTGCGTGAATAAGTGCTTTCTTTTATCACTTGTGAATGTTCTGACATTGAGCTTCATTGGATGTCCGTGACTTGCTAGTGTTATGAAAGAGGGAGGGGGGAAAATTATTTCTCAACTTTCTCCATGTCATGTCATGGGGGTTAGTTCAAAACATCTGGAAAGCCCTATCCTGGGGAAGACTGCCCTGTTGCCCCAGCTGTTGGTGATGTTTCTTCCAGCACAATATCTTAAATTGTTTTAGGTCTTCTGTGCTTCCTGTTACAGACAGACCTACAAGGACATGCCTGCATTGTTGTTTCTCCCCATTTATTTTGTTGAGATAGCAGGTGTGCTGCTGGCATCTACTTTGGGGTATTGTCGGGACATGAAGTTGGTGTAAAAAGCCAGTCCCTTTGCAATGTGAGCTGTGTCTTCAATGTTTCATCCCCGTTTGCCCTTTCCAGATTCTACATGGACCAGGGTGAGACTTTTCTACACACATCTCCTTGACTGGCATTAATCAAATTGGAACAATCGAGGCAGGGGTGTTATTTTTATCCAGGGGCACTTTAGCCTGATGGATCCACCCGCCCTCCTCAAACGTCTCTGTCCCAAATCCTGCCACTGCTTCTTAGGTTGCTTCTGCTCAATTTTGACATGACTCGGAAATCCAATTAAACCGTTTTTTCACCTTCCCAGTCCCCAAATCCAACATTTCAGTAATTAGTAGAAACAAGCCACTCTCGCACTTGCTCCTTTTTGTAGTCCAGGGGGCTGTGTCCCATGATTTAAAACTAACATTTTCAAAAGCACTTCATGGTTTTGGGGAATGGTCAATTAACCTTCTGTTTCCTGTGGGGAACCCCGTGAAGAACTGTCAACAGTTGGGTTTGCAGAGATTTGCCCAGTGACCTATGAGGCCAGGAGGTTCACAGATGCATGTAACTGTGTCATCATAGATTTGTTTCCTGGGTGACAATATCGCAAGAGAATGAGCCAACTGCTTGTCGGTTTTTGGCTTCTTCTGTAGCACATGGGTGACCAGCTGAATCGATCACGATGTGCTCTCCTCCCAGCTGGTGTTATGGGGTGTACTAATGGGGAACACAAGGACAAAAGGGGATTTCTTGTATCTTTCAGACATTTCCCCTTCCTCTTTCCCTACATAATATGTTCTTATTGATACTAATAACTCTGTAGACCAGAGAAAAATTCACAAGCTACCAGCTGAGTTTTGTGTGCATTTTTAAACTATATATATAACTTGAGAGTAGCTATCCTAGTTGTCAACTATAGAGAAAAAAAGCAACATGCAGAGCAATCCTATACCCATAATTTATGCTGATGCAGTCGGGGGGAGGAGGGGGGAGGAATGTTGTAACTGCATCATCAGAACAGCTGCTGTATCCAATATTCACTTATCCTGGGACACACACACAAAACACAGGAAATGGTGCCAAAAGGGAGACACACATCCCCGGCTACCTACGTGCTCTTGTAGTGATGTGGATAAAAAATTGCTCCCAATGATGTCAGGATAGCTGCAAAGTTCTGCCACCAAAAGAGGTCTGGAGGAGAATAGGTGATGGTGCCATTGTGCTGCTCCCCTGGAAGGGGGCATGTGACCCCCCATGGCTGCGACCTCAAAACAGCTTTGGGCATGTCTCACGTTCTTCCCATGTAATAGAACTTCATCAGCCAGCCTAATTTAGATTGCTCCAATATACACTTTTCTAATAGGATACAATCTGCGGCTGAGAACATAAGATGAGTTGCTGGATCAGGCCAATGGCCCATCCAGTCCAGGATCCATGTTCTCACATTGTCCAACCAGATGTGTTTAGGAAACCCGCAAGCCGGACCCAAGCGCAAGAGCCCTGCCCCCTCCTGCAATGCCCAGCAATGGGCATTCAGAAGCACACGGAGGCAGAGCAGAGCCTCCTGGCTAGTAGCTCCATGAATTTCTCTATTCCTCTTTTAACGCCATCCAGGCTGGTGGCCATCACTGCCTCCCGTGGGAGCAAGCTCCATGGTTCACGGTAGCTATGCACTGGTCTATTCAAGCCCAAATACACAGAATCCACATTGTTATTAGCTCTGCAATGGATGTAACACAAACTCCCACCATAAGCTGTTTATGATGCGCAATCTCATCCGAAGGAATGGGTGCTGGACTATTGGACGATGGATTGCGTCCCTTTAAGGCAGTGTTTCCCAACCGGTGTTCCGCGGCACACTAGTGTGCCGCGAGATGTTGCCTGGTGTGCCGCGAGATGTTGCCTGGAGGGAGGCGGGCGAGGGCGTTTGCTTCCCGGAGGATGGAGCGAGGGCGCCCCCTGCTGGGCCGGGGCTCGCTCTCCCCAGAGGGTAAATCTGGATCAAATGGGGCGAGGGGCGGGCAGAATTCTGGGGGCCACTGATGCCCTACAGACCCCCCCCCAAGTCCTCCGGGGCGCGCGCTCTGCTGGGCTCTTTTCGGTCGTCGTGCTTGTGGGAAGCCGCCCCTTCCCTGGGCGACGCGCCACCTCGCGACTCCGGAGTCAGTCCCGCAGGCTCTCGGAGGGACTCGCGAGCGACGGCGCGGCGGCTCCGGGGCGCGCTCAGCCGGGCCGCCGCGCGCCCCCGTGCAGCCCCTGCTGCAGCTGCCCGGCGTGGAGCGCGACGCGGAGCCGGCCGGGCTTGGAGGCGCCCAGGTAGGGCCGAGCCGGGCGGGGGCGGGGAGGTCTCGGTCTGCTGCGGGCGCAGGAGTGCGAGCGGGAGAGGGGGAGCCGTCGGGTCTCCTGGAAGGAAGCGAGGCGGCGGCTGAGGGGGATGCAGCCCCGTCCCCAGCAACAGGCGCTCCTCGAAGTGAGGCCACAAGTCGGGGCTCGGACAGGGCCTGGAAGCAGCGGCTCCGGCTCTTGGGAGCAGAGAAGGGGACTTCGAAAGCGGCCTGGAGGAGAAAAGCCCCGATGCAGCGAGAGCGGGGAGCGTGCTGCCTTGTCCAGGCCTCCTCGCTTTGTGCCGTCCGCTGCCGGGAGCAGGACACGGGGGCTCCTCGTTCGCATGCTTTCCCGGGTGATCGGTGAGGGTTAGGGTTAGGGTTAGGGTTAGGGTTAGGGTCCCTCAGTCCCTCGCTTTGCTGCCTCCTCCCCCCCCACCCCCAAAGCTTGGAGGTTCCCCGGCAAGGGGGAGGGAAAAAATTTGAAAGTTACACTTTCGTGCCTCCCTCCCGGCGTGACGCTGCGCGCTGACGTCACGGGGCTGTAATGGTGGTGTGCCTCGAGATTTTTTTCATCAAACAAGTGTGCCTTTGCCCAAAAAAGGTTGGGAAACACTGCTTTAAGGCATTTGCTGGCTGCTGTTTGCAGTGGCTCAAGGTGGGTGGAGAATGCGGGAAAGACTGTTCTCGCCTCTCTCAGGAACATCATTAGACACAGAGAAGGATGTTAGTGGTTTTTTTAAAAAAAATTCTCATGGCCAAGAGAGACAGGAGGTGGTGCGCAGCTTGCACCGTGGTCGCCTACTAACAAGTGTCAAAGTCACCCACTGACAGTGGAGGTGCCAGGGCTGAATTGCTGCCAATAAGTTAAGCATCCCATCTGGGGGTGTGTGTGTTTAAAGAGCTGCTGACAGATAGTGATTGCCCTTCTCCGTGACTGAAGGGGGAAGCAATGTGTTGCCTCTCCTCTGCACTCAGGGTGGATTACTCATTCAAAATGACAGGTCCTGTCCAGCTTCTCCAAGTTTGGAGTGCTCTCGCTGCACAGATTGTTGTTGTTTAGTCGTTTAGTCGTGTCCGACTCTTCGTGACCCCATGGACCAGAGCACGCCAGGCACTCCTGTCTTCCACTGCCTCCCGCAGTTTGGTCAGGCTCATGTTTGTAGCTTCGAGAACACTATCCAACCATCTCATCCTCTGTCGTCCCCTTCTCCTAGTGCCCTCCATCTTTCCCAACATCAGGGTCTTTTCCAGGGAGTCTTCTCTTCTCATGAGGTGGCCAAAGTATTGGAGCCTTAACTTCACGATCTGTCCTTCCAGTGAGCACTCAGGTCTGATTTCCTTAAGAATGGATGCGTTTGATCTTCTTGCAGTCCATGGGACTCTCAAGAGTCTCCTCCAGCACCATAATTCAAAAGCATCAATTCTTCAGCGATCAGCCTTCTTTATGGTCCAGCTCTCACTTCCATACATCACTACTGGGAAAACCATGGCTTTAACTATACGGACCTTTGTTGGTAAGGTGATGTCTCTACTTTTTAAGATGTTGTCTAGATTTGCCATCGCCTTTCTCCCAAGGAGCAGGCGTCTTTTAATCGCCGCACAGATACTTAAGGTTAATTCAAGAACCAGTTATGTCAGATGGCCAAGTTCAAATCCCCCCTCCTCTCTCTCTCTCTCTCTCTCTCACACACACAAAATAGTATGTTTTGAAAGGCCTGAGCCAATAATAAACACCATCCACTGGGTTTGCTTCCTCCCATGTGGCTCTCATTTAGGACATATCCCCAGCACACTGTCTCCATTGACGGGTAAATATATATGTGTGTATTTTTTAATGCCTCAAGAGGGAGCTGAATGATAAAAGAAACCTGGCGCATTAACTAAAAGCTCTGTGATTTTATATTGATCTCGCCATGCAGATGTCAGCACTTCTAATAATTCTTTCAGTTACACCCAAACGCGATCAAGTTCAGGTTTTCGTAATACAATTAGGCTTGTATGGTGGTTCTGGGACGGGGCAGGAAATACTGACCTTTCCACAACTCCTCAATGTGGACCAGAATCACATTGCTTGTTTTCTTTGTCCCTGGATGTGTGATGTCAAATGGATCCCTCTCCTCATCTGTCCACAGTCAGTGGATTTTTCCCATTGGCCTTAAAGAGAGGGAATAATCTGATGAATAGCCAAACAGTAAAATGCAGCTGAAACGGAGGGGGGGCGTCCTTCACCTTTTTGTATTTGATTTACTTCCTACTTCCTTATTTAATCACTGGGTTCCTAAAGGCCCCCTTGGGTGCGAATGACCCATGTTTTGTTGCTAGGGATGTGCCACTGACCCAAGCCAAGACCCCTGCCCTAGTTCACCTATCAGACAAAAATGAATATATTCCAGGAGCTATCAGCTTCCATTATCACTAACTGAGCCTGGCAGGTGGAGACGGGCCTCATTATTTTTAATTGGGTCCTATAGTTCTGCAGTTAAATAAAACACAATGGGCGCAGTCATTCAGGAAGATCTGCAGAAGACCTTCTGAGGAATAGGAGCCCTCCAGGAGAATCCCGGCTCCCCCCCTCCACGTCTACTGGACTTTGGCAGGAAAGGACTGCACAGTGGATGGTGCCCAGCACAATCCTGCTCTTTTGTCTGCTTTGGAGTCAGGAGAAAACCAATTCTGCTCCTTTAATGTTTTTGGCCATTTTCAAAACAATGCACACTCTCTTAGGCGAAGGGGCCATAGCTCTGTGGCACACCTGCCTTGCAAGGAGAAAACATTGAGCTAGGTGGAGCCAGGATCTGACGTAGTACAGTGGTGCCTCGCAAGACGAAAAGAATCCATTCCGCGATCCTCTTCGTCTAGCGGCTAAGCGGATTAGCGCTATTAGCGATTTAGCGCTATTAGCGGCTTAGCGGCTAAGCTGTTAAAAGCCTATTAACGGCTTAGCGGCTTTGAAAAAGGGGGGGGGGAGCAAAAAAAATATGGCGAGACTCGCAAGACGTTTTCGTCTTGCGAAGCAAGCCCATAGGGAAATTCGTCTTGCGAAGCGCCTCCGCGACGGAAAACCCTTTCGTCTTGCGGGTTTTTCGTCTTGCGAGGCATTCGTCTTGCGGGGCACCACTGTATAAGGAAATCTTTAATAATGATGATGATGATGATAGTTTACAGTCAATCAATGAAGTTACTCAATCCACTATGAAATGTCTGTGAAGGCCTCATGATGCAGGCATTCTCAGCGGCAGCCCCACAACGGTGGAATGTGATTACGTGAGATGTCAGAGTCCGACCAGGCTGGCCCATCCATTTGGCCACTGGGAGAAGAGGATGGGCCATTGGCTCTTCTTAGGTTGTTCTCTTCATTCTCTTGCAGCCTTCAAGACGTTCCACCTTTTCACACCACCTTTAGCAACTTGTTTGATCTGAGCTGCATAACTTTCCAATGTTTACCTGATTTTGATAATTTTACATTATGCTGGATTAGCGTTGGTCCTCTTGGCTTTTTAGAAACATTTTTAAATATTGTTTTAAGATTTTGGCAGTGCTTTGCAGTCTTAAATTGTATTTTATTGCTTATCTGATACGTCATTTGTAAACATATTTTGGATGATTTTCCCCCTTGAAAAGTGGTATGCAATTTATTAGATAATCAATTACATCTCATTCCTCTTTGCTGCTTTGTGTGTGTGTGTGTAATCTGAGAGCTGAAAAATCAAAATATACTCAGTTTGCCATAAATGCTTCCATTGTAATTCAAGGTGGATGGCAGGGATGGTTAGATCTGTCAATTTACGTTTCTCTAAATTTTTCATTTTCCAGTATTTCCAGTCCAACACATTTCCACATTCATTTGTGTTAAATATCTATATATGTTGAACTTTTAAACATTAAAACTCTCTTCCTCCTAATAAATACACCTTTGCATGTGATTTTGCCTAATATAACACAAAGAATTTCCCCCAAATATAATACAGTTTAAATGTTATTTTAGCTTTTAATAATAAAGAAAAAATTAAATTGTCCCATAAATATGCATGTTTGAACACATTTTTCTGCATTGTAAAATCTGGAGAAGTGCAAATTTTAAAGGCAAGCTGCACTCTGGTTTGCATATTGTTTTGAGAATGAGACCAGTCTACATTAAAATGCAAACCAAACCAAATTTCTACCCCACGTCTGGTGAATGCTAAGATCTGAAGAAGTCCCAGAACATTTTCTGATCTCATGCATGCTTCCGTTTCACAAGGCCCTGTGATTTCCATTCCCATTTGCAATGAGCGCCAAAAAGAGCCCCTTCCCCTGGACAGTCCTAGGCTGAGAGGCTTGGCAGTTCAGGCAGCCCAAGAGCAAAGGCTTGCTGAGAAGACCTCTGTTTTTGCAAAGCTTTTGTTACACCCCAGCTCTTAATGATAAAGTCTTTTAAAAAACCCTAAAAGATGAGAAGTATTCACAAAAGTAAGAGTGAAGGTATAGCAGCCCTGCTTAATCTCTGTTGTCACCTTTGTCGTTGTCCCACCACCAAAAAAACAACCCAGGAAAGAGAGTTGGAGATTATGACCAGAATAACAGGGTGATACGGAAGGAGGAAAGGGGGGGGTACCCATCCTTCCCCACCGCTTCCTGAAGGGGCCCGAGGCGATGACCTCGACAGTGCCCAGCTCTGCCTAGAACCCTCAGCCCCCACACCGTTACACAAGCACCACACTATACCCCTGCCTTATGAATAAAAGGCTCTCTTTCCTATCTTTATACGGGCGAAATAAGCCCCATCTTTCTTATGCCTTCCTCTCGCCCTATTTCTAACGTGAGTAGACCGTATCATACTGTATCCCCATTCACTATACTGGGCCGTGCTTTAGCCAATCACAGCCATGCATTCGCCCTGCAGAAGCTAGCTCAGGGAGCTACTGCACGCCTCATTTCACTCCTGACAAGCTGCTGACGGCCCCCCACTGCGAGAACAATGGATCCGAAACCAGGGACCTCGTAAAACGGTCAAAATCTTGCTACAATGTATCCATTCTTGTTACAATGTATCCATTCTGTTTCCGCTTTTGATCAACAATACGGAATGGGTTGGAAAGCACCGAAACCTTTGGAAATTGATATAAAATCAACCGTAACTCCGATTTCTTCGCTCTTGGTGTCATTCAACTCAGTTCCCTTTGGACTCCATGATGCTACCCCTACTTCCATAATCCCCGAAACGGCAGGTCACGTACACAGGAACTTCTTAATCCTGTCAGATCATTTCGCCTAACCCTTCCTCCGGGCAATATTAGGTGGCAGACGATGCATATCTCTGGCCCATTGTCTTGCCACCACCGGTACTCAATAAATGTTTATCTATGTATATCTCTCGCTCTGCATGTTCCCCCCTCCCTTATCTCAAATGTTAATTAATGTAACCCCACCTTTCTTTAATATATTCATGACGTGTGAAATATATTCATGATGTAACTCGCGAAACCCAACCTTCCCATAATGTATTCATGACGTTTCGTGCACTGTATTCTGGGACACGGAGGGAACTTTTAAAAGTTTATGTCGCCCCATTCTCGGGGTTCAATCTCGTCTTGAACCTGTTGCGCAATAAACTTGGATCTTTGTAGTTTGCTCCTGCGTCCGGCTGAGCTCCTTTCTTCTCCGCAGGGACCCGCGGACTTAGTCCAACGAGCTGGGTGGCAGGGTAATTACGCACCCAGATTTTCCGTAACAAGGGGCAACAATGAGCTCATTCAGTCCTCAGCTGATGTTGGGCTGCCACATTCTTCAGGAGGGGCATGTCAGAAGGGAGGCAGAAAGGGACAGAGTCCTGATCTGGAACAGATGCTGCAAGCAGACGCAAGCCAAAGGAACAGGATTGCGTGACGTTACATCTCTTTCTGCTCTTCCTCTCCAGAGTCCCTCCAAGGCGATTTGCAGGCCACAGGGGCTTCTCCTCAGCCCCCAAGGATGCTCTCCCACAGCAAAGGCCAGCCTGGGTGGCTCTGATGAAATCCTCTCCAGATGTGTGCTCATTTCAATGCATGTGTATTGGAAAGCAGGTACCCCCTCTCCGCAAAGTGTGTTAAGAGTTGCAACATTAAAAACCATAAATGGGAAGTCTAAGCTCTGGTTTCCCACAATCGCAGGTTGTAACATAAGCTGTCTCTTCTAAGTATATTTGAGGAGTATATTTGGGGGGCGGCAATGTAAAGAGCAGGGACGCGGGTGGCGCTGTGGGTAAAAGCCTCAGCGCCTAGGGCTTGCCGATCGAAAGGTCGGCGGTTCGAATCCCTGCGGCGGGGTGCGCTCCCGTTGTTCGGTCCCAGAGCCTGCCAACCTAGCAGTTCGAAAGCACTCCAGGGTGCAAGTAGATAAATAGGGACCGCTTACTAGCGGGAAGGTAAACGGCGTTTCCGTGTGCTGCACTGGCTCGCCAGAGCAGCGATGTCACGCTGGCCACGTGACCCGGAAGTGTCTCCGCACAGCGCTGGCCCCCGGCCTCTTGAGTGAGATGGGTGCACAACCCTAGAGTCTGTCAAGACTGGCCCGTACGGGCAGGGGTACCTTTACCTTTACCTTTAATGTAAAGAGCTAATTGTACCCCCTTACAGCAGGACCAGTAATGATAACTGGGTTCGTTTACAATTTCTCCAGAAAATCAAAGACCAGTTCCAACGGTTTATACTGAAATAAAAAAATTAAGGTCTATATATAATAAATGTTCATAAATGTACCAAGCAAACACGTACATAAATATATGAACCACATGTCTGAAGCAGCACAGGAAAACAGCCTGGAAACCATTTTGACTCCCAAACTGACCAAATGATTTCTCTGCAAGGTCAAGGAAAATGGAAAAGCCTCTCCATTGTCTTTTCATTTTTTTAAAAAAATATTTTTATTACATTTTCAAATACACAATCAGAAATATAAAAGCCATAGAAAAGAAATAAAAAAGACAAAGAAAGAAAGAAGAAAAAATCCAATTTTCAAAAACATTTTTACATAGCCAATCGGACTTCCTCACATCTCCCCTACCATGCATTCTTTACAATAAAAATGTCAGCAAATTATTACCTTTTTTCATATCTTATTTTGTACCTTTCCAATATTATATTTTTAAATTTAAAATACTTTTTGTCAATTACTTGTACCTTAAATCAACCATAGTAATACTTTAAATTTCAACCTTTTCTTACTTATAACTTAATTTCCTGTTTCAGAAATCTAATTGCTGAAGCTAAAACTTCCAAATCGTGCAGTTTTTAACATTCATACAACTTATAATATTTTTGTAAATAGTCCTTGAATTTTTTCCAGTCCTCTTCCATCGTTTCTTCTCCCAAATCTCGGATTCTGCCAGTCATTTCAGCCAGTTCCATATAGTCCATCAATTGCGTCTGCCACTCTTCCAGCGTGGGCAGATCTTGTGTCTTCCAATGTTTTGCAATAAGAATTCTTGCTGCTGTTGTTGCATACATAAAAAAAGTTCTATCCTTCTTTAACACCCTCTGGTCTACAATGCCCAGGAGGAAGGCCTCTGGTTTCTTGGGAAAGGTATACCTAAATACCTTTTTTAACTCATTGTAAATCATTTCCCAGAAGGCCTTCACTTTTGGACAGGTCCACCAGAGGTGAAAGAATGACCCTTCAGCCTCCTTACATTTCCAACATTTATTATCAGACAGGTGATATATCTTAGCAAGTTTGGCTGGGGTCATGTACCACCTATATATCATTTTCATAATATTTTCCTTCAGGGCATTACATGCCATGAATTTCATTCCAGTGGTCCATAACCTTTCCCAGTCTTCAAACATAATGTTGTGCCCAATATCCTGAGCCCATTTTATCATGGCTGATTTAACTATCTCGTCCTGAGTGTTCCATTTAAGCAGCAAGTTATACATTCTCGAAAGTACCTTAGTCTTAGGTTCCAACAGTTCTGTCTCTAATTTCGATTTTTCCACCTGGAATCCTAATTTTTTGTCCAGCTTAAAAACCTCCTGAATTTGAGCATAATGAAACCAATCTTGCACCTTGTTCTTTAATTTTTCAAAGCTCTGCAACCTCCAGTTGTCTCCAATTTTTTCTATTATTTCCCAATATTTCGGCCAGCCAGCCTCCATATTGGGTCTTTTTCGGACCTTGGCCTCCGCTGGTGATAACCACCTCGGGGTCTTACCTTCTAATAAGTCTTTATATTTTGTCCAGACCATAAATATTGCTTTCCTGACAATATGGTTTTTGAACATTTTATGAACCTTTGCCTTGTCGTACCACAAGTATGCATGCCATCCAAACGCGTTATTGAACCCTTCCAGATCTAGGACATCAGTGTTCTCAAGTAGTAGCCAATCTTTCATCCAGCAGAAGGCCGCAGCTTCATAATATAACCTTAAATCTGGCAGGGCAAACCCCCCTCTTTCTTTTGCATCAGTTAGTATTTTAAATTTTATTCGGGGCTTTTTGCCCTGCCAGACAAACTTAGAAATATCCTTCTGCCACTTTCCAAAACATTCCACTCTGTCCACGATCTGTAGGGTCTGAAACAGAAATAACATCTTCGGCAATACATTCATTTTTATAGCTGCAATTCGACCCAACAAGGAAAGTTTCAGTCTTGACCAAATCTCTAAATCTTTTTTAATTTCTGACCAACATTTTTCATAGTTATCTTTAAATAAATTCAAATTTTTAGCAGACAAATTTACCCCTAGGTATTTCACCTTTTTAACCACATTTAGCTCTGTCTCTTTCTGAAACCCCTCTGTTTCCAGGGCTGTCAATTTTTTTTCCAAAACCTTAGTTTTCTGCTTGTTCAATTTAAACCCCGCCACCCGACCAAATTCATGGATTAGTTCTAACACTCTCTTCGTACTAGATTCTGGCTCCTGTAATGTTAAAACCAAATCATCTGCAAAGGCCTTCAGTTTAAATTGTTTCACTCCGACCTGTATTCCTTGTACCAACCGGTCTTCCCTAATCATGTTCAAAAGCACCTCCAGGACAGAAATAAATAACAGAGGGGATAGAGGGCAACCTTGTCGTGTTCCTTTTTCAATTTTAAACTCTTCTGTCACCACATTATTAACTATCAATTTAGCTTTTTGCTCTGAGTAAATTGCCTCTATTCCATTTTCAAACCCCCGTCCCACTCCCATCCCTTCCACGTTTTTCTTCATAAACTTCCAAGAAATGTTGTCAAAGGCCTTCTCCGCATCGATGAAAATTAACACTGCTTTTGTGTTGATATTAGTTTGCAAAAATTCCAAAATGTCAATTATATTCCTAGTGTTATCAAACAAATGTCTTCCTGGGAGAAAGCCTGCCTGATCCTTGTGAATTACCTCATTTAGTACTTTTTTAAGTCTGCTTGCCAAAATGTCTGCAAAAATTTTATAATCCACATTTAGAAGTGAGATGGGACGGTAGTTCTTAAGTTGAGTCTTTTCAGTTTCCACTTTAGGAATCAATGTGATAAAAGCTTCTTTCCACGATTCCGGTGCCCTTTTCCCCTCCAAAATCTGGTTGCATACCTCCTCCATTAATGGTTGTGTCAAAAAGTCTTTCAGTATCTTATAATACTTGGAGGTAAGCCCATCTGGGCCTGGAGATTTGCCTAGTTGCATGTTCTGAATAGCACCCTCAATTTCTTGTTGTGTTATTTTATGATTCAGGATTGCTCTCTTTTCCTGGGCAAGTTTTGGTAATCCATTAATTTTCAAAAATTGGTCTATCTCAGTCTCTTCTTGCGGCCCTTGAGTATAAAGCTTTTTAAAATATCTCTGGAAGCACTTTCTAATTTCTTCAGGTTTCTGGATGTCTCTCCCTTCAATCTCTAAGTTAGTAACTGTGTTCAATTTTTGTCTCTTTTTCAACTGCCATGCTAGTAGTTTCCCACACTTATTTGCAGATTCAAATGATCTTTGTTTCATTTGTTTAATTTTCCACTCAACTTCTTGATTTATCAATTTCGCATATTGAGCTTGGTGAAATTTAATTTCTCTCAAGATCTCCTTCGATTTTGGTTTTGATCTCAATTTTTTCTCTCCATCTCTTATCTTCTCTAAGATCTTATCTTTTTTCCCATTCCAGAATCTTTTCTTTATCGTGTTCTGTTGTATCAGAAAACCCCTCATAACTGCTTTACTTGCATCCCAGATTATTCTCCTTTCCACTGTGGTATTCAAATTTATTTCAAAATAATCTTTCAAGATTTTTTGGGCCTTCTTCACAATCTCCTGATCTCTTAATAGGGTGTCATTCATTTTCCATCTAAAGGAGCCGATTGGAGTAAATCTTAATTCCATTTTCATAGTGTTATGGTCGGAGCAAGTTTTTGGGCAGATTTCCACTTTTCTGGTCTTAGGTGCCAGCCTTCTAGTTATCCATATTTGGTCGATCCTTGTCCATGACAAGTGGGCCTCAGAAAAGAAAGTTCCTTCTTTACCTAAGGGGTTCTTTGTCCTCCATATATCAATCAAGTCCATATTGTCAGTTAATTCTCTCCATTGTCTTTTCATTCACAAATCCTGTCTTAAGGGTATGTCTGTGTATGAATAGGGTGAGCCTGTGACCTGGCTCAGGAACTAAGTATTTATCATTACAAAAGACTGGCCAGGCTCCCCAGGGTATCCAATCAAGTAACCATTAACAGGTAACCTGCCAGACAGGAGGTAAACAACGAACTCAGATTTCTCTTGAGCTACACCCTTTCTGTGATGTAGGTATGATGTTTCTGAAGGTGGTCTTGGACTCCAGGGCAGGCAATTAAAAATGTCTATATAAGGGCGGGCACACCTTTCTTTGGGGTCCTCCTCCTCCTCCTGCGTGTGAAGGGGGCACCCTGTTGCAACAGTTCAATAAAGATCAGGCTTTTCAGCTGCTTTGCTTCTCAATATTCTCTGGTTGGCCTGTTATTTTCTCCGACCGATGGAGAACCTGCAAAAGACTCTATAAGGGCTCTTATTCCCCCATAAGGGAATAAGGGCAGATTTTCATTTATTACAATACTAACTTGCAGACTTGATAAGATTTAATGTGCTTGTTGAATTAGTATTTAGGAAAGCTGGCATTCTAGCACAGAGGTGGGTGTTTGTGGTGGACATTGTCTTCTGAGGATGCTCTCTTGTGTCACTAAGTCAGTCTTGTGTATACCTTGCAGGCCCCCCATCAGCAGAGGACAGGGCTGAGACTAACAGATAAGTCAGGAAAAATGCACAAGGCAGCAGACCTCATAAAGATGAAAACACCGTAAGTAAATAAGATTTCCCCTCTTACCAATGGGACCTCTGTGTGTTTTATTTACTCTTATAAGAAATGCTAGTGATAATAGAATCATAGAATTGTAGAGGTGGAAGGGACCCTGAAGTCCATTTAGTGCAGCTAGTGCTTTTTTCCTGGGGGTACACAGACCCCCTAAATATTTTGTGAATCTTTTTACTTTTGTCCATTTACTGTATTTATTTTTTCCGATTTGAACAATAAAATGGTGATCTTCTTGAGTCAAACTGAGAGTACCCCTCAACATTTTTTTAAAAGAAAAAAAGCACTGAGTACAACCCCCTGCAATGCAGAAATCTCAACTAAAGCATTCATGACAGACGGCCATCCAACTTCTTCTTAAAAAACTCCAAGGAAGGAGAGCCCACAACCTGCTGAAGGAAACAGTTCCACTGCCAAACCAATCTTACTGGCAGAAAGTTTTTCTGATGTTTAGTCGGAATCTCCTTTCTTGTACAGTGGTGCCTCGCAAGACGAAATTAATTCGTTCCGCAAGTCTCTTCGTCTTGCGAGTTTTTCGTCTTGCGATGCACGGTTTCTCATAGGAATGCATTGAAAATCAATTAATGCGTTCCTAGGGAAACCGCCTTCAGACCAGGTCCGGGGACAGTCTGTCCCCCGACCTCTTCTGAAGGCTGGGGGGGGGGGAGACAAGGGCTTTTCTTCCCACCCCCAGCATTTTAAAAAACCTCGGGACAGCGGAGGACTTCTCCGCTGTCCGGGGCGATCTTAAAATGCTGGCGGGCGGCATTCTAAAATCGCCCCGGGACAGCGGAGGACTTCTCCGCTGTCCGGGGCGATTTAAAAGCCCCTGGGAAGGCAGGCAGGGGGGACAAAGACTTCAAAAGCCCTCCGGGACAGGCAGGCAGGGGGGAGCAAAGACCTTCGCCCCCCGCCCGCCTTCAGAAGAGGTCCAGGACCTCTTCTGAAGGCGGGTGGGGGGCGAAAGTCTATGCTCCCCCCTGCCTGCCTTCAAAAGCCGTCCGGGACAGCGGAGAAACACGCTGTGTTTCTCCGCTCTCCCGGGAAGGCAGGCAGGGGGGAACAAAGACTTTCGCCCCCCGCCCGCCTTCAGAAGGTGTTCCCGCCCCGCCGCCCGGCTTCGGAGCATCGTTCCGAAGCCGGGCGGCGGGGGCAGGTGTTCCCTCCCCGCCGCCGGGCTTCGGAGCATCGTTCCGAAGCCCGGCGGCGGTGGGAGGAGGTGTTCCCGCCCCGCCGCCAGGCTTCGGAGGAGGTCCGAGGACAGTGGGGAAGACGCGCTGCGCTTCCCCGCTGTCCCGGATATTTCCCTATGGGCTGTCGTCTTGCGAAGCAAGCCCATAGGGAAATTCGTTTTGCGAAGCGCCTCCAAAACGGAAAACCCTTTCGTCTAGTGGGTTTTCCGTCTTGCGAGGCGTTCGTCTTGCGAGGTACCACTGTAACTTGAAGCCATTGGTTTGAGTCCCACCCTCCAGAGCAGGAGAAAACAAGTTTGCTCCTTCTTCTGTGTAACAGCCTTTGAGATATTTGAAGATGGCCATCGTATCTCCTCTCAGTCTCCTCTTCTCCAAACTCCAGGCTAAACATCCTCAGCTCCCTCAGCTGTTCCTCTTAAGGCTTGGAACTCAGCTATACAGCTGCAAATAAAATGTTTTAAGTGTGACACTGGATGGTGATGGTGAGCCTCAATGTATTTTTAAAAAATGGTTTTAAAAAAAGCATTTTCAGAACGCTTTTTATATGTGTGTAGATTCCACCTTGGTTTCCAAACCCTGGATCATAGAATCATAGAATCATAGAGTTGGAATAGACCACAAGGGCCATCGAGTACAACCCCCTGCCAAGCAGGAAACACCATCAGAGCACTCCTGACATATGGTTGTCAAGCCTCTGCTTAAAGACCTCCAAAGAAGGAGACTCCACCACACTCCTTGGCAGCAAATTCCACTGTCGAACAGCTCTTACTGTCAGGAAGTTCTTCCTAATGTTTAGGTGGAATCTTCTTTCTTGTAGTTTGGATCCATTGCTCCATGTCCGCTTCTCTGGAGCAGCAGAAAACAACCTTTCTCCCTCCTCTATATGACATCCTTTTATATATTTGAACATGGCTATCATATCACCCCTTAACCTCCTCTTCTCCAGGCTAAACATGTCCAGATAAAAACCTGGTGAACCAAAGGCTTATATCGCCTAATAGACTTTTATAAAAATAACAAACCCTTGTCAACACAAGAAATACAAGACAAACTAGAAGACACCCAAATGCCCTGGTTAACACAACACCAACTACATGCCCTCTTAAACAACCCAACAGTAAAATCAGCAGCAACTAGGCCCCTGACAACCTTCGAAAACCTCCTCCTAACAACAAAGGGAAACGGTAAAGGGACGATATCCGCAATATACAAAATACTACTCCAAAATCCCGCAAATCCCCTAGACGCAATCAAAAAACAATGGGAGAATGACATAGGCTATGAGATTAACCCCACTCAATGGACCAGAATGTGGTCTAAACCCCCCTTTAAATCCATATCAACAAAAAGAAAAGAACTCACACTGAAACTCACCTACAGGTGGTACCTAACACCAAGGAAACTAGCGCTAATACACCCAGGAACCTCACCAAAATGCTGGAGAGGGTGCACCTCCACAGGCACATACCTCCACATGTGGTGGGAGTGTCCCAAAATCCAACTATTCTGGACAACAGCCATACAAGAAATATGTAAAATAAGCAAGTAATAGACATCACCCCAGAATTGGCCCTACTGAACATCTTCCAAGACAACAATGGCCATTTACACCACAAAGAACTCATAACCCACCTGCTCTCAGCAGCCAGAAGCACCATAACCAGACACTGGAGAGACCTGTCAGGAGTAAGCATGGACCAATGGTACCAAATAGTATGGGAAACAGCCCTACTAGAAAAATTAACTAATAAACTGAAACTGACACGGGGACAAACAGAAGAAGACGCCTTCACCCCGGTATAGCTCCCCTTTATCACATACACAGCCCAACAGGACAATGACAATAATCCTTTTGACAATATTTCTTGGAGTTTTATGAAGAAGAACCTACAGGGGATGGGGGTGGGAGAAGGATTTGGAAATGGTATAAGTGCAATTTACTCTGAACAAAAGGCCAAGTTAATTGTTAACAACGAGGTGACGGAGGAATTTAAGATAGAAAAAGGAACACGACAAGGCTGCCCAATTTCCCCATTGCTTTTTATATCAGTCCTGGAGGTTTTGTTGAATATGATTAGAAGGGACCAGTTGGTTAAAGGTATACAAGTCAGAGCTAAACAGTATAAATTGAGAGCATTTGCAGACGATTTAGTATTGACATTACAGGAGCCAGAATCTAGTACTAAAAGAGTTTTGGAACTGATTCAAGATTTCGGTCAGGTTGCAGGATTTAAATTGAATAAAATAAAAACAAAGGTTTTAGAGAAAAATTTAACAGCGATTGAAAGAGAGAGGTTTCAGAATGAAACAGGTTTAACAGTGGTCAAGAAAGTGAAATACCTGGGGATTAATATGACAGCTTAAAATGGGAACTTATTTAGAGACAAATTATGAAAAATGCTGGTCGGAAGTGAAAAAAGACTTAGAAATTTGGTCAAATTTGAAGCTTTCACTGCTAGGCCGTATTGCCGCGATAAAGATGAATGTATTGCCAAGAATGTTATTTTTATTTCAAACATTGCAAATTCTGGATAAAATGGATTGTTTCAAGAAGTGGCAGAGAGATATTTCTAGATTTGTCTGGCAGGGCAAGAAGCCCAGAATAAAATTTAAAATATTAACGGATGCAAAGGAAAGAGGCGGATTTGCCCTGCCAGACCTTAAACTTTATTATGAATCAGCAGCGTTCTGCTGGTTGAAAGAATGGCTACTTCTTGAAAACACAGATATTTTGGATTTGGAAGGTTTTAATAATGTATTTGGATGGCATGCATATTTGTGGTATGATAAGGTCAAAGCGCATAAAGCATTTACAAACCATATTGTCAGGAAAGCATTGTTTAATGTCTGGATAAGATATAAGGACTTGCTTGAAAATAAAACCCCAAGGTGGTTGTCACCGATGGAAGCGAAGGCTCAGAAAAAGCTCAGTATGGAGGCCAAATGGCCGAAATATTGGGAAATTTTGGAACAAGTGACAAGAGACAAACTGAAATTGCAGAGTTATGAAAAACTAAAAAACAAAGTGCGAGATTGGCTTCATTATTATCAAATAATGGAGGCATACAATTTGGACAAAAAAATTGGATTCCAGGTGGAAAAATCAAAATTGGAAACAGAATTGTTAGATTCCAAAACTAAGACTTTGTCAAGGATGTATAACTTGCTGTTGAAATGGAATACTCAGGATGAAACAGTGAAATCTGTTATGATTAAATGGGCACAGGATGTTGGACATAACATTATGATGGCTGACTGGGAACAGTTATGGACCACAGGTATGAAGTTTACGGCATGTAATGCCTTAAGAGAGAATATTATGAAAATGATATACTGTGATGGCCTGGGATTCCGAGTCTGAGAGCGATCCGGAGGAATCCCAGCCGGCACAGGAGTCCCCGCCTCCAGGGCCGGCTGAACTGGGGCAAGGCCTAGATGCTGAGGAACCTCAAGAGCAGGCACCAGGTGAAACCATTCTGGCCCCAGAGGTGCTGGAAGACTCAGTGGCTACAGGTGAGCCTCCCCCGGGGCCCAGTAACCCTTCGGCCTCTCCTGAACTGCAGAGGCTTAGGGCAGAGAGGCGAAGGGAACTGGTGTCTCCCAGGAGGAGTGCTCGCCTTAAGGCCAAGAGAGGCGGGGCTTCTGGGGGCCGGGACCGCCCCCGGCCTTAGAAGAAGATAAAGGTCAGGCAGCCCGGTCCCAGGTTGTGGGAGCAACGTCGTTGTGGAGTACCTGCTTTACCCAGTCCTTGATCTGCACTCCCAGTGTGCCTGTTCCTCGCCCGGCTTCCTGTTCCTGACTATCCGGTGTTCCTGTTCCTCGCCTGGACTCCTGCTTCTGCCCTACCAGTGTTCCTGTTCCTCGCCTGGACTCCTGCTTCTGCCCTACCAGTGTTCCTGTTCCTCGCCTGGCTTCCTGCTTCTGCCCTACCAGCGTTCCTGTTACCCCGCCCGGCTCCTTGTCTCGGACCTCGCGTCTCATCTAGTGATCGTCTACCCTGCTAGAGACTCTGGACTGATCTTGGGCTACGGTAATAGTACCTTATCCCCCCTGGGACCAGCACATATACAGGTGGTACATGACACCAGTCAAGCTTGCAAAAATCTATCATTTGCCCGAAAATAAATGTTGGAAATGTAAAGAAACTGAAGGTACATTCTTTCACCTTTGGTGGACGTGCCCAAGGATTAAGGCTATCTGGGAGGTGATATATAATGAAATGAAAAAGGTATTTAAATATACCTTCCTGAAGAAACCAGAGGCCTTTCTCCTGGGCATGGTCGGCCAATTGGTGCCAAAGAAGGATAGAACTTTCTTTATGTATGCCACGACAGCAGCAAGAATACTTATTGCAAAGTATTGGAAGACACAAGATTTACCCACCCTGGAAGAATGGCAGATGAAGGTGATGGACTATATGGAACTGGCGGAAATGACTGGCAGAATCCGAGACCAGGGAGAAGAGTCAGTGGAAGAAGATTGGAAAAAGTTTAAAGTCTACTTACAGAAATACTGTAAAATTAATGAATGTTAGAATGATGTTGGATAAGAAGTTAAGTGGTTTTTAGCTATAATGCTATAAAGGTAAAGGTACCCCTGCCCGTACGGGCCAGTCTTGACAGACTCTAGGGTTGTGCGCCCATCTCACTCAAGAGGCCGGGGGCCAGCGCTGTCCGGAGACACTTCCGGGTCACGTGGCCAGCGTGACAAGCTGCATCTGGCAAGCCAGCGCAGCACACGGAAACGCCGTTTACCTTCCCGCCAGTAAGCTGTCCCTATTTATCTACTTGTACCCGGGGGTGCTTTCGAACTGCTAGGTTGGCAGGCGCTGGGACCGAGCAACGGGAGCGCACCCCGCTGCGGGGATTCGAACCGCCAACCTTTCGATCGGCAAGCCCTAGGCGCTGAGGCTTTTACCCACAGCGCCACCCGCGTCCCTTATAATGCTATAAGGAATATGAAAAAATGGATTATTAACAGGTAAAAATTTAATGTTACAATATTTTAAGATTAAAGACTAGGATAAACAAAGAGGGAAAGGATTTGCTGAACTAACAAATTGAATTGGAATACAAAAAAGGGAGGTGTGAGGAGGTCCGGGAAATAAGCAAATGAAAGATAAGTAATGGAAAGATGGAATTGTTTTTAACTATTTTAATTTTGTATTTTTCTTTTTTCATTTTGTAATACTTTGAAAATCTTAATAAATATCTTAAAAAAAAAAGAAAAAGACAATGACAATAATCCACCAACAGCATACAAATCAATATGGCTAACCTGATCCAAAACACCCACCCACCTCACTCACACACGAAAACAAAGAGCACCACAGCCAATCACAAGCAAACAATCACACCCTAGGCCAACCCCAACCTCTCTCACCACCAAAGGAACACAAATGAACAACACAAGCAACTCTGACACCAAACTCTACCCACATTAAAAATAACAGAAACACCGCCACCCGACCCCACCCCCACCCATCTTCCCTCTCTCCACCCCCCTTTCTTTTTTCTTTTCTTCTCCCCCAATGCCTCAACAAATGAAACGGATTTATAAAAATGTTACATGAAAAAAAAAATACGAGGCACTACACTTCTGTAAAACAAGAAAATCCTTAATAAAATATATTTTTTTAAAAAAACATGCCCAGCTCCCTTAGCCGTTCCTCATAAGGCATCGTTTCCAGGCCTTTGACCATTTTGGTTGCCCTCCTCTGGACACGTTCCAGTTTGTTAGTGTCCTTCTTGAACTGTGGTGCCCAGAACTGGACACAGTACTCCAGGTGAGGTCTGACCAGAGCAGAATACAGTGGCACTCTTACTTCCCTTGATCTAGATGCTATACTCCTATTGATGCAGCCCAGAATTGCATTGGCTTTTTTAGCTGCCGCGTCACACTGTTGGCTCATGTCAAGTTTGTGGTCAACCAAGACTCCTAGATCCTTTTCACATGTACTGCTCTCAAGCCAGGTGTCACCCATCTGGTATTTGTGCCTCTCATTTTTTTTGCCCAAGTGCAATACTTTACATTTCTCCCTGTTAAAGTTCATCTTGTTTGTTTTGGCCCAGTTCTCTAATCTGTCAAGGTCGTTTTGAAGTGTGATCCTGTCCTCTGGGGTGTTAGCCACCCCTCCCAGTTTGGTGTCATCTGCAAATTTGATCAGGATGCCCTTGAGTCCATCATCCAAGTCGTTGATAAAGATGTTGAATAAGACCGGGCCCAAGACAGAACCCTGTGGCACCCTACTAGTCACTCTTCTCCAGGATGAAGAGGAACCATTGATGAGCACCCTTTGGGTTCGGTCATCTTGGTTGCCATCCTCTACACAACTTCCAGATTGCCAATGCCCTCCTTGAACTGAACACAGTGTTGTTCTAGGCGGGGTCTGACCAAGGCAGAAGATATACTGTCAGAGCCGCCTCAGGTCCCAGCTCACAGAGGACCAACGCCAGTATCTCTTTATATACAAAAGTCTTTATTGAAGTTCATTACTGGTTTTACAGCCGTGGCGCGCAGCCCTACGTCTGAAACTCTAGACCGTCGAAGCTCCATCTGAATCCCCTCCCCCCGTACACCAGTTCAAGACCCTCGCCTTGCTCCACCTTTTCCTCTGTTCCTTTCTCCTCTGGGTCCTCCTGCCCACCGAGGTCTCACCCTTCCTCGACTCTTCGGACGCGGATTCCTCTGACTCCTCCCCCTGCTTCCGGCGGGCTTTGGGACCTGGTTCCCAATCCGGATTTTCTGCTGTCCCGCACGCCTGCACATTTGAACTTGGCGCGCGCGCCCAGCCTCCCACTTTCCTCCTAACGGCTACACTGCTCCTGTCACTGCTTCCCCCTTCGGGGGGGCTGGCTGGAACTGACCTCCCCTCCGCTCCTCCACTCCCCGACGGAGGCGTGGTCAGTCCTGACTCACTCTCCCTCCCCGCTGGTCCTGATCTGTGGGCTTCTTCCCCCCCCCCCCGCTACGCTCTGGTGGGGAAGTTGGCCCTGATCTCCAGCTGCCGCTTTGAGCCTCTCCGCTGGCCCCCCTTGCCCTGACCCTGGGCGCCTCCTTCTGGGAATCTTCTGATTCGCTGGAGAGGCTCATGGAATCTCCCTGGTCACTCTCATACCCTCCTATGCTTCCCTCAGATCCTTCCTCTTCGCTCTCCATCTCCTCTTTCCCCTGTGGCTCTCTCCCTGAGCCCCTGACATATACTATTATTTCCCTTGATCTGGACATTATATTCTTCTGTTGTTGCACTCTAGAACAGCATTCATTTCTCTCTTTTTTGCTGCTGCATCACACTGTTGACTAGATTGGTAACTAGCTCTCTGTAAAATAAATATCCATTTCCCATCTCTCGTGAGCTGCAGCAGGCTAAATCCTTTCCAGGCTTGATGACTGATCAAGTATGCAGGATTAAAATGCAACAAGCAGGTGCATTTATCTGCCTGAATCCTTAACGGTGCAATAACACCCCACTTATTGCTTGTAATATTTAGAATTAATGAATGCGGCCTTGAATAATTGATGGCTGTTTTAGCACAAGCAAGAATTCAATTAAATTCGAACAAGAGACATCCAGGCATGTGGTAAGGAATTCCTCTTTCCATTTTGTCTGACTGCAAACAATGCCGTTCGGATCTGGTCATTTAAGACAACCGGCAATGGAATGGGTGTGCAAGACGGAGGGGCACGGCACGTATCAGATTGCTCAAAAGTCATTCATCATGTCAGAGCAAGGCAGGAATCCGAACTCCTGGAAAGAATAACGGGTCGGAGATCTCTCTGCATGGAGGTAGGATGGCATGGAGCTGAACGCAGGCTGTAAAATGCAATAGGAATAATTAGAGCATTTGCCAGAAAAATGCTGCAGGTTCCAGAGTGGCGCTTGGCCCATCGCCCTAAAGGGAGCATGGCAGAAAACAGGATCAGGCGTGGGGTCTGAAGCACTTTCCTTAGGCATCTGGCTTCTAAGAACCCCAGCCTCCCAAGAGCAAAAGTACAAGCCGTGAAGCCTTAGAATGGGGGCTCTGTGTCCTGGCGAGGGGCTGGGAGAGAGGCAGCTATAGGCACTTGTGGTGGGCATGTCCGAAGGTGGCAGATTGGGGGGAACAAGTGTTTAATGAGCAAGTGTTTAAAGTGTCAACAAGTATTTTACTCAGGGTTTAATGAAATAGAGCTAGTGCTGTGTAGCGGTTAGACTAGAGTGTCAGACTAAAACCTGGCAGGGACCAGGGTTCAAATCCTCACTTGGCCATGAAGCTCACTGGGTAGCCTTGAGGGCCACTCACTGCTTCTAAGCCTGACCTACCTTGCAGGGTTGTTGTGGGGATTAAATTGAGGAAAGGGGAAGCCATCTAGATAGTAATGAATTAAGTAAAATTACTCAACAGCATGTCGCAAAGTCTGCAGCCCTTGCATTACTGAATCTGTATTTAAAGGAGAATCAGGACTAGGTGGATAAACCACTAACTGGGATTTCTCTTAGTGGCAGCATAAATGGTTATAGCTGCATTCCGGAATGACTTAAAAGGTGCAACCCTGAATCCCTGGCACAAGAGAGGGTAGCCTCTTGCCCTTATGGGAAGATTGATCCACAAGTTAAGACCAGCTAGAGGAACAAAGCACAAAGGGACACCTTGGCGGGAGAAAGGGGGAGCTTTATTTTGTTCAGAAATTCTCCAGAAAACCAAAGGCCAGTCCCAAAGGTTTACATTAACTTGTGGATCACTTAATAAGAATGTGTTTTACAGATGTATACTGCTGTTAGTTGTTTATGTGTAGGAATACAGGTTTTCATCATGTCTTTTGGGGGGCCTCCAGGAAAAAAAATCAAATACATAAAAAACAGGGGTTCCCAACATGTGCCCATGGGCATTGCAAATCTCTGAGAAATCATCCCCCTTGGAGCCCAACAAGGCACCCTGCCTCTTCCACTTATTTTTTAAATTTCTCTTTTAAAAAACAATTTGGGGTCATTGTTGAGGTGTTGCTGTTGTATGATTTTAGGGGGGTTGTTTTCAGGTAGGGGTTCATCTTTTGAAGGAAACCCTCCTCAGCTTCTCATTTTTGTAGTGATCTGTTTAGTTCTCCACATTGGTTTGCAATATTCCTCATGAAATTCACTAGCACTTTAGTGCAGTTTTCTCCTGCAATTTTGCCTACTATACACATCTTTGCAAAACAGTTCCTCCTATAATTTTTGTATGTTATCTTCACTTATATATGCATTTACACCATGTGTGCCCTTTACACTGGCTTACAGTTTGCTCCCGCCACACCCGCACTCCCTCTTCGTTGGGGTGCGTTCGGGAAGAGCCAGAAGCCATGGCCGACCAAGCAGCTATGCTGGTGGCATTGGCCCAGGAGAACCAGGCCTTGAGGCACACCGTGCAGCAGCTCAGCAAAGCGGTTACGGCACTTCAGCAGCGGTTGGACGCCCTACCGGCTCCTGGGGCCGACGCCCCGACTCCTGGCAAGTACCCAGTGGCCTTGCCAGAGAAATTTGATGGGGCCCCGGCCAGCTTTCCCATGTTCCTTGCCCAGGCCAAGTGGTATATTCAGGGGCGAGCCCGGAACTTCCCTGACGACCGCACCAAGGTGCACTTTTTGATTAGTTTGTTAAAGGAGCAGGCGGCCAAGTGGGCGTTGCCGCTGCTCAGGCTAGACTCCCCCTTGCTGACAGACTATATGGGGTTTTGCAATCTTTTGGAGGCCGCGTTCGGCAATCCCCAGAAGGGGAGTCAAGCCAACCGGGCAATTAGATGGTTGAAACAGGGCAAGTCCACTGTGGCCGCATACACCACGGAATTTCGGCTGCTGGCACAGAACTTGACCTGGAATGACTCTGCTCTTCGGGACCAGTATCTCGAGGGGCTTTCAGACGAGATACTGGACCAGCTGGCCACAATGGAACGCCCCACCACGTTAGACGCCCTCATTCAACGGAGTCTACAGATAGACGATCGGCTGGAGGACCGTTGTCAGGCCCGGGGCCGCCGGCACTTCCAGTTCTCGGCGCCAGTTTCTACCAGCAGCTCCACGGCCACAGCCGAGTCATTGGAGGAGCCTATGCAGCTTGGGGCAGTGCAGCCACGCCTCTCCCCCGCGGAGAAGACGCAGCGTCGGGAGGGGAATCTATGTCTGTACTGTGGCGGAAGTGGACACTACGCCCGGTCCTGTCCTGAGAAACCGCCAACCCCAGTAGCTGATGGCCCTGGCTACCGGGGGTCCCAAACAGCGCAGAATGGGCCCGCACCGATGGAATTGCAACACCTTATGGTCCCAGTACGTCTATACCCTCCAGGTGGGCCCTGGATTCTTACCCATGCTTTGGTAGATTCGGGGGCAACCCGCTCCTATATGGACGCTGCTTTTGCTGCCCATCATCAGGTGCCACTTCAGAACAAGCCAGAACCGGTACAGGTGGAGGCAATTGACGGACGGCTCCTGCATTCAGGTGCCGTTACTCAGGAGACCCAGCCCTTGGTTTTGTGTCTCCAGCAGCACCGGGAGATGCGAACTTTGGACATTGCCTCCATGCCCCGGTTCCCCCTGGTGCTCGGGATGGACTGGCTAGAGGCTCACAATGTTCAGATTGACTGGGTCAAACGGACTGTGCACTTCCCAGACCCATGTTCCCATGCTCAGTCCGAGATGCTAGCAGCCGCACCCACTGAGGAGGCTGCATCCACACTCCCAGCCGAGTACCGGGACTACCAAGACGTGTTCGAGGAACGGGGGGCATCGGTCTTTTGACTGCGGCATAGATCTCCAGCCCGGAGCGCCCCTACCGGTGAGTCACTTATACTCTCTAACAGAGCCAGAGCGCGAAGCTTTGCAGGACTTCCTGCGCGAGAATCTGGAGCGTGGTTTCATTAGGCCTTCTACCTCGCCCACCGCTGCGCCAGTGCTCTTCGTTAAGAAGAAATATGGGGAGCTTCGCCTTTGCCATGATTACCGGGCCCTGAACAAAATTACCATCCCAGACCGGTACCCCTTGCCCCTTATTTCGGAGTTGTTGGAGCGGGTGCAAGGGGCGCAGGTGTTCACCAAGCTAGACCTCCGGGGGGCCTACAATTTAATTCGGATCCGAGCTGGGGATGAGTGGAAGACAGCATTCGGGACTCGGTACGGGCAGTTCGAATACCTGGTTATGCCCTTCGGATTGTGCAACACGCCCGCTGTGTTCCAACGGTACATCAACCACGTGTTCCAGGACTTGCTAGACAAGTACGTGGTGGTGTACTTGGATGATATTTTGGTTTTCTCCCGTGACCCGGCTCGCCACGAGGGTCATGTCTGGACCGTGCTGCAGCGCTTGCGGGAGCACCGCCTGTATGCGAAGCTCAGCAAGTGCGAGTTCCATCAGCGGTCAGTGGACTTCCTTGGTCACCGACTCTCTCCTGATGGGGTGCAGATGGATCCTGGGAAGGTGGCAGCTGTTCGGGAATGGGCGGTACCTTGGAACCGCAAGGGCCTACAGCTTTTCCTGGGGTTCGCCAACTATTACCGGACCTTCATTGCAGATTATGCTCATCGCACCACCCCGTTGACCCGGCTACTACGTCCCAAGATGCCGTTTTCCTGGGACAAGGAGGCAGAGGAGGTGTTTCAGGGGTTGAAGGCCTGTTTCCAGAGAGCGACGATCTTGCAACATCCTGATCCCTTTCGACACTTTGTGGTAGAGACCGACGCCTCCAGTATGGCTCTTGGTGCCGTCTTGTCTCAGCAGTACGGACCGGAAGCGCCACTTTTACCCTGCGCCTTCTATTCCCGCCAGCTCCTTCCAGCGGAGTGTAACTATACTGTATGGGAGCGGGAACTACTGGCCATCAAGGTCTGGGGTCCATCAAGGTCTTTGAGGTCTGGCACCACCATTTTGAGGGGGCACAACACCCGGTGGAGGTGAGAACCGACCACCGGAACCTGGAGTACCTCCAGACCACCCGCAAGCTGAACCAAAGGCAGATCCGGTGGGCGTTGTTCTTTTCCCGGTTCCAGTTCTGGATCTGCTACATCCCTAGCTCCCAAAACCAGAAGGCAGATGCCCTGTCCCGGAAACCTGAAGACAACGCAGACACGGTACAGCAGGCAGTACCCACCACGATCCTACCACTGGCTGCATTCCTGGCCACCCAGGAGGCTGAGCCACTGCAGGCTCGGGTGTGGGAACAGCAGCGGGTCGACGCTTGGGCCCAGGAACGACTCCAGGAACTGGCCGAAGGGCCATGCCCTCAGTATCCGGGGCTGGTCTTGCATCAGGGCCTTCTGCTGCACCACGGTTGCCTGTACATCCCGCCAGGGCCACTGCGGGCTGAGGTTCTCCGGATGACCCATGATGCTCCAGCAGCGGGGCACTTTGGGCGGTATCGGACCACCCATCTGGTAAGCCGTGAGTTTTGGTGGCCCCGCCTGAAGGCTGACGTGGCTCGCTACGTCGCTGGTTGTGATGTCTGCCGGTGGGCCAAGGGCCCTACCGGGCGACCCCCCAGCCTACTTCAGCCATTGCCAGTCCCACCACGTCCTTGGCACACGGTTTCGCTGGACTTTGTAGTCGACTTACCCCCATCTCGTGGCTGTACCTGCCTTCTAGTTTTCTCCGACCATTTCACTAAGATGGTGCACTGTGCCCCCTGCCCATCAGTACCCACAGCTAAGGAAACCGCTCAGCTGTACCTTCAGCATGTCTTCCGCCTGCAATGGCCTACCTGAGCGTGTGGTGTGCGACCGGGTGTTCAGTTCACATCCCGGTTCTGGCGAGCATTGCACCAGACCCTCGGGACAGAGGTCTGTCTCTCGTCAGCCTACCACCCACAGACCGATGGCCAGACGGAACGGGCGAACGCGGTGCTGGAGCAGTACCTCCGGTGTTACTGCAGCAGCCAGCAGGATGACTGGGTCGACCACCTAGCATTGGCGGAGTTCGCCTACAACAACGTGGTGAATGCGTCCACCCAGCAGACCCCGTTCCAGGCCAGTTACGGTTATCATCCACGGCTGTTTCCAGATGTGCTGCCGGCATCCGCGGTCCCTGCGGTGATGGAGTGGCTTCAGGAGCTCCAGTCCCAGCAACAGCTATTGATGGAGCAACTGCGCCAGGCCAAGGAGGCGTACAAGGCCCAGGCCGACCGCCACCGCCAGGTGGGGCCGGAACTCCACGCCGGTGACCTGGTATGGCTCTCCACTCACCACCTCCACCCCTCTCGAACATCGCAGAAGTTGGACACACGTTTCACCAGC
Source organism: Podarcis muralis (assembly GCF_964188315.1). Lineage (NCBI taxonomy): Eukaryota > Metazoa > Chordata > Lepidosauria > Squamata > Lacertidae > Podarcis > Podarcis muralis. The sequence goes on along the minus strand of NC_135667.1, from coordinate 57,971,433 downwards.
CCGTTTCCAAGTCTCACCTGTGGCATTCCGTCTCCGGTTACCCACAACCCTGAAGGTTCACCCGGTCTTCCACAGGTCCCTTTTGAGTCCGGTGGCCCCACCCGACAAGTTCCACCCGAACCGTCCCCGACCGCAGCCAGTTTTGGTTCATGGGGAGCCTGAGTACGAGGTGGAACGTATTCTGGACTCCCGATACCGCAGGGGAAAGCTACAGTATCTCATAGACTGGAAGGGGTATGGACCGGAGGACCGTTCCTGGGAACCAGCAGCCAACGTCCACGTGCCTGCCTGCCTCCGAGATTTCCATGCGGCGTACCCCAGCAAGCCGGGTCCAGACCCTCGATTGAGGGGGGGTCTGGGAGGGGGGGATGGTGTGATGGCCTGGGAATCTGATTCAGAGGGTGAACCAGAGGAATGCCAGCCTGCACAGGAGTCCCCGCCTCCAGGGCCGGCTGAATTGGGGCAGGGCCTTGATTCTGAGGCGCCTACACTTGTGCCGGATCCTCAGGAGCAGGCACCAGGTGAATCCATTCTGGCTCCAGAGGTGGTTGAGGACTCAGTGCCTACAGGTGAGTCTCCCCCTGGGCCCAGTAACCCTTTAGCCTCTCCTGAACTGCAGAGGCTCAGGGCAGAGAGGCGAAGGGAACTGGTGTCTCCCAGGAGGAGTGCTCGCCTTAAGGCCAGGACAGGTGGGTCTCCTGGGGGCCGGGACCGCCCCTGGCCTCAGAGAAGATAAAGGCCAGTCAGCCCGGTCCCAGGTTGCGGGAGCAACGTCATCGTTGAGTACCTGCTCCTGTCCGGACCCAGACCTGACCCTCCAGTGTTCCTGCCCCCACTCGGCTTCCTGCTTCGGACCTCGCCCCGCTCCTTGCGAACTATTTCCAGGCTAGTGACCCAGGATTGGACTTCGACTACGTCAACGGTAACCTTCCCCCCGGGACCAGCACATGAGCACTTAGAAAGGATGCTGTGATTACTATGACCCAACACAAGTTTCTCAAAAGCAAGTCATGCCAGACTAATTTCTTTCTTTGATGGAATCACAAGCTTGGTGGATCTGGGGAATGCTGTGGACGAAGTATATCTTGATTTCAGCAAGGCTTTTGACAAAGTTCCCCATGATATTCTTGTGAGGAAGCTGGTAAAATGTGGGTTGAATGAGGTAACAGGTGGATTTGTAGCAGGTTGACTGACCAAACCCAAAGAGTACTCATTATTGGTTCCTCATCATCCAGGAAAAAAGTAATAAATGGGGTGATGCAGGGCTCTGTTCTGGGCCCACTGTTGTTCAACGACTTTATAAATGACTTGGATGAAGGAATTGAGGGGATGCTTATCCAATTTGCAGATGACACCAAACTGGGAGGGGGAGCTAATGCCACAGAAGACAGATTCCAAATTCAAAATGACCTCAACAAACTGGAGAACTGGGCGCAAGCTAACAAAATGAATTTCAATAGGGACAAATGTAAGGTTCTGCATTTAGGCAGGAAGAACCAGATAAACAAATATAGGATGCGGTACACCTGGCTTACTAGCAGTACATATGAAAAAGATCCGGAGGTCTTGGTGGACCACAAGCTTAACATGAGTCAACAGTGTGATGCAGATGCAGAAAAAGTTAATGCTATTCTCGGCTGCATCAACAGAAGTTTAGTGTCCAGATGAAGAGAAGTAATAGAACCCCTCTATTCTGCCTTGGTCAGACCACACCTGGAATACAGTGTCTAATTCTGGGCATGGGCATAGCCAAGGAAGGGTAGGGGGGCAGCTGCCCCCCCTAAATCAATACAAATCAATACAAATTTGAGGTTCTGCACCCCCCAAACAAAAGCCTGCCCCCCTAACAAAAATCTTGGCTATACCCATGATTCTAGGCACCACAATTTAAGAAAGATGTTGATAAGCTGGAAGGTGTGCAGAGGATCAGTTGAAGTAGCTGCTGATGTTTATCCTAGAAAAGAGGAGACTGAGAAGAGATATGATAGCCATCTTCAGATATCTCAAGAGCTGTCACATGGAAGATGGAGCAAGCTTGTTTTCTCCTGCTCTGGAGGTTAGGACTCAAACCCATGGCTTCAAGTTACAAGAAAGGAGATTCAGACTAAACATCAGGAAGAACTTTCTGACAGTAAGAGCTGTTTGACAGTTTTCTGAATCAAAATTGGACTCCCTCTGTACTATTTACACCTGAAAATTTGTAGACTCCTAGAGTTGGAAGGGATCCTGATTGGGATCTAGTCCAATCCCTGCAATGCAAGGAAGGAGAGTCTACAACCTCTTGAAGGAGACCATTCCACTCTTACCACGAGTAAGATCTTCCTGATGTTTAGTTGGAATCATGTTTCTTGCCATTTTAACAATAACAATAACAACAATTTATTTATATGTTGCCCCAGCCACTCTGGGCGCCTTCCAACAAAATAAAACATGAAACATCCATTGGTCCCCATCCTGCCCTCTGGAGCAGGAAAAGACAAGCTTGCTCTATCTTCCATTTAACAGCTTTCAGGTATTACACCCATTTTAACTAAATTCCTAGGCAGATCAGATAATTTTGCCGTTGTCCTTTTGTCAGGTGCTGTAAACAAATCACTACTAAAGTGGCAAAATTCAGGGCATTAGCAAGCATTACTAGGAACTGGAATATTAAATCTCTTTACCAAGCACGCTAGCAATGCAGCAATCCACTGAATGTGTGACAAAGCACATGCCTATCCTAGTCCTTTGCTGTGCTGATAGTTCCTAATAGTCTTCTACTGGTCTGTAAATTGCAAATTGCCTGTAACTTAGAGGCTGGTCTGTGTCCATGATAATACAAATTGGATTGGGCATCATCTGAGTTTAAGAGTGAAAAAAGATTTGCAGACATTCCTTTTGTAAATTCACTTCCCCAGGTGAGAAGCAGGAGTCAGAATGATCATGTCTTGTGAGTTATTGAGCACATTAAACATTAACTTCTTGGTCTTATTTGTTAGCCCAGTTCTCTGCACTTTTAATTTTTAAGCACCGCCTGCCTTGGACCCAACTTGGCAAGAGATCCTGTGACTTTGCTCACCAGCTATGCATTATTCACCATGAAAGCTGTGGCTTAGTTGGGCTTCCTTGGCGTCCAAGCTCCAAAAAGCACACGGGCCTCCGTTGGTTCCAGTGATTTGGGGTGGTGGGCGAGGTGAGGGAGGGGGGTGTCACGAGGGAAGAGTGGCATTTTCAGCTCGATCCCTTTTGTGATCTCTGGCTTATTTCCATGCTCAGCCTGTAATGTACCTGTGGCTAATCAAAGATCAGCAGTGGCTGCAATATAATCTCTAGTAAGGTCCGGTTTCTCGCTCTTATCTGGAGAAGCAGCCAATACTCACCTCCCTGGGACTCGAAGGGCAAAGCCACCGACATGCAGCATGAATTATTGAGCTTTCTCCACTGGGACGGAAGAGCCGCTTCTCATAACTCACGGCATCGTGTTGAGGCTACGCTGGATGGATCCTAAGCAACTCGCCAAGCGAGCTCTGAATGGCTTAGCTGGAACCATTGTTTGAAACAGCCTTCGGGATGGCTGCCCAGGTAATCTTAGCAATGGGGCGAGGTTGTCGTGGTGGAGAACTGTCCAGATCTAGGCCGGGCTTGCTTCGCTTCTCGGCAGCCGCGCAGCTCCATGGCTGCAGATGGAGTCTCCCGCTGCCTCGACTGTGGGAGCACTATGTGACCTTGGGCAGGCCACGCTCTCAGCATCTCCTCTGCATTTGCTCCTGTTTACCTAAGACAGTCCTGGCACCCTGAAACCCCTGGTTTTGCCGCCTTCTTTTTCTTGTTGGCAGGAGCTGCTGGAGTTCATTTTCTAAGTGAGGGGGTGGACTGCATCTTGCCTGTGGTGCGCATGTGCCCAGATTCCAGCCCATGAACAATAAGGCACCAAGAGGTTGCCATATTCCACGTTGCAGCTATGGAGGCATCTTTTGAACAACTGAGAACAAAGTGCATTAGGAAAAGAGTATTTGCCTTCTGCTCTGCCTTTCACCCAGAGAGAAAGGCAGCCCTTGCCTTTTAAAGCAACAGACAACAGGCTATGGCAGAGTCAATAAGCAGATAGGATGTTGCCTCCATTAACGTCTCCTGCTGGTTGCAGGAAACAATATCTTGATATTATGGGTGTTACAGCTGGTGGGTTCTGTTTCCATCCGATAACTGCTGGAAGTGGGTGTGCACATGTAAAAGGGAACTTAACAGCCAGCTATCTCACAGAGTTGATGGAGAAAGGGCATCATCCATAAGGTTCCAGCATCCACCCCAAGTGTTGTGATGTGCTACTGGCATTCAAGCAACCAAGTCCAAGAAAGCCAGGGATCACAGCTCTGAAACTCTTCCATCCCAGTTCGGCCTCCACTTCCTGTTTTCTCCCTGGAGTGTAGGGTTGCCTTTCCTGGTCTGTCTCCAGGTTGCCTGGCCCCCTCCAGGTGGCAGGTGGAGGAGAGAAGGCCTTTAGTGATCATGGTAAAAATGATTAAGAGCGCTGTGCATACAGCTTGCAAGCTTCAGCCCAGCAACTGCAAATTACAGTACAGACACTCTGAAGGAATTTGCTGTCCTCTGCTCCCCTCTCCCAATTACTTTCCATCTCTGGGGCCTGCCCCTGTGATGTCACCAGGGGGGTCGGCCCTGGGTCTCAAGTCTGGGCCCTGAAAATTCAAAGTCTGGGATGGTCCTGATCTGCAACCTGGGTAGAATTTTAGCTCCGCAGAATTTGAGCTCCATGGGGCAGAAACCTAGAATCGCATTCCTTGTGTAGCACCATATACTCTGGTGGCATTATAAGACTACAGTACGAGCAACAGCAACACGTTTGTATGGAGCTGGTCCAGCCTGCTGCAGGATCCCCAGCTGGGCAGGTCATCTCTCAGCACCTGCCACTCTGGAACAGCTGCAGACACCCCAGCACCCCTAGGGCCCACCTTCTCCCTGGGCCACAAACTGGCACCTGGCCATTTTAATTCATCACAGTATCCCAGACATAGCATGGCTCTGGAGCATTGTGGGAAATGAAAGTGGACGTGTTGGGGGGTGGGGGTGGGCACCAGAACCAGGAAGGAGGCACACCAGAGGATTCCCTTCAAACCAGCTTTGCAACCAGGGAGTGGAACCTTGCCATTCCTGACAAGGAGCTCCTGGCTTTGCCTTTCAACTTATTTGGGGGAAGTTTCTTCTTTTGAAGTCAAATGTGACTGTATTGGATTTTCTTGGCAACTGGCCATTTGCATGTTTGTTTCATTTCATAGCACTTTGGTCACTGCTCCCAACAGGCTCAACAACACTCACCTCTCGCACCAGGTCCTGGGTGCCACTCAAGATCAGACCCAGGGGCGGACTTCTGGGGAGGAACCATGGCAGGCTAGATATCGGCTGCTGGTACTCCTGCCAACAGACATAATTATGCAGTGACGAGAGATAATCAAGACATAAATCCAGATTGCCAAATTCCCTTTTGAAATAAGGAAGGACAGCAGTAGAGCCTCGCATGCTCAGAAGAAAACATTCATCATGTTGGGGGAATGTCAGGGGTGGAGAGTGAGGAAAAGCCCTTGGCCAACACACTTCCTAGTAAAGGCAAATGGACCCCTGACCATTAGGTCCAGTCGTGGCCAACTCTGGGGTTGCGGCTCTCATCTCACTTTATTGGCCTTTAAATTAGGGCTTCAGGTCTGCAAACTTCCTTCTTTTAACAGCCAGGTGTTCTAGGGCAGAGTCATTTAGTGCATCCAGAAATGTGACCTTTGTCATGAGAAAGGAGAGACTTGGAGTGTGGCCTTTGTGGCCAGGAGACCTGGCCTTGGCCAGAACTAGCTTCTGACCAGAGCTCTAGTTACTGGGGTGAAGAGCACAGAACTAAAGGAGGCCATGCTTGGGACCCCTTTAATATGGCCAAATTACTTAGGCTGCACTCCAACGCATGCTTACCTGGGGGTAAGTCCCATTGTGCTCAGTGGGGGTTATCTCTGAATAGACATATATAGGACTGCATTGTTAAAGTTCCATTATATTTTAATTTCCCAACCCACTGTGAGGTGTGGGTGGCCACCCCAGCCCGCTTATTAAAACCCCACCACTCCCAAAGCTCATTCTCCTTCCTGCTTCTCCACAGCCAAACAGGGCTTATAATAATCATGACAGGGAAGATGCGGCAGTAAATCTAACTAGGGTTGGGTCATTTGTTTGCTTCCAGCCAGGCCGTTATAAAAATCTCATTTCCTAATGCAGTCAGCCATGAAGTGGCAGCAGCGGTGGACAGAACCTGTTTGTTCACTTATTTATTACACGAGGCATCGCTGTTGTGGTTGCTTGTCTGGTAAAAGCAATGTTTGCATTAAGTGGTTCTCTAGAGCCTTTTACACCATAACAACATTATTGAAGGGGGGGGGGAGAGAAAGTAAGAAAGTAAAAGTCCTGTGTAGGGATGTCATTCATTCAAATAAAGCAGACCTGCTCATTCCCCTTTAACATTATACACTAGGAGGTTTGCTTGGCACAGAGTTAAGTGATAGATAAAGCTTCACCTGTTTAATTGCTGCCTAGCTGGCTGCTGAAAAAAGCACAGGCTCAGTCAAATACAGGGGGGGGGGGGGGAAGGTACCACCCAACTGGTGATGCTTCTGTGATTTCACAGGACACCCGCGAACTGTTTTCTTGTCTTTAACAAGTCAGAGCCCCTGAATCTGAGGTCTATGTTCTCTCATCCACCAACTGTAAAGCAGTTCAGAGTGCGATCCGGTGCTTGTCTACTCAGAAGGAAGCCCCGTTTCTAATGGAAATTGCAACCCAAGCGATTATGAAATGGAATGACAATTCTTCCTCTTGCCATTAAGCCCCGTTGGTTCACTGTGCTCCGCCGGTGTCCTTATCTGAAGGGGCCCCGTCTCCTAAACACAAGAGGGCCCAGCCCCCCCCTCCCCAGCACCCATTGGGACCGGGGCCATTTCAAGCGCCAGGCAGGCCTTCCTCCAAAGGTTTCTGGGAGCTGTAGTTTGTGGAGGGTGCTGAGAGTTGCGAGGAGAGCCTCCCTCTTCCCTTCCCAGAGCTGCAGTTCGCAGTCTCCTCCTCCTCTCAGCACCCCACAAACTACAACTCCCAGAGCCCTTTGGGGAAGCTGTGCCTTTAAAGGGATGGCGGGGCTGGGGCCCAAGAAGCAAAATGGCTCTGCCGGTGGCTGCTCCTTGGAGGAGAGGCGGCATGCCGGAGGCGGAGGAGGTAAGCGGAGCTCCGGGAGAAAAGTATGGGCAGGAAAGGGAAGGTTACTTCTCTGTCCTGGACTTTCTCATCCCCTTCAGTACAAGAGAGAGGCCCGTCTGAGAGGCGGTTAAAATGAAATGGGGGGAGGCAGCAGGGAGACCCCACGCTTGGGGTTTATTGCCAGGGAACTTGGGAGCGCTGTTTTAAAGAAACCAAGGGCTATTTATTGATTTGCTTTATGGTCGGCCCAGGAGCTGAAGGGGCCACGCAAGGCTTTCCTGTTCCCCTCCCAGGGAGCTTTGTCGGCTGCCTCAGGGGAGAGGCGCTGGGGGGCATCGGGGGGGGGGGGCTGCCGCGCCCCCATAAGCTCCCCACTGCCGGGAAGGCGGGAAGGCGGATTCGGACGCCCCAGGGACCGGACAGAGGGGGAGCCACCTTAGCCATCGCTTCGGTCAGTAAAACGGGCAACAAAGGAAACACGTCTCTCCAGCCAAGTTCTTCTGCATTTCTTGTGATGTTGAAGTAATAAAACTCTTCCCCTCCCCGCCCCGCCCCATGAAAGAGTCCCCTTATGCAAACTACTTAATTTTAGCTGATCAAACAAAGTGAGGCCTACAAAATGGTCGCATTGCATAGAAGGCAGCTCCCTAGTCAGGCATTTGCTCCCATTGGGGCAGGTCGTGGTAGCACTTACACACCCAATGCCTTGCTCCTGCGTTGAACGGGGTGCCGGGCCTGGCCCCCTGGTTAACTTTCCTGCTGGAGGGTGTTGATTCACTGCCCCCAATGCACCTAGGCTTGAAGTTGGGCAACTGAGAAAATGAGGGGCCGGGTGTAGCTAGGGCATTTGTCAGTGCTGCTGAATACCCCTTATACAGTGGTACCTCTGGTTACAAATGCTTCAGGTTACGAGCTCCACTAACCCGGAAGTAGCTGCTCCTGGCTGCAAACTTTGCCCCAGGATGTGAATGGAATTTGCGCGCCGGAGGCCCCATTAGCGATAGCGTGCCTCAGGATAAGAACGGTTTCAGCTTAGGAACGGACCTCCAGAACAAATTAAGTTCATAACTAGAGGTACCACTGTATTAGGCTTATATTTGGGGCTTTTTTCAGATGGAACTCAGGTCTGGCACCTCTCAGGTGGGCGCCATTGCACCTATTTTTCTAGAAAAATAGCCCTGGCTATATTTTGCCTTTTGGCTACAAGAGCCCACACAATAGCTTATCATGCAAGAAAATACAGAACTGAGGGGTTACAAGAACTGGGGCAACAGGAAACCTATTTGTAGTAGCGGGGTTCAAAAAGTAAAGTACTAAATAGCCCTCTTCACGGTTTGCTTGAGGGCTAGAAGAGAGGGAGCCCACTGGGGCTGTCCCTAAGAAGGCCTTGTCCCGTCACACGTCAACTAACTTCATTCTCCTGCTATGAGGTGCACTTTAGTTGGTTGGTCTTCCTGGGAAAGGCGCAGTGTCTGGCCAGCAGCTCACAGGGGCAGAAGGGCAAAACGAGGAGGGCAGGGGAAGGTGGCCCAAGCTCTGCACTGGAATGAAGTGCCCACCATGCAGCTATGGAAGATGGGGGAGCATCCAGAGTGTGTCTACCCAACAAACTCATAGGGAAGCCTATTTGACTGCCCACCAAGAATCTTGGGCGCTGTTTGGTTGAGGGGCTGAGAATGTTGTATGGATTTGTTTATTTATTAACCTGATCTTCCTCCCAAAGGAGCCCAGGGCAGCAAATCACAAGTGATGAAACAGAACTCCATTTCTCAGAGTTTGCTAGGAGGGGAGGGTGCCCACTAACTTCTTGCTCCAAGATGTGTGTGTCATGTGTGTCTGTGTCTCCTGTGACCTCCCAGGGGTTGGATTCCAAGTCCCTCCATTCCCAACTTCTTGCCAGGTCTGATGAGACCTGAAGCCCAACAGCACCTGGGGGGCTGCAGGTTCTCAGACCCAGATTTAATCCAAGCTGAACACACCATGCATTTAAAGCGCATCAAAAGTGCATGTTCCCCCTCCCAAGAATCTTGGGAACTGTAGTTTATCCTTCACAGTGCTAAAATTCCCAGTGCCCTTAACAAGGCACACCTCTCGGGATTATTTGGCAAGAGTCGTGGGCTTTGAAAGTATGCTGTGTGTGGAACCTGAGTGTCCAGGCCGCATTTGGTGCCTTGGTGCCTTTGCTTTCCTATGTCCTAAGTCCTTCTTTTGGGTTTGTTTCCCTGGTTCGACTTTGCAACCGCTCAGCTCACAATCGACTCCAGGGAAGTTGCTGTCACTGCATTGCTCTGTGACACTGGATTCGAGAGCGAGGCTTGGGCAGGTCAAAAAGGCTGATGTCACGATTGATTGGGAACGTGCAGAGTGATACTTTGTAAAATTTCTGCTGAGATGCATTTCCTCCTCTAAGGTACAGGCTTCTCAGCCCTTCAGATGCACCGTTGTCTTTTTGACAGGTAGTCTCTTGACAACATTGTCCTGGGGTTAAAATGAGTGCAGCACTTTTGGAACCAGGAGAGCATGCAAAGTACGGCAAGTCCCGTTCCTTCCCCCCCCCCCCCCACCAACTATCTGTTAAGTTGAGAATCAGCAATGGGCTGCCAACTCAGCACACATTTAACCCACAAGGTAATGCTGGAATCCGGCAGTTCAGTATCCTACCGTCCTGGTGCTGGAACCAGAATCTAGGTCCTAGATGAACTTTGGTCTTGGCTGCAAACACGACATCTGACCCCACAAGCATTTGGACTGATGCAGGGGTAAGTTAAAGTTGCAGATGTTCTGTGCAGTTGCTCTGGGGACAGTGTAGATTTTGGCTAAGTTTGAATTGAGCTTGAATTGAGTTGCAGCTGAGAAAGGTTTAATGGGATGATTTAGTCACGAAATGCAAAAGTGGATCTGTTTTGTTGCCCTGCTATTTCTCTAAGATGTAGGATAAATAAACAGACAAATGTCAGCTTTCTCAACTTGCCTCGATGCCTGGGCTGGGATTTGTGATGGTTTCCCCTACCTGCAATTAGACTAGGATGCATGTGCTTGTTTTCTGCCAGGACTCGGGGACATCTGTTCTCTTCTACTTGATGGGAGATGTTAAGCCCCTGCTCAGCTCCACGTCAGTAAACTTCCATTGCAGGGCCTGGGACCTCTTGGTGATGGAGGGTCTCTTGGAGGGGGGTGGGCTTCTCTTCATGATCAGACCTTTGATACAGGGTTGGCATGTGATGGTTGGTCCAGTATTGTCCAGTAATAAAAGTAATTGCAGAATCAGTTTCTTAGAACTGCATAGTGTGCTGATTACAAAGAGCATCTTGCACAATGCCCAGAGTGCAGCACCTCCAAAAGCTTTGTCGATAAATCTGTATTTATGAGCAAGACTTGAGGGTTAATTCTGAATCAGTTAAGCCAAGCAAAATTTCCAGTTGTGGGGCAGGGAAAGGGGGCATCACTCTCCTGCCTTTTATTCACCAGTAGTTTTGATTTAATTCTTTATAAGAGGGATGGGAACCCCCTTTTTCTGTTGAGGGCCACGTTCCCAAAGGTGCAATCTGCCAGAGGCCTCGTGCCAACTGGGTGCACAGCTGAAGCCCATGGTAGGCAGGGCTGGATACAAAGTGGGGAGCGCAACCTCCTCTCTCTCTCCGGCTTCCTCTCTGCCCAGCCACTACACGACGGTGCCATTGGAAGCTGCTTTTTCTCAAAGTCAGGGCCTTGATCCGCTTGGCTCAGCATTGCCTACATGGACTGGCAACACCTCTTTCAGAAGGGGAATATTCCCAGCCCTACTACAGATGTTGGGGGGTCAAACCTGGGACCTTCTGCAAGTAAAGCAGGGGCTGTGGCTCTGAGCCACGACCCTCCTTGTACCTGCGGCCTCTTTTGACCCCCACAAGATTCTCTCTCTGCTGCTGACCAATCCACAGATAGGGAATTGCATACCCCCTTAACTTTCTGAAGCCCAAGAGACCCACTTTTTTGTTGGTTTCCCTGCTTGAAATTTGAATGGCCCCTGGCCCCTGGCTTGGCCTATTGTTTCTGCACCCCAAATGAGCAGGAGTTGCACCTTCTCCCTGAGATGACAGCGACTGGAGGGTTCTGGGCGAGGTGGGCAGGGGAGACCGAAAGAAATATGCCTTGATTCCCTCCCACCCATCACAAAGCCCACACTGTTTCAAAGCACCAGGATTCCTGTCCCAAAGAAGGTTCTCTTGACCTGGCCCACCTTGCCATAGCATCCAGAGCGTGGACGTGCTCTGCCTGGGGCTCCCCTTCTCTCTCTCTCTTAACCTGTTCATTCTTCACCTGTCTCATTGAGTGGGGAAGGCCCCAGAGGAAGAGGCCTGACATGGCAGGTCTAACGGAACCCCGCCCGCCCCCGGCCCTGAGCTAGAGGACGGCTGAGCCGGTCGGTCCTCGGCTTAGTCACTGTAGACCTGCCTGAGCCTGACAAGAAAGAGTTGCCAGGAACAAATCTCTATTGTTCGCTGTCATCTTTAAATGAGTGTCAAAGTAGGCAGGGGGGCTTTGACCGTTAACTGCACAATTTGGCGGGGGCCCTTGTGTCCAGCCTGGCCAGCCCAGGCGCCCCCCTCCCGTTTCTCAGATTAGCAGAGGCGGACTCCAGCCTCTCTCCTAAATGGGCCATCGTTGGCCCTTTGTCCACAGACTGCCCGGTGTGAAATTTGCAGCGACGTTAAATGTTTTCTAATGAATAATTATTGAAAGGAAATGGTGGGATGTGTGTGTAATGGATTGTAGCACATTAAAACGTTTTATTCGGGGGACACAAAAATGTTGTCCTTCATAAGCGCTTTCGGAGAAGGGCCTCCCCACCCCCGGGAGAGAGGTTTTTTAAAAAATTCTCAGAGGATTACCATCAAACTCTTATAACAGGGTGTCTCTTTCTCTCTCTCTCTCTCCCTTCCACCCTGATAGAAATGGAAAGAGGCCCCCTGGCCATCAAATCTTTTTCAAGATGGCAGCCGTGAAGCCTGCGGAACTGTTGGAAGCTTTGGGGTTTTAAAGGAATGTTTTTGAACTGTCTTTTGCTTTGGGAGAATAGGTTGGGTTCCCCTCTCAACCTCTGTGCTTTTCACGGAGAAAGACGATCTAAGGCTGCTGTGCCAAAGTTACAGGCAAGGATTTGTCTATTGACAAGGAACCGTGGAATAATCCTGTCCCCCTCATGCCGATGACGATTAACCTTAAAAGCTTGCATTTTCTGTTCTCTGGAATATATTGCCATGTAAATGTTTTGCTGTGGGTGTAATCAAGTTTAGAACATTATTATATCATCTTTAAAAAACTGCACAGGGGTGTCTGCCAAGTTTTGTCTTTTTCCCAAGCAGACAGCTGGCCACCACATTTATATTTAATGCTGGCATTTCAATGAGATTAGTAAGCTTACAGATGTGGTAGATTTTCTTAAAAAGAACCTGGAATGGTTTCCCTTTATAAATGATATTCTGTGCATGCACCACAAGAGTGACCATCCCCACTTCCTGTGGCGTTCTGGGGGTGTTTTGCTGGTTGCTAAGGGGCAGCTGAGTTCAAAAGCATGTCATAGTGCAAGTAGATAAATAGGTACTGCTCCGGCGGGAAGGTAAACGGCATTTCCGTGTGTTGCTCTGGTTCGCCAGAAGCGGCTTAGTCATGCTGGCCACATGACCCAGAAGCTGTACACCGGCTCCCTTGGCCAATAAAGCAAGATGAGCGCCATAACCCCAGAGTTGGTCATGACTGGAGCTAATGGTCAGGGGTCCCTTTACCTTTAAGGAGCAGCTGGTTCCAGGGCAGCAGGTGTCCCTCTGCCCTTTATATTTTGACCCAGTGGAAATAATTTGGTTATATAATTCAGTCCCACAAGATGTGGCAAAGGCTTTATGTGGCTTTTGAAAAAAGTTAAGTTCATGGAGAAGGAGAAGCCTGTGAACTGCTCTAAACCTAAAGGAAATCTCCATCTTCAGAAGCAGTTTACCTTTTGTGCCCTACAGGCTGGGGACAGGTGGGATGGAGGTTGCCGCCTTGCCCTGCCCTGCCTCTGAGCTTTCCAGAGGTGTCTGAATGGCCACTGCATGGGACTGGTGCAATCTATTTTGCCACTTGGGGCAAAGGACAAGATGGCAACCCCACTCCACATTCAGCAAACCATCCAGGCTGGAAGTTGATGCATATTTCCATGCTGATGGTTGGACAGCCTCCTCCTCCCCCGTGGCCAATGACAGCAGGCTAGCTCATGAGTTGCCAGCTGGCCCCTTGCTCTGCCCCACATCCTTCAGCAGCTGTCTCCTGAGATTGGCACTGCCACTCTCTGCCCAACGAGAGGGACGGCTCTGCAGGAAATGGGATCCTGGGCAAGGCAAGGCAGGGCTCCTTGGGGAATTCAGCAATACCAGATCTACATGTCAACAATTGCCAATTGACTGGTTGGTTTTCAAGGAGGGATAGACAGTTTCACAGAGGAGAAGTGTGCCAGAAGCTGCTTTATGCCAGGTCAAACTCTTAATTGTTCACCAGTATGTATTTTATTTTATGTTAGAATATTTGATTTAATGTTTGTGATTGTAATGCAGAAAAGATCCCTGCATTGCAGGGGGTTGGACTAGATGACCCTTGGGGGTCCCTTCCAACTTTACAATTCTATGATTCTAAGTACCACTTCTACTTTGTTCTGTATTTACCCCTCTCTCCAAGCAGGAGAGACTCTGGGGGCCCTGCGCTTTGCCAGGTTCGGTTTCCTTGGAATGAGGGTCAGCCGAGGCCTTCAGGGTGTACTGTTTTATTTATACCTATATAGAGCCTGGGCATAAGATGGAGGGGCTCACAACATTCATCAGTATTTCAATGCAAACTTTAAATTTGCAGTTTAGCCCAGCACACGTTTGAACAAAGCAATCTTCCCTAAGACAGGGACGCGGGTGGCACTGTGGGTAAAAGCCTCAGCGCCTAGGGCTTGCCGATCGAAAGGTCGGCGGTTCGAATCCCCGCGGCAGGGTGCGCTCCCGTCTTTCGGTCCCAGCGCCTGCCAACCTAGCAGTTCGAAAGCACCCTCGGGTGCAAGTAGATAAATAGGGACCGCTTACTAGCGGGAAGGTAAACGGCGTTTCCGTGTGCGGCTCTGGTTTGCCAGAGCAGCGATGTCACGCTGGCCACGTGACCCGGAAGTGTCTCCGGACAGTGCTGGCCCCCGGCCTATAGAGTGAGATGAGCGCGCAACCCTAGAGTCTGTCAAGACTGGCCCGTACGGGCAGGGGTACCTTTACCTTTACTAACACTTGTAAACCTAGCAGTTCGAAAGCACCCCCGGGTGCAAGTAGATAAATAGGGACCGCTTACTAGCGGGAAGGTAAACGGCATTTCCATGTGCGGCTCTGGCTCGCCAGAGCAGCGATGTCACGCTGGCCACGTGACCCGGAAGTGTCTCCGGACAGCGCTGGCCCCCGGCCTCTTGAGTGAGATGGGCGCACAACCCCAGAGTCTGTCAAGACTGGCCCGTACGGGCAGGGGTACCTTTACCTTTACCCCAATGCCTGCGTTTTTGTACACTTTACACGGCCAGAGAACTGCACTGCAGAATTTGTAGAAGTGCAAATAGTGAAGGATGGCTGTGTTTCAGTTTTCATATTTCAGAGGCAGGCTAGCCTTTAAATGTGAAAGGAAGTGAATTTCTCCCCATCCCTATGCTTGATCAATGTTGTCTCCATTTCTGTAATCCTAAGTGCTTGGCTGCCCTTCCTAGGTGGCGAGAGAGTGGCACTCTGCACATGCTTGGTCAGAGTCAGAAGTGCTTCTGAATATGAGCTGCTGGAAACCACAGAAGGGGAGAGTTGCTCTTGTGCCCGGCTCCTGCTTGCAGGTTTCCCACGGGGGCATCTGGTTGGCCACTGTGAGAAAAGGAGGCTGGACTAGATGGGCCTGACTCAGCAGAACTCTTCTTATGTTTCAGTGCTTCTGTGTCACGTATGGCTTGGTCCTGTACTGAGCTCAGCACTGTGCTGTGCTGGGGAGAGGCCTGGGTCAAAGAAAGCTGTGCACCGCAGTGCAGGGATAAGAAACATATAGTGGTACCTCGGGTTAAGAACTTAATTCGTTCTGGAGGTCCGTTCTTAACCTAAAACTGTTCTTAACCTGAGGTACCACTTTAGCTAATGGAGCCTCCTGCTGCCGCCGCGCCACCGCCGCGCGATTTCTGTTCTCATCCTGAAGCAAAGTTCTTAACCCGAGGTACTATTTCTGGGTTAGCGGAGTCAGTAACCTGAAGCGTCTGTAACCTGAAGCGTCTATAACCCGAGGTACCACTGTATTTGCAAGAAGACTACCTTCCCAAAAGCAGGTGAACTTTGCAAACGCTTGATGGCTGTTGTTTGTCCAGAGCCTGTCGGAAAGGGTAGGATCTACCTAGGCAGAAGTAGCCTGCCCAGAATTATACAGGCCCTAGTCACCTCCAGGTTTGACTACTGCAATCTGTTGGTATGTCGGGCTGCCCTTGAGGACGAGGTTCTCTAAAAAAAAATCCGGTTCAAGATGCAGCAGCTGCTGACTGGCTCGTCTTATAGGAAGTAAGTAAATAAGATAATATTGTACTAGCCAGAGAGGCCATGGCAAAACCATACAAACCCTGTCAGAAAGAGTGTGTTTGTGCCTCTGCCTAAGACATAAGCAAGGCTGCAGTTGGGGCGCCTCCAGGACTGCATGCAATGCATTTCTGTTTAGACCTCTGAATCTCCCTTACAAGTCACTGCAATTTTCTCCACTTCCTCCTCCTTGATTTTTCTTGCCACCAGCGCAAAGAGGGCTCAGCAGCCTAGAACGTCTCTGCCAAGGAGAGACTGCTTTCTTGGAACAAACAGGGGATTCAGAAAGTGCCTCCTAGGTTCTGTATATAGTGGGCCATGTCACAAATAACGGTGAATGTCTTCTACATGCACTTGCCCACAAATACAGAGTCTCTCTATCTGCATATGGGATCTAGTTGCTCGTCCAGCACAGCTGAGAGCATTGCTTGGAAACGCAGCCCAATAGAGATAGATCTTAATAGAGCTGGCCAGAGTTTAGACAAACAAGTGGCTCTAAAATTTGTTGTTGTTGTTGTTTAGTCGTTTAGTCGTGTCCGACTCTTCGTGACCCCATGGACCAGAGCACGCCAGGCACCTCTGTCCTCCACTACTTCCCGCAGTTTGGTCAGACTCATGCTGGTAACCTCGAAAACACTATCCAACCATCTCGTCCTCTGTCGCCCCCTTCTCCTTGTGCCCTCCATCTTTCCCAGCATCAGTGTCTTCTCCAGGGAGTCTTCTCTTCTCATGAGGTGGCCAAAGTACTGGAGCCTCAACTTCACGATCTGTCCTTCCAGTGAGCACTGAGGGCTGATTTCCTTCAGAATGGATGCGTTTGATCTTCTTGCAGTCCATGGGACTCTCAAGAGTCTTCTCCAGCACCATAATTCAAAAGCATCAATTCTTCGGCGATCAGCCTTCTTTATGGTCCAGCTCTCACTTCCATACATCACTACTGGGAAAACCATGGCTTTAACTATACGGACCTTTGTTGGCAAGGTGACGTCTCTACTTCTCAAGATGCTGTCTAGGCCTGTCATTGCCCTTCTCCCAAGAAGGAGGCGTCTTTTAATTTCGTGGCTGCTGTCACCATCTGCAGTGATCATGGAGCCCAAGAAAGTAAAATCTCTCATTGCCTCCATTTCTTCCCCTTCTATTTGCCAGGAGGTGATGGGACCAGTGGCCATGATCTTCGTTTTTTTGATGTTGAGCTTCAGACCATATTTTGCGCTCTCCTCTTTCACCCTCATTAAAAGGTTCTTTAATTCCTCCTCACTTTCTGCCATCAAGGTTGTGTCATCTGCATATCTGAGGTTGTTGATATTTCTTCCGGCAATCTTAATTCCATCTTGGGATTCATCCAGCCCAGCCTTTCGCATGATGTATTCTGCATATAAATTAAATAAGCAGGGAGACAAAATACAGCCTTGTCGTACTCCTTTCCCAATTTTGAACCAATCAGTTGTTCCATATCCAGTTCTAACTGTAGCTTCTTGTCCCACATAGAGATTTCTCAGGAGACAGATGAGGTGATCAGGCACTCCCATTTCTTTAAGAACTTGCCATAGTTTGCTGTGGTCGACACAGTCAAAGGCTTTTGCATAGTCAATGAAGCAGAAGTAGATGTCTTTCTGGAACTCTCTAGCTTTCTCCATAATCCAGCACATGTTTGCAATTTGGTCTCTGGTTCCTCTGCCTCTTTTAAATCCAGCTTGCACTTCTGGGAGTTCTCGATCCACATACTGCTTAAGCCTTCCTTGTAGAATTTTAAGCATAACCTTGCTAGCGTGTGAAATGAGTGCAATTGTGCGGTAGTTGGAGCATTCTTTGGCACTACCCTTCTTTGGGACTGGGATGTAGACTGATCTTCTCCAATCTTCTGGCCACTGCTGAGTTTTCCAAATTTGCTGGCATATTGAGTGTAGCACCTTAACAGCATCATCTTTTAAAATTTTAAATAGTTCAGCTGGAATACCATCACTTCCACTGGCCTTGTTATTTGCAGTGCTTTCTAAGGCCCAAATAACATTTACTCAGGTGCTTAAATTCAGTATCTTAACTTTTTCTTCTTTTTTATGTTGCTTACACTGGACTTAAAAAAAAATCTTCATCAGCTTCTGTTATCATGTGTCTGTATTTTATGCACTCACCTCGGGCAGAATATAAATCCATCAAGTAAGAATGAATTAAATCAATTGATAAGACATATTAATAAACTTTCTGCCCACTTTGTGTTGTGATCAGCAGAGGGACTGTTAAGGATTTAATTTTAAAGAAGGTTTTAGGGTGACCTCTTGTGGGAGAAAACAGGACGTACGTCTTCTGAAAATGTGAAGAAGTCACTTGTCATTTCTGTAACCAGAGCGCCCTCTTCTCCTCAGACATGTTTTTTTTTTTTAAAAAAAAAAACAAAACAGGTCCCTTGTTGGGCCAAAATCCAACAGGGGGCTCAGGATACTTAACCTGTTGAATTTCCTCTTGCTGTTCCGCTGGGAAAAGCAGCTCAGCCCTGTTAGAGGAGGGAGGTGAATAAGGAGTTCTGCAGGCAGGAATGTTAGATGCAGTGATGGTTGTGGGAGTTTAACCTGTTGGATTTCTGCTGATGTGCAACTCATGGCTTTAGGGCATTAATAATTGGATCTCCTGCCTTCCCGCTCCTGCCACCCAAAGATTTTTTTCTTATATTTTGCTCATAGGGCAGCTGAGTGCATTGCAAAATGAAGGGTTGGTGAGCCCTCTGCCATCTTAATTTGCCCAGTGCAGGGATTTCAAAGGCTGTAGATAGGTAGATGACTTGGCTACAGCACTCCATGCTCTGGCAACTTCCAGATTGTATTATTGCCATGTGTGCGCTGTGGTCTATGTGGGGCTGTGCTTGAAGACAGCTGAGAAACTCCAGCTTCTCCAAAATTACTAGCTGGTTTGGCTTTAGATCACATATGACCTCTGTTCTAAAACTGTGGCTGCCAGTTTTGTTTTGTTTTTTAAGGCCCAATTCAAGATGCTCACATTAGTGTTCAAAGCCCTAGCTAGGGTTGTCCTATGTCCTTTTTTTTCAGGACACATCCTCTTTTTCATGGGTATGTGAAATGAGAGTTGTCATAGTGATCCATAGCTAAAAGTAGAAGTCGGCAAATATGTCCTCTTTTTTTGCTGTTCAAAATATGGCAACCCTACAAACATTGCAGGCCTCAAACACCTGAAATGCGTAGGTTATCAGAGGCTTGGGGTGGTGGCAGCCCAGAGCAGGGCCTTCTCTGTGGCAGCCCTTCAGCTGTGGAGGTCCCTCTACACAGAGGTGTACCTGCATTTTTCACTGAACAGCTTTGGGCAAATGTTGAAGATGTACCTCTTCAGCACTCCTTCCTTGGAGGTTTTTAAGCAGAGATTGGATGGCCATCTATAATGGATGCTTTAGCTGAGTTTCCTGTGTTGCAGGGGGTTGGTCTAGATGACCATTGGGGTCCCTTCTAACTCTACAATTCTATGATTCTATGTGTGTTTTCAGGACCCACCTATTATTGCAAATGCAATCTGCTTTAACTGCTTTGAATTCTGGATGTTGAGTTGGTGTAACCCAGCCTGGGGCCAGCTGGTGAAGGCTGGGTAACATAATTATTATTGTTTGTTGTTAATGTCATATAATTTAGCTTATATAGATTTGTGTCACATGAGCCCTGCACCCTGGGTCCTTTCAGTATTGAGCAACTTGGGGCAGGTGTTTTCCTTGAGCAGGCATTTCTGGTGCCTGCTTGAAATGGCCTCCGTGAGACGCTTGAGCCAGGGTCCCTGGCTGCAGGAAGGCAGCCCTCCTTGAGACAATGCTACTTTGGGTGGCAGAGAAAATGATGAGAATCTCCCTCCCCCCCCCCCCCCCGTGCCCTTAATGGGTTGGCTTCTAACTGCAGCCAGTGGAAATGTTTCAGTGGAAACTGAGCACTTCCTTGTGCAGCTGTGGCAGTCCAAGGATGGCAGGAAGGGAAGCAATTTGCCCGAGGGGTAATTCCGTGAAAAGAAATAGGTGAGAGAAATCTGATCCAGTAGGCAGCTCCTGGGATTTCAAAGGCCACTCACTCCTTTCTCTCTCTGGTCTCAGAGAAGGTAAGGCGTTCTTTCTGTATCCGGTGCAGAGCAGTGTGTTGGTCTTCATACTGTCAGTGCCCCTTGAGAGGGGCTGGCCCAGCACCCTGGTCAGCCAGGCCTGGGACCTTTGGGAAAGAAGCAGTTATTTCCTAGGAGGAAAAGGGGAAAGGCTGAAGCTGCCACCATGTCGAATGAGAAGCCTTGCCTATGTGCGCAGGATTGAGAGAGTTGGACAGTGGAGAGAGCAACTCTGCACATGGTCAGAGGCACTTTAGTCTCTTATTTTGTGTTCCTCTCTCCACCCCCACCCCAGGCTGTGTCAGCATAGGAACAAAGGAAGCTGCCTTCTAGCGAGTCAGTCCATTGGACCACCCAGTTCAGTACTGCCTGCACTGGCTGGCAGCAGCTCTCCAGGGCTTCTGGCTGGGCTCTCTTTGGGGATTGAACCTGGGACCTTCTGCATGCAAGAACAGGTGCGGTCTTGCTTCACCGGAAGCCCTGGGAAGCAGCCCTGGAGAGTATTCACGCAGCAGATTTAGGAAGGCAGAGAGTGACGTTTTTATAAGGGCCAGTGAGTTAGTGAAGATTCCAGTCTGCTGTTGGGTAGAGCTTTCTGACAGGAAGAGCTGTTTGACAATGAAGCAGACTCCCTGGGAAGGTGGTGGGCTCTTCTTTGTTGGAGGTGTTTAAACAGAGGTTGGACGACCATCTGCCAGGGATTCCTGAGCTGCGATTCCTCCACTGCAGGGGGTTGGCCCTTGGGGTCCCTTCCAGCTCTGCAGTTCTGTGATTCTCTGCTCATAGTTTCTCTGCGGGAAAAGGCAGCACGAGATGCAGGAAAGCAGGAGGGTGGGTGGCACAGCGTCCCCATGAGGATTGGGAGCACACGTGTTTTCTATTGCCTTCTGGATATTTTGGACTACAACTCCCATCCTCTCTGAAAGTTGGCCCTGCTGGCTTCTGGGCCCCAGGTTGGGGAAGTCTGCTGCAGGCCCCTCCCCATGCAGGTGGGGCTTAGCATGTGGGGAAGGCACCTGCAGGATGCTGTCTTCGCAGGGTGTGCGTGTGGGTGAGATTTTGAGGGGGAGGAGGAGCTACTAAATGAGCGTGCAAGGTGGGCTCAGCCAAGCAAAAGGGAAAAGCAGCAGCAGCAGCAGCAGCAGACTCCCAAACTGCTTCGCGAATAAATTGAGCCAATGGCCTGTCACGATGGGGTGCATGTAAAGCAGCCCCAAATTCTGTCACTTAGACATTCTCCCTGACAGTAGAGCCAGGTGAATCTCTCAATATCTGCTTTCTTTCAGTTTCTCAGTTTCCAACCTTAAATTCAGCTGACTACATTTCTGCATCAGTGACCTTTTGAAAAAATAATCTGCATGAAAATAAATATGATTTTTTGTGTACATTTATCCCAATATATGTATTTTTTTGCAAGGAATTTTCACCAGTTTACACATATCTTTGCACACTTTTTGGCCAAAGAACAGCATTGTAAAATTTGGAGAAATGCAGATTTTGATAGACGGCTGTGTCCCAGTTCGCTTATTGGTTTGGGAAGTGTAAATTAGGTAAAATGTGAATTGAATGGATTTCTTTCCCCACCCCCATCCCTGTTTGACAGATAAGTTCCTAGGTGTGTGTTCAGGGCTGAATTAGCTTTCTGGAACCTATGAAAGAGTCTTTGCAGCACCTGAAAAGGCTGGCCATGTCCCTGTGATCTGTTCAGCAAGCCTTTCTCTGCTGCAGGTGCAGATGAGCAAGATCTGTTTCTAAGAGCCACTCGGAATCTCTCTCTCTCTCTCTCTCTCTCCTCCAAGGTGATGAAAAATATATTTTGCTCAGCTCATGACCCTGTGGTGGCCAGCAAGCTCCGATAAAAACCTTGCACAGAAAGACGCCCTGTTCAATTCACTGCCTTCCCAACAATGGCCATGAGTTCCCATTGGCGGAACAGCATCCCCAGTCAGGGCAGAGATTGCAACAATATGTTTAAAGTCCAGCTGGCTCACTTTAGAAAGGGCTGCGTTGTGGAACAGGCAGAGGAGAATCGCAGGAGGGAGCCGAGGCCTGCCAGGTAAGGGAACGTGGGGGAAGCTGAAGCCCTAGCAGCTCATCCAAGCAGACGCCCCCTGGAGCACAGCTGTGCCCAGCTAGATCCTTAAAAGACTTGTGACCTGTGTCTGAAATTCCCATTAAAAATGGCAAGTGCCTATGAATCTGCATGGGGCAAATTTTGGCAGACCTGCAAGCAAATCTTTAAAAGTGTATTTTGGGGGGCAGGAGTTCCAGGGCTCCGTGCAAATAATCTGGGGGCCCTGATCACCACCACCACCTCTCTCCTTTGGCAGAGCACATCTGTTCAACTTGTGGAGAACTCAGTTGGATTCCTGAATTAACTTAAGAGGACAGCAGTGTCTTAGGACAGCCTTCCCAACCTTGTGCTGTTTGGACTACAACTCCCATCAGTCCTAGTTGGCCCAAAACAGTCAGAGGGGAGCCAGGCTGGAGAAGCCTGCCATCGAGCAAGTGGCAGTGGAAGCAAGGAATCCTGGCCAAATACTGCTGTGAAACTATTAAGCTGCAAAGCGGCCAAGAAAATGAGCTACAAACCAGAATATTTACAAATGGTTAGCCTTGGACCAAGGCAGTGGCAGACGCCAGGGTTTTTGTGAGATCACTTTTTGTTTTTGTTTTAAGTAGTACCTCGAGGTGCAAAATAGTGTTTCAGTGGGCAGAATGACGATTAAGAGGGGAACCAATTGCTTCCCGACAGTTGGTGAACTTCTAGACCAAATTGCGGTGTCTCCAAATTTACAGCTGCAGGGACTCTGGTGCGCTCCGTGCTACTTTTGGTTTAAACTGCAGTGTGATGGTAATACTGATTCTGCCTTGCAGACGTCTTGCTGGTGGCCTTGTTCCAAATTCCAAATCATTTCTTAGCAATTAAGGGAGACTGATGAAAAGTGTGCATAGAAGAGAAGAGGAGACTGAGATTCCAACAGATTCAAATGACAAGAAAGGACATTTTGATTAAACATTAGGAAAAACTTCCTTGTTGCTTGTAGCATGCATGAGGCAGGAGAACTTTGCAAAAAGAAGGTTTTTCTCTAGTTCTGATTATTGTAGTTTTAAGTGCAAAGTTAAGTGAGTAAATAGGCTGAATCGGATGGATTTTGTTTCATTGCTTTTCCAAAGGGTTTACAATTTATTAATCTTGCTCCAGTTAGAAAAATTGTCATCACTCCCAAATTTTGCAGCCTTGGGATGAAACGTTGTGTTTTCTTCTCAATGCAGACTCTAAATGAATTTTGGAAACCATAAAAGAAAATAAAAAAGTTGTGTTTGTGCAGCTTTGCAGGTCAAGCAAATGCTGGTTTCTGGAAGACACAAGGCTGCTTCCAGGATAATTCACAAGCCTGGCTGGCATCCAAATAAAAGTATAATGGGATGATTGTGTCAAATTATTTCTAGAGGGACAGCAGCAAAAATAAAAATAAAAATTAAAATGAGGTAAAAAAGTCTGTTGTGGCTACTAACAAATATACCATAGTCCTTTATGAAGTCAAGTTTTTGCCGGCAGACATGAGAGACAGCGGGATGCAGCCATGAGAGTGTTGGACTAGGACCGGGGAGATCAGGGTTCTGATCCCAACTTGGTCGTGGAAAGGAAAGTGGGATAGAAACGCGGTAAATATATAAATAGTAATTTTATATATACCTATATTGTCCAGAGTCTTTGAAAAAGGGGTTGGCATGTAAGAAATTTATTTATTATTTATTTGTTACATTTGTATACCACCTCCCGTGCCACCAGAGCTCAAGGTGGTGTGCATTGTCCCCCCCCCCCCCCCATTTTATCATTGCAGCAACCCTGTGAGGTAGGTGAGGCTGAGAGGCATTGGCTGGCCCCTCAAGGTCACCCGGCGAACTTCATGGCTGAGGGAGGGATTTGAACCCTGGTCTCTTGGGGTCCTAGTCCAGCACTCTAACCATTCTCCTACACTCATCGGTTCTCTTCCATCTCTGAAAACTAGCAGGTGGTGTCAAAGATGCCCTGCCGGAAGTTGCTTTGTACTTTAATCTCCCTCTTGTACCCAAATTCTCTTGGAGAAATTGTGCTGTTCTAGCTATCCTTGATTCAATCCCCCCCCCTTGCCCCTTGCAGATTGAAGCAGCGTGGAGGAAGCCCTACAAGCTGAACATGGAAGGGGCTCTCGTGGCCCGGGACAGAGTTGGGATTCAAGATTTCGTCCTTTTGGATTCTCACACGAGTGAAAATGCCTTCTTGGACAACCTTCGCAAGCGATATCAGGAGAACCTCATCTATGTAATTGCACTCTGAGCTGCTTTAGGGATGCTCCAGTTGGTCATGAGCTGTCTTATGAAGAAAGGGGTGGTGATGGGTGGTTATTATGGGATGCCTGCTGTTCTGTTAGATTGGTGTCTCTTCCAGATGTGGAGAGGAAATGTGGAACTAGAACAGGAGTGTTGGGCCTCCTGGGGTAGCTTCAAAAGAGGATCAGACCAATTCATGGAGGACAAGGCTAGCAGTGGCCATGGGCCACGATAGCAGGGCTGTGGGCCTTGGACCTTCTCATGTGCTCTGCCCCTTCCTGGCTGTTGCCTGGCTTGAGCATAACACAACGCCATAATTTGTTTCTCTGACCATGCCTTGTTCCAAAGGCATTCAGACAAACCATGGTTTGTTTTATTTCCCTCATGCCTGTTGATGGGCATCGGTGGTGGGACATACCAGGATGTACTCTTTACAAAAGGTTGCTTTACAAAAATGTTTATGAATTAGGCAAAATTGCACACAAACAAATTGCGTTGCAAAATGGTGTGTAAAAGTGGAGAGCTTGCACTTAAGGCTGGAAAACTGAGAAACGGAGATAACCTGCAATGGACAGACCCCCTCATCCCTGTGGCTCTTTGGGTACTTATTTGTAGTGTTTGTTCCTTACCCCTGCAGACGTACATTGGCACTCTCCTGGTGTCTGTGAATCCCTACAAAGAGCTGGGCATCTACACGGTGAAGCAGATGGAGCAATACAAAGGGGTGAACTTCTTTGAGCTGCCACCACACATGTAAGCACGTTGCCAACTTTCTTGGGTGTCTGCTTGCACAAGTCTCCTCCCACCCAGATTTTAAAGAACCAAATTAGATTTTAAATGGTAAAATCCTTATATTGCTATGTTTCTGAGTTACTGCTTGTAGTTGAGTAGATGTGGAGCCTGTTGCACCTTCCAAAAAGTTTACGCTAATTTGTGGACAGTGTAACGAAAGACTCGTTTTTAAATACCTGGCATAAAAAAAATGCTACCACTGTAAGGGAGTAACTAGCATCACACAGGGTTGACTCCAGAAACATAGTTAATAGAGCTGTTGGGAAATAACAATGCAGAATATTGGGGGGGAAAAGGAAAGGAAATTGTTGTGTAAAATGTGGCTGGAGGAGAATTTTACTTTATCCACATTTTTAAGTAGCAGCACCAAATTTGCAGCTCCCAGACTAATATGTGAAATGGAATGTTATTGTCAGGGCTGGCACCCAGCCTTCGTTCCAGCACCATTTTTCCCTAGAAAAATAGCACTGGTAATTAACCTTCAGATTTCACACTTCTCCAAATCTTGCCATTTAAACTGTTGTCTCAAAAATGTACCAAAATGTATGTTTTAAAAAGTGTGCATTTTAGGATTACATTTGAAAGTAAGAGTTTAAGTATGAATCTAAATACAGATTTTTATACATTTTTTAATGTGTCTGTAAAATTAATGAGGAAATTGTACAGAAAGGACTTACTAATACATGTGCAATTGGCTGGTGATAGACTGATTCAGCCAGTATGGTGTTGTGGTTAGAGCACTGAACTCTGACCTGGGAGACCAGGGTTCAAATCCCAGTTCAGCCATGATGCTCCCTGGGTGTTCTTGGACCAGTCACTGGCATCTCTCAGCCTAACCCGCCTCACAGGGTTGTTGTGATGATAAAATGAAAAGGAGAACTGTGTACGCCACCTTGAGATCCTTGGAGGAAAGGTGGAATATAAATGTAATTTTAAAAATAAAAATAGAATCCACCTGCCTAAGTGATGAAGGATGCTTTGAAACCTTCTAGCTTCTGAAGGTGCCTGGCATTGTTTTCTGAGAAGGCTGTCACTGTGACCAGTGTGTGTGTGTTTGGTCCTTTTCCAGTTATGCCATAGCCGACAATGCCTACCGGGTAATGTGTACAGAGTACAACAATCACTTCATCCTGATTTCGGGGGAGAGCGGTGCTGGGAAAACAGAAGCCTCCAAGAAGATCCTTCAGTATTTTGCCATGACCTGCCCTACCACAGAGCAACTGCAGGTCGTCCGAGACAGGCTCCTGCTCTCCAACCCTGTTCTGGAGGTAAGCAGGAAATGCACCTTGCTCCCACATCAGAGGCTGCCAGAGCAGCAAGATTTTTCTCTAGGAGGTTTACATAAACAGTAAAATGCATGATACAAATTACATTATTATTATTATTATTATTATTATTATTATTATTATTATTATTATTATTAAAATGCATGATACAAATTACATTATTATTATTATTATTATTATTATTATTATTATTATTATTATTATCATCATCATCATCATCATCATCATCCAGGCTTTTCCCTTACACAAATTTTAAAAATACAGCTAAAATATAATAAGTTAAAATCATATAAAAGATAATCATCAAAAAGTAACTGAATTCTTAATAGAATAAAAACAATATAAAACAAATCTATTACAAGACAAATAGTAAAAACAGCACAGCACTGTTAAAGCCCTTTCCTTAAAAAAAGCTTGTTGGGATAAAAACAGTCTTCACCTGCTGGCAGAAGGATAACAAAGGATAACTAGCGTCTCTAGTTCCAAAGTTGTCTGGGAGCAGCCACCACCTAGAAGGCCCTCTCCCGCGTCCCCACCAAGCGGTGACGGTGGGGGGACCGAGAGAAGCCCCCTCCAAGATCTCGGAGGTTAATCTAGGAGAATAGGGTCTTTCATCTGCTGGGCCTAAGCCATAGAAAAAAGCATTAAAACCAAGATGGGCTCCTTGCTGTCAGGATGTATTTATCCTAACTGAAATCTGAGTAAAACACAGCCGCTGAAACAGTTGGAGTGGGTTTTTGGCATCTGTGGAAACCTCCCTGGTGTTTAAGGACAATTGAGGTGTAATGAGTGGCCTGGTTGCAATTTATTCATCTTTCTGTCTTTCGTGTGGTTGCTTCATGATGAGGCATTGTATTTTTAATCTGGAACCCTGTCTGAAATTGTTTGCAATGAGGAGTGGGGTAGAAAAGCTTTAATAAATAAATGAAATTTTGAAAAAGAGTGGGGAAATGCTGGAATGCAAGGGGGGGGGGTGGAGAAAAGGGGAAGGGGTGATGTGGGTGGCTCTGAATGATCAGCGCAACTAGCCAAAACAACTCAAGGACTGAACAAGGCGAGGAGGAGGAGAGGGGAGGGGAACACCAAAAGACCTCGTTGCTCCTTTTTTGTTTGTGCTAATCTGTAGGCTTTTGGAAATGCAAAAACTTTACGGAATGATAATTCAAGCAGGTTTGGAAAGTACATGGACATCCAGTTTGACTTTAAGGTAAAGCAGCTTTCTTTCTTTCTTTCTTTCTTTCTTTCTTTCTTTCTTTCTTTCACTTGGAATGGGGAGATTTGCAGTGGTCTGCTATGAGCCACTTTTCGCCACTCCCCCTGAAGAAACCGAATGTCGTTCTCCTCCTCCCACATTTTATCGTCACGCTGACACTGTTGGCTGACAGAGTGACTGACCTAGCATTTCCCAGAGAGCTTCATGGCTCAGCAGGGATTTGAACTTGGATCTCCCCCTGCCAAGCCAGACACTCCACCACACTGGCTCACATCAGGGTTGACTGTTTGCTCAAGTGAAGGTACTCTCTGCCTTCTTAGTGCCATGAGATGCTTTCATGTGACTTGAGACAATTCAGCCACCCCTTCTTCATTTCTCTGTCCCTTTTTGAGGTGCAGTGGAACCAGAACTCTACACAGGGGATAGTCATCGTCTAGGTTTTACTCAGTAGACCCTCTGAAATTTATGCTCAGACACAGAGCTTTTAAGTGTGCACCTGTGCCTGGAAAGAGACAGGCAAAAGGTACGTGTGGAGAAGCTCTTTCTATGCTCTGCCTCCACTTTAGGTTGCCCACTTGTGAGAACAGGATGCTGGACCAGATGAGCTCCATTGGCTCTTCATTTGTTATCACATTCTCTCTCTTTCCTTTTGTTTTTTTGTTCTTTTCTTCCCAGGGAGCTCCTGTTGGTGGGCATATCCTCAGCTACCTGATAGAGAAGTCCCGTGTTGTCTACCAAAATCCTGGGGAACGGAACTTCCACATCTTCTACCAGTTGCTGGAAGGCGGGGAAGAGGATTTGCTCCATGACCTCGGCCTGGAACGCAACCCTCAGAAGTACATGTACCTAATTCAGGTTGTGGGGGGCTCTTTGTGTGCCCCCTTCTTAACAGCTCTGTTCTCTATGCCCAGCATACAGTTTCAACCCAATAACAGAGGCACACCTTATTCTTTTGAACCCCAAAAGGCTTGGATTCCCAGCCATCAGAGGAGCACACCCAACCCGCTGTGGGTTCTGCAAGAGGGACCAAACCCAGAACAGTGTCTTTGGTAGACAGAGCGAAAACAGGCCCACAGTCCCTACTGTGGATGGGTAAATCTTTTTGCACTCTGCAAAGGAAATAATCCAGTGTCTCAGTCACACTCACACCAGATGATGCAGGAAGGTGTCAGGCACCCAGCAGGAGAGAGGATGGGACTGTGCAATTTATTGTTTTGGTCCTTGCTTCTCCCAGAAGCACACCAGAAATCCTCCTTTGGTTAGGTGCTTTGAGCTCATGGCAGCCACTCATCTATTTCTCAGGGTGCAATAAAAGTTATTCCATGCCCCGCTGTTTGGCAAGTACTTGCAGTAGGTCAGGCTGTGTGTGCAACTCAGCACAAACTCAGCATTTGCTTCAGGAAAGAGGACCCCAAGGACCTCAAGCAGTGGGCATTGATTTAGAAAAGGGAGAAAGGAATATTCCCATTCTATTTTATTTGTAAACCGTTATTCTGCTGCTTCAGGGGAATGCTCAATTTTTAAAATATTGTATGTGTAGTGTATATGATCCCGAGCAGACCAAGAACAAAAATACAACTGAGCATCAACACAGACAGAATTAAGGGTGGAGGAGTCTATCAGCTTTGGTTTCTCCATTTTTCCATTCTTAAATTCAGTTTATCAAAACTTCTGCCTCACTGTTAAAAAAAACACGTTATTTTTTTTTGTCAGAATTTTAGTGTGAATCTCCTCATTACACATTTTTGCAAGCAATTTCCTGGAATAAAATTATTTGTTCTACATTGCTATCACTAAAATATGTATCCTTATGCTCACATAGCCCTAATATGCTCATTATTCTCTGCACCACAAAATTTAGAAAAGCATGGTTTTCCAAAGATATTTGTATTTTGGTCTGCATCTTGTTTGAAGATGTGCGAAATAAGTGGGCACTCCTTAAAATGTGCACCACCTGCGTTTTGTTCTCATACCTGCATTAGTGTGGGCTGCATTGCTCTCATGTTTTGCCTCTGGTCACCCACTGTGTGAAAGAGGAGCCGGGACTCAGCTGGCCTCCTGCCCAGTCCAGCAGCCGGGCTCTTCCTATGCTCTGGCCGGACTGTATCTCCAAGCTGCCAAATGGAAGGCAACCAAATGTACTGTAGGCATGTGTGGTCTTTGTATCTAGCCTTTCCTCCAAAGAGCTCAGGAAGGCACTTGGAAGGCGCTCCCCACCCTCATTTTATCCTCACCCTGTAAGCTTTTGGCTTTTCTACACTTGCCTTTCCTCCACGCTTTCCAGGTGCTTGAAAGCTCAGTATTCGAGCGCTTCCCCCCCTTTTTTTCTCTCCAGAGCTTTCCCTGTGAAAACCTGCCCTTTAATGCTGAGTTGGAGCAAATGGCTTTCCCTGGAAAACCCAAATTGCCGTTTGTTGTGCTCCAGTTTTAAAGAATGGATTTTCATGGGGAAAGTTTAAGGGTGAAATAAAGAGCACTTGGACACTGAGCTTTCAAGCGCAGACCTGTGCCTTGAAAGAGCTGGGCAAAAGGTTAGGGTGGCTCAGCCCTTTG
Organism: Podarcis muralis; assembly: GCF_964188315.1. Taxonomy (NCBI): domain Eukaryota; kingdom Metazoa; phylum Chordata; class Lepidosauria; order Squamata; family Lacertidae; genus Podarcis; species Podarcis muralis. Next base: position 57,941,401 of record NC_135667.1, on the reverse strand, counting down.
TGTCTCTGTGTGGGGTTAAATCTCCAGCCTCACCCACTTCAATCCCAGACTCCGCCATGCGCTTTGCCTGTGCAGAAGTTTCTCATGCCACCCCCCTCTCCCCACAACAGGGGCACTGTGCCAAAGTGTCTTCCATCAACGACAGGAGCGACTGGAGGACGGTGCACAAAGCTTTCACTGTCATTGACTTCAAAGCGAGAGACCTTGAGGTACAGACAAAGGGGGGGCAGGTGAAGGGGGCGTTGCTTGGAAGTGGGCCCCTGCTTAGTGATGGAAGGAGACTGGAATCCCTGTAGAAGCCAGCAAGCTTTTTTTGGTCAAGTGGAGCATAGGGAGTTGCCTTGCAGGGCAACAGACCACTGGCCAGCTGAGCTCACTAGTGCCTGCAAACTGGCAGCTGCTCTTCAGGGTTTTGGGCAGGGTCTCTCCCTGGAGATGCTGAGCACTAAGCCAGGGACTTTCTACCGGAGCCAGGAAGCCATGCTACTTGTAAAATAAGATTCCGCTCCTCACACTTCTAAGTTGGATATGGCTTGCTCATGAGCAAGATGGCTGCGTAGCCCTGAGGTCTTTGCCCCTGAAAAACTAAATAACTAATGAAACAATAACATTTATGGGCATTAAAGTACCAGTTGACCTGGAACAAACGGGGGATGAAGCAGGAGGCTGAAACATGCCTGGCGGACCATCCAATGGTTCTGAACACTTTAGCAAAGAAGAAACGGGCAGGGAGTACGGTGGGGCTCACAGCAACAAGGTCATGAAGTGCCTGAGCAACACAGTTCAGTCTCTTGTGAAAAGCATTAGCAGATGGCAGACGACCCTTTGAGTCCCTTCCAACTCTTCCATTTTAGGATTCTGTCCCCAAATGAACAGAACTCTAAATGAAGTTCATGCACAAATCAAAGAGCAAGTGAGGAAGGAAGAATCAAACTGTGGTTGGAAGGTTGGAAGTGGTGACTAAGGAACTCTGTGTAAAGAGGGAGGAGCAGCTGAGCAAGGGCAGTGGGCCAACATTTGGGTGAAGGGACCTCTGAATTAGAAGAAGGGACTAAGAAGTCCAGATGGAGGGCACTTAAGGGAACTTACCGTATTTTTCGCTCTATAACACGCACCTGACCATAACACGCACATCGTTTTTAGAGGAGGAAAACAAGGAAAAAAATTCTGAATGAAACAGTGGATGTATCATTTTTGTGCTTCATGCTGTGGCCACAGACATGTGATCTGATGGTGAATTTGGGGTGACCCAATGCAAAAATCCTGAGAATCCCTGTGGATCCATGCTTTGTAACCACGTTTTTGCACCATTGCAGCCCCAGGCAACAGTGGGTGCGTGATTTTTGGGGGGCAGGCTGTAGCCATGGACATGCTATGTGCTCTGATGGTGAATTTGGGCTGACCCAATGCAAAGATCCTGAGGATCCATGTAGATCCATGCTTTTTAACCACGTTTTTGCACCATTGCAGCCCCAGGCAACAGTGGGTGTGTGATTTTGGGGGGGCAGGCTGCTATGTGATCTGATGGTGAATTTGGGGTAGCTCAATGCAAAGATCCTGAGGATCCATGTGGATCCATGCTTTTTAACCACATTTTTGCACCATTGCAGCCCCAGGCAACAGTGGGTGTGTGATTTTTGGGGGGCAGGCTGCTATGTGATCTGATGGTGAATTTGGGGTGGCCCAATGCAAAGATCCTGAGGATCCATGTGGATCCATGCTTTTTAACCACGTTTTTGCACCATTGCAGCCCCAGGCAACAGTGGGTGTGTGATTTTTGGGGGGCAGGCTGCTATGTGATCTGATGGTGAATTTGGGGTGGCCCAATGCAAAGATCCTGAGGATCCATGTGGATCCATGCTTTTTAACCACATTTTTGCACCATTGCAGCCCCAGGCAACAGTGGGTGTGTGATTTTTGGGGGGCAGGCTGCTATGTGATCTGATGGTGAATTTGGGGTGGCCCAATGCAAAGATCCTGAGGATCCATGTGGATCCATGCTTTTTAACCACGTTTTTGCACCATTGCAGCCCCAGGCAACAGTGGGTGTGTGATTTTTGGGGGGCAGGCTGCTATGTGATCTGATGGTGAATTTGGGGTGGCCCAATCCAAAGATCCTGAGGATCCATGTGGATCCATGCTTTTTAACTACATTTTAAGTGGGGAGGGAAGGAAAAACACAGAAGGGAAAAGGAGCACGCGAGCAGTGTGCAGAGAAGCAGCTGGCTAAGAATGCAGGAGAGGGATTTAACTGGAGGGAGGAAAGAAAGGCAAAAGTTTCCACAAACCGAAGCCAGCTTTCTCTCTCCTCCTGCATGTTTTCTGGCTGCCTGCGAGGAGCACGGAGAGGAATTAGAAGGAAAGACCTCTGCTTTCCCCTCTGCTTGCCTGGAGGGGAGGGGATTTGCCTGCTCTTTGTTCCGTTTGAGCAAACACAGCAACGAAACAGAGGAGGGTGGGCAGTAAGACCCTGAGGCAGAATGCAGGAAAGCAACCACTTCCTCTTTTCAGGTTTCCCTCTCGGACACAACGCACGATTGATTTTTGCTGATTTTTGTTCCTGCGCTCCCCTAATCGGCTCCAGGGACCCCCCACATTCGCTCCATAACACGCACAGACATTTCCCCTTCCTTTTTAGGAGAAAAAATCTGCGTGTAATAGAGAGAAAAATACGGTACTCTCCAGTTTTAAAAATGCACTGTTGAAGAAACCATATGCCTGGTGTTGAGAAACCTATAGGAGCTGATCCAAATTTCCCTATCAAACCTATCACAGACACACTAGGAAAAGTGGGCGTGCACCCACATCACTGTAAGAAACAAAGTAAGAAGGCAGGCCGAAAGAGAGCGGACACGGATCAACAGCAATGCAACCAAGTAGGAGCAAGAGCTCGTTGCTCTGAGAGAGCAGGGGGCTGGACTGGACAGGGCATTGGCCTGATCCAGGAGGGCTCTTCTGTTTTGCTGCTGTGAAGGTGGTGTTCTGCAGCATGGCAGGTGCAGAGCATAAATTGGAAGCGAAATGCCGTTTCTGAGGTTATCTAGTATGTGCAGACTGGAGTAATACCCACTTCAGCCTCTGAAGGGTTCTGCCAGCCATGCATAGTTTGTTCTTCTGCTGGTCACCCTTTCTTGTGCTCACCTGACTCTTTGTGTCCGCAGAACCTCTTTGGAGTAATTGCCAGTGTCCTGCATCTGGGAAACATCCAGTTTGAGGAGGATAGCAATGGCCATGCCATCATCACTACTGGCTCCCAGATCAAGTGGATCTCAAAGGTACCTGCATGGTGGGGGTGGCAGGTGGGAGCAGCAGCTTCCAGTGGAGTCCCTCGTAGGTTCTTGCTATTCATTTGCATCCACATGATGCCAAATCATCAAAATGCCATTCTGTATTCCTCCCCCATTTAATCCAGCTTTAATCCACTTCAGATGGTGAAGGAACCCACAGGGAGATCTCTGGTAGGCTCACCTGCATTGAACCTCCTTTTCTGCCAGCTGCCTGGTAATTTAGGAAGCAGCAAAATCATACTACCAGAAGAATATGTTTTTCTGTCACTTCAAAATGGCATTTGCATTTCAGGAGTTGCGTCCCCTCTAACCGCTAAGTGGTACTTGCCATTTGGCTTCAGTTGATTGCCCTTATCATGTAAAAAGGTAAAGGTAAAGGGGACCCCTGACCATTAGGTCCAGTTGTGACCGACTCTGGGGTTGCAGCGCTCATCTCACTTTACTGGCCGAGGGAGCCGGCGTGCAGCTTCCAGGTCATGTGGCCAGCATGACTAAACAGCTTCTGGTGAACCAGAGCAGCACACCGAAACGCCGTTTATCTTCCTGCCGGAGCAGTACCTATTTATCTACTTGCACTTCATGCTTTCAAACTGCTAGGTTGGCAGGAGCAGGGACCGAGCAACGGGAGCTCACCCCGTCGCAGGGATTCAAACCGCCGACCTTCTGATCAGGAAGCCCTGGGCTCTGTGGTTTAACCCACAGCGCCACCCACGTCCCCTTACCATGTAGACCACCATAATTAAATCTCTGGCTTCACTTATGTAAGGAAAACATCAGAGTCTGTATTTGTGTTCTCTGCTTAACTGTGTTTCAATTGAGGCATCAAGACAGGTTTGGGTAACACAACCAGATTTTGTGTTTTCAAAAATGGAGCAGCCATTGTTGCTTCATCCCAGAATCCTACCTAGGTATAGCCTGATACAGTCTGCATTCTCCATCTTCAGATGATACTGAGCAGAATTGGCCCGGGACATTTTGCTGCTTGAGGCAGAATTCCCAGCTGCCCCCTGCCTCCTCCTCCTCTGCCCTCACCACCTGGGGAAAAGAAAAGAGAAATGGAGGCTGGAGAGAAGCAGTGGCCTCAGGTGGCAGATCCAGGTCCAAGGAGCACTTCCTGTCTCACCTGAAAAGAATTATGGAGAACTCTAAAGCTTGTACAAAATCTTGGTTGCTCCTAATGAAAGGCACTGATAGACTTTGAAATTTAAGGTCCATTTCCCCCCTCTCTTTCTTTCTAGCTTTTGGGGATCCACTTATCAATTCTGCAAGAGGCCCTAACTCACAGAAAAATTGAAGCCCGGTTTGAAGAGGTATGCTAACATGCTTTTCCTGATTTGCTTGCAAAGAACTGAAGTAGCCAATTCACTAGGTGACCCCACCATTGTGCTCTTCCTCTCCAAAGGTTTTAAGTCCACTGGATGTTGACCTGGCCTTTTACGCTCGAGATGCAGTGGCAAAGGCCATTTATGGGCGGACATTTACTTGGCTGGTCAACAAAATCAACAGCTCTTTAGCAAACAAGGTGAGTCTCTTGCTGTAGCTAATACAACGTGACCCTTTGAAACATTTTTTTAAAACCATGTTTGCAGTTGGCAATCCGGCATTCGTTCCAAGATAACTGTTCCTCCTTGGAGCCAGTCTGTGAGAGACGGGCCACATCCCCCTCTCTGGGTCCCGTGCTGACTGGGGAAGGGAGGCCTGGCCAGAACAGAACAGAGTGTATTCTCCTGCATAGCCCACCTTTCCCCCTTAAACAACGGATAAAGGGGCAGCCAGATAGGAAAAGTCCTTTTATTTACTTATTTATCCATCTATAGGCCACTTAACTTATTACAAAAAATCCCTCTTTGAGCAACTCACAATAAAAAGATAAAAGCTCTGAAACATACATTAACACAAAAATATATCTACAAATATCAAAAATATCAAAATTACTGAGCACTGTAATCCAGAGTTGTAACTGAGTTTTATAACTCTGGATCATAGTGCTCAATAAGCCAATATTCTGATAACTTATTCTTTATTATAAATTGATTTTTATAGAAATTTCCTTAGACAAATAAGAAATACATAATAGTAAACACAACATATATAACAAAACTTTACTCTGAACTTAGTCCCAGTACTACCTGTTGATAAAGAGAAGAAGAAAATTGATGCAACCAGGGACATAATAATAATAATTTATTTATTTATACCCCGCCCATCTGTATATTACAAAATGAGGTAATATGTAGAAGCAGTAATCTGGAATGTCAAAGGAAGTCATTTATATGTTTTTAAGCAAAGGCCCAAAGTGTTTAGGTATACTACCTGCCCATAATCGACTCAGAAGATCCGCGGAGGGTGAGGAGGACTGCTCCCTGTATGCTTAAAAATATATATAGAAAATTTGACAAATGGAAACCAAGTAACTGAAAATGATGTTTTGGATTTAATCCCCCTAAGTTGTTGTTGTTGTTGTTGTTTGCTTTGCTTGGCAGGATCTCACCAGGAAAACTGTGATTGGGCTGCTTGATATTTATGGCTTTGAGGTTTTTGAGACAAACAGGTAAGTTACTCTTGCTCTGGTCACTTCCAGGCTTGATTAGTGCAATGTGCTTTATGTGGGTCTGCCTGGAAACTTTGGGCTGGTCCCCATGTGCTTCTGGTCACAGCATTTACAAAAAAAAGCTGACTTATGAGTATTGAGACCTAAAGGAGGAGAACATCTTTTGCAAGCTCTTCCACTTCCAATTGCTCAGGGTGGTTTTCCTTAAGGGCCCTTGGTGAAAAAGTAAAAATGAAATAAATTTAAAATCCCTGTACATGGAAATCTTGCATATCAGTGGTGGTGGACTGCCCTTCGTTGGAGGTTCTTAAAGAGAGATTGGGTGGCCATCTGTCAGGAACTCTCTAGCTGTGATTCCTGCCTTTCAGGGGGTTGGACTAGATGACCCTTGGGGTCCCTTCCAGCTCTACAGTTCTTGGATTCTCTGACATTGGACTCCTTGTCCCTGACATGGCAGGTGGGGTGGGGGGAGGATTAGAAGAGTTGTCAGTCCTATGAGACCCTACCCCCCACCCAGCAGTCTTAAAGCAGCTGCAGTGCAGAAACGGGTTTACCCTCGTTAGCTCCTGTTTGAGAATTAAATGCCCATATTTTTCAAATGACTTTTCTGCACTTGGAATTTCCTCTCAAGTTTTGAGCAATTCTGTATCAACTACTGCAATGAGAAGCTACAGCAACTGCTGATAGAGATGACCCTGAAGGCTGAGCAGGAGGAGTATGAACTGGAGGGCATTGAGGTAAAGGCCGCAACCCCCCCCCCCCAAAAAAAAAAGATTCCTTATTGCCTTTCTGGTCTGCCGTCAGATCCTTCCTTAAGATAAAACACATATTTAAGTACATGTGGATTGAATGAAATTTCAAATAAACACAGGTGAAGTTGACTTAGATGATCTGGTCATTCATGATCTGTCCATCACTGGCCTTCCAGATGTTGGAGGATTTCAGCTCCCTACCATTGCTGACAGGTTCCCCATACCCCAAACAGCCAAAACAGGTGTTGTCAGTTTTCAAAGCAATATCCAAACCTGCTGAATGTCTCTGCCAGAGGGGGAAGTGAGATGGGCACATCACAAGCAGAGACCCCACTTTAGTTCTCTGAAGAGCCTGTTGCTCCTGTTTCTGCCAATCCCTGCATAGCCCAAATAGGGCATGGAGTTGGGGGGCATTGGTTTTGGGAGACTCTCAAGGTTTGCAGAAGCAGAAAAGAAAATCCTCAAGGTAGGCACCCCCCCCCTGAAGCAACTAATGAGGTTTGAGGGTGCCCAGTGTGGCCATGGAATGCCAAGGTAAGGGGGCTTTAGCGTGGTGTATGTGGAAAACAAGGTGGGAGGGGGTAACATGGAATGAAGCGCTTGGAAACCCAAACAGGAGTGCTTCATACGGCAACATTTTGCTGCAGCTCACCCCTTGTTAATCTTCTCCAGCCCAGAGGGAGTTTAATTCCTTGTTTGAATTCTCTGTCCAAATCTCACCTCAGATCTTCAGCCTCAGATTGTCCCAAGGACTCCTGTCCCCAAAATAGCCCATCCCTACACACCTGGATCTCAGAGATGCTTTTGCTGATGGAAAAGTTATGTGCATCAGGTGTGACTTTTTAATTTTTCAGGAAGCCCTCTTGAGTCTCTGTTTTTGCTTCTCATTCCAGTGGGAGCCAATCCCATACTTCAACAACAAGATCATATGTGACCTCGTGGAAGAGAAACACAAGGGGATCATTTCCATACTGGTAAGAGGGAAGATTCATGTTTAAAAGTTTGAAATGTTTAAAAGTCATGGCTTCCTGCCAAAAGTATACTGGGAATGTCTAGGGAGTTTCTAACGGAGAATTAGTCGCACACCCTTCCAAAACTACAGCCCCAAAGTTTCTTTCTGAGTCAGATGCAGCAGTTAAACCAATTCCAGTCATGTTTTAGTTTGGTGGTGTCAACACCCCAGGGATGCCTGACTGCCTGGGATCGACATCTTCTTTCTAGTCATGTTAGCTCAGTTGGTAGAGCATGAGGAAAGAGCCCTTGAGGGCATTTCCTGCATCTTCCAGCCTTCAGGAGCGCAACTGCCTCCAATGGTGGGCATTAGCCATTCTCCTGCTCCTCCTCCTCTTCCTCCTCCTCCATGGACGAAGGACTTGTACTCTCACCCCCAGGAAACCACCAAAGTGGTGGGTTTTCAGGGATAAAAGGAGTTATTCAAGAATGGATAACTTTTCGCATGCCTCCTTGCCTGCTGACAGAGAAATGGAGCCAAATGATTTATACATGGGCAACCTGAGGCCAGGACTCTCATTAGTGGAAACTTCATCAGACTTGGCAGTGGCCCAGGGAGGCATTTCAATCTGTCCTTCTCAGAAGCACTTGTGGCTTGTGGGATTTTGCATCCTGGGGAACTGGACCTGAGGGGAATAGAGGTCAGCTCTGAGCCCCCTTCCAAACCCCAGCTCCCAGAATCCTTTGGGGGAACCCCTGACTGTTTGAAGTGGTGTCATGGTGATTTAAATGTGTGGGGAGAATGTGCCCACCCCCCTGCTGAAGAAATCCAGTTTTGGCTAGCTGAAGAATAGGCAAGACTTCTCATATTCCTTCCTGTGTCAGGATGAAGAATGCCTGCGGCCCGGAGAAGCGACAGACCTGAGCTTTCTGGAAAAGTTGGAGGAGAAAGTAGGAGACCATGCCCACTTCGTGACGTATGCACCTACGCTCCGTAACCTCCCCCAGAGGAGACCTGCTTCCCACATGCCCTTCCCTTCCTTGGAGAGCCCTTCTGCGTTCAGAGCACCCCCTAGCCCTGCCCACCTGGCTCTTCTCTTTGATCCTGGGGGAAGTGCAAATGCGCTGCCCCCCTGGAACGGAAAGGTTTTGACCTCTTCTCTTTCTGTCTCCAGGCGGAAGCTTGCTGACCAGAAGACGCGGAAATCCATTGACTGGGTGGACTTCCGCCTTCTTCACTATGCCGGAGAGGTGACCTATTGCACTGTCGGTGAGAAAACAAGAGCCCAGCCTCTGCTGGCTTGGAGGTGCCACGTTGGCGGTATCACCAGACCAGACACACTAAGACCAGACCAGGTTAAAGAGGGTCGGAACTAATCCCCAGTGACATCCCATGAAACGGAATGTTGGAAGATTCAGGACATGTAAAAAGAAGCACTTCTTCATGCAACACGTAGTTAAACTATGAAACTCCCTCCCACAAGAGACGGGGATGGCCACCAACTTGGGTGGCTTTCAAAAAGCGTTGGGTGAATTTGGAGCAGGAGGTTTTGGATGGCTTCTAGCTACAATAACTATTCTCTGCCTCCACATTCAGAGCCAGGCATGCCGGGTTCTGCCCAACATTGTAGGTGCCAGACGGATCCCATTGCAGCCACAGCAGGCCCCACTGGGCTTTTTGGAGGGCGTAGCAGGCCCCATTGGGCTTCCTTCCGTTATGTGGGTTGCAGAATATTGAGGGGGCCTGGCCCCCTCATGGAAAATTTTGGGGGAGCTCAGCCCCCACAGCCCCACAGATATGGCTCCCCTGGTCAGAGGCAGTGTTGCTTCCAAACGCTGCTTGCTGGTTTCCCACAGGCATCTGAGTGGCCCCTGTGAGAACAGGATGCTGGGCTAGAGGGGCCCCCACTGGCCTGATCAGGAGGCTCTTCTGATGTTCTGACATTAACTAGCTACATCTAGCACACAACGTTTAATCCTCGGGCTAAATTTCCAGTAACTCTCTTCGGCTGCTAGAGTGAAGAAAGGAGGAGTTCAGTCCCACAAGATGTGGGGTGGGCATCAGTTTGGGATTTGCTTCACAGAGAAGACAGCTATCAATGGCTCCTAGCCACTATGATTCTATTATTTTTTGTGTTTTAATTCACTTTGATTTCCCCACCTCACCCCAATTCCAGGATTCTTGGAGAAAAATAATGACTTGCTGTACCGGAACCTTAAAGAGGTAAACACATCTTTTAATTATGTTAATTTGTTTGGGCTTCTATCCTGTCTTATTTATGAGACATCAATGGCTAATTTAAATAGCAACATGGGCACATGTTCTTACATATACAGTGGTACCTCGGTTTTTGAACGTCTCGGAAATCAAACGTGCCATGCGTCTTCCGTATTGAGTTTTACGGAAGTAAGTGCTTCTGGAAGTAAATGTTCGGTTTTCGAACATTTTGGAACTTCAACGGTCTTCTGGAATGGATTACGTTCAAAAACTGAGGTACCACTGGATATTTAGATACACAAACCCAGTACATAAATAATACACAAATTATTTCATGTAAAACAGGATGTTTTAGGGGTCTGATGTCTGGTCTGGCAACAAGAGATAAAACTACCTGATTGGAGATAAGTAGAGAGAGTTTGGGGGTAGACAGGGCCCCCAAGTCCCTGGTCTTTTTTTACTGACCGCCCCCCCCATCACCCCCCCCCTGCTTATAGGGTAGCTAGATTTACTGTGTACTGCAGCGCTGGTGGTGGACCCCCTCCCCTCTCTCCTCTCCAGCAATCTTAAATTGCCCCAAAGCAAACTTGAAACATGAGCCATGGTCTGGAGAGGAGATCCTTGGAAGCCCCAAGTTAGCCCCTGTTGCGAATCTGCCCTTGCATTCCTCCTCTCTCCAGTCTCAACAGCCAGCCAGTCTGCATTTTGTGGTCACTGAAGACCCCAGTCCTCTTTGGAGACTGTTTTGGGATTCTCTCCCCCCCCCCCATGCCTTTCTTTTGAAAAAAAGGTTTGCAAGCCTCAGGGATTTCCCTCCACCCAAGCTGCTGGCTGCTGCTGTTTTGCCTGCCTAAACAATGGCACTCACAACCGTAGCATCAGCAGTAGGAGGAATGATAGGTTTTATAGTGTGAGGCTCTCAACGTGTGATAATTCTGGCGACTTGAAAGGAGAATCCACAATGTTCTGATGGGAATCCTCTTGTTTTCTAAAGTCAAAGCTTGGGTTATGTTTCGTTTTAACAGCAAGATCTGACTTGGGATTTGCAAATTTTCCATGCCCCCCCCCCAATGTCCATGATTTTTAAAGGAGGTGTATTTTCTCCAGCTTCCTGTGCCCCATGCACGTCTAGAAATTTTGCATCATTTCCCTCCCCCAGCAAATTTTGAATAGGCCACCCGTGCTCTGATCTTCCCAGTGACTTTGCTTTATTTTCATTTGATCCCAGGTGCTGTGCAGGTCGAAAAATGGGATCCTCAGAGAATGTTTCCACCTGTCGGAGCTGGACAACCGAAGGAGGCCTGAGACTGTGAGTTTATCCCAGGCATAGGCAACCTAAGGCCCATGGGCTGGAAGTGGCCCATGGGGGTCGTTTAACCCGCCCATGGACCCCCACCTCCCACTCGGTTGGCTCCTGTGTGCTGCACTAAACTGGCGTTGAGCAGAGCAGGGACCACCTTCCGCAACACTGGGCGGCTTCCCATTGGCTGCAAGAAGCTCCTCTAGCCAATGGGAAGCTGCGTACGCCTCCTCTGCATCGCAAGGAGCGCTGGAAATGGTGTCTGCAGGATCACGAACCGGCCCATGCCCCAAAAATGTTGCCGACCCCTGGTTTATCCCATACATGTGGGCCTAGATGTCAGGGCTGAGCTTGATGCAAGCTTCAAGTGACGTAGCTTGAAACTTCAACAGTTTTGTGGAAAGTGGTGGGGAGGGGGGGCCTTAATTTTAAAAAAAAACCCTTTATTGCCTTTGCTAACAACTGAAAAGTGCAGTACCATATGCAATGCAAACAGACAATAAATACTAAGGGAAAGACATACCAATATAAACTGAGACATCCGTATTCCCAAGGTGGCATGGATGGTGAATGCGGGGGCATTTGAGTCTGAAGCACAGGAAATAAAATCCAGCCAGATGACATGAAAGTGCTCTGGATCCTCCACCTCCCTGGAGGCACGCAGCTTATGTGTAATTTTTCCCTACAATAGCCTGAGTCCCTAAGTTCTTATACCACAAGGACAAATGTAGATTCCCCGGGGGGGGGGGGGTTAATTGCTGTGCTTTTGAAATGCCAGCGGCATCTAACATCCACGTCAAAAGCTCTTTTGGGAGACAAGCTTACATGCTGTTTCGGAATATGTGGAGAGACGACAGTTGTGGGGAAGCCAGGGCACATGGTTTAAGATATTTCTTCATATGTTTGAGATCAAAATATAGTGGTTCCTCGGGTTAAGAACTTAATTTGTTCCGGAGGTCTGTTCTTAACCTAAAACTGTTCTTAACCTGAAGCACCACTTTAGCTAATGGGGCCTCCTGCTGCTCCTGCGCCGCCGGAGCACGATTTCTGTTCTCATCCTGAAGCCAAGTTCTTAACTCAAGGTATTATTTCTGGGTTAGCGGAGTCTGTAACCTGAAGCGTATGTAACCCGAAGTACCACTGTAATGAAACCCGAGGGCGTTCCCACCACAGATGGAAGGATGTCCCCAGAACTCACAGTCCCACCAGCAATCCTGTATTAATTGGAGGGGGACACTTTGATTTTTACATTTTTATGATTTGCTCTTGCAACTGTACTTCCTAGGTGACATTCTGTGTAACTGTTTTGAATGAGTCTTTTCTGTTTACTCAGGTGGCAACTCAGTTCAAAAACAGCCTGGCTAGTTTGATAGACATCCTCATGTCGAAAGAACCTTCCTACATTCGATGCATTAAACCCAATGATGACAAAGCGGCTGGTAAGGTTGTCTCTGGGAACTCAGCAGAAGGGTGCATTATGTTAATAATAATAATAATAATAATAATATGCAAATCTCTTTGCTCTGGCTGGCAGAGGTCTCCAGTGATGGGGACCTGTTCTAGACCTACTAACCAGAAAACCTTTTAGCTTAAGATGCAACCATAGGGTCAAGCTTCCCTTCCCCTTCAAGTTCTATCCTTCCCCACAAAATGCCCAATACTATAATTGGAATAAGGAAAGGCGCGCGGGGGGGGGGGGGCTTTTAAAAGAAGTAAGATATGCAGTTCCTCCTTGGCACAACTGAGTGCATGTCTGGGTTTTCCCACCGAGAGGATGGATCTCTGGGAGAATATATATTCTTATTGGGTTGAGGGGTTGTTTTGGATGATTTCTTTGGGTCCCAACCAACCCTGTGGTTTTGTGCCTGCAAGACTGTAGTTTGTAGGGACTGCTGCAATGATTAGCCCAGATAGTGGCCGTAGCCAGGCCAGCAAACACTCCATTTACATGTCTAAAGAGCAGGTGAAGGACAGATGTGTTGCTATGGACACAATCAGCTTGCAATGCTCTTTCAGAAATGGCGTAGGGCTCCACCTCCGTCATCTGGCTGGATGCCGCATCATCCTGGGGTGGGAGAAGAACAAGTCAAGGAGCTAGTCTTTCTTTTTATCCTGGACTGAAGCTGGAAGCTGGAAAGGAGAGGCTTGACTTGCTCTGTGTGCAGAAGCCAAAGCTATGGCTTGAGAGGGGGCACCCCTAGAAACCTGACAGGGATGTGAGATCTGTTGGGGTATTCATGCTGTGAGTCTCTTGGTTTTATGCTTGGGTTGTATATATGTGTGTGAATAAAACCATATATCCTAAAGACAGCACAGTCTCTAGTAACCTCCATTCCAAGGAAACTGAACCCTGGGCAACTATAGGCACCATCCCAGTCTCCAAGTGGTGAGAATCTAGCGGTTTCCAGCCACTTGCCCAGTTATGGTTTCCTGGGAATGGGGGCAGCAGACTCACAGCTTTGGATCCAGCACAGAGCAGGCAAATCTCTGCATCTCTGTGTCCCCAGCTTCCAGCCTGCTTCCAGCTCAGCTGGCACACACAACTCTGGCTGTTGTTCTGCTACCTAGCAGCCAGATGAGGGGAGGGGGGTGAAGGAAAGCCTCTGGAGGGCACTGTCGCTTTGTTGTAGCTCTTGCAAACTTGCTTATTCTTTGGGGATACTTTGGGTCACTGTCTCACAAAGAAACTTGTCTGATCAGTTCAGCAACCTACTCCATTAGACTCCAGCCCTCGCTGGGGGTGGGGATCCAAAAAATTGGAAGGGACTCAGAGCATAATCCAGAATCAACCCCCCCCCCCCTCCAACAACCATATGTATTTTAATGGTGTAAAAGGAGAAGGGAGCTCGTGGCTTGGCCAGTCTCTTCCCTTGGTTAGTTGCCTGCTCTCTCTCTCTCTCTCTCTCTCTCCCCTAACTTAAAAGTTTGCACACAGCGGCGGAGGAAGCCGCTTGGGTGCCTGGGGCAACGTGCCCAGGGCGGGGTGCACCGCAGGGCCTCTAGAGTCTGCCTGCCTCCTCCCACTCAGCCTCCCTACAACTGGGGGGGGGGCCAGCGGGCGGACTGTTTGGGCAGCGTGGAGCCTGTGTGCGCCCAAGTCACCGCGTCTCTCCCAGGAGAGACGTGTGGCTCAGGCCCCGCAGCGAGTGCCGCCCGGCATTTTGTCACCTGGGGCCGACTGCACCCACCACACCCCCTTCCTCCGCCCCTGTTTGCACATGTGCCCTCATCCAGCTGGTAGCAACAACCTCTTGTCCTTGGTGTGGGTTTTGTCTTTTGCAGACAAATTTGATGACTCCTTGATAAGGCACCAGGTGAAGTACCTGGGCTTGATGGAGCACCTGCGAGTGAGGCGAGCCGGCTTCGCTTACCGTCGGAAGTATGAGCACTTTCTGCAAAGGTGAGGCCCAAAGCTCTCCCCCCACCCTTGTTTCCAGCAACTGGTATTCAGAAGCATCACTGCCTCTGACTCTGGAGGCAAAGTCGCCTGCATCACGGCTGGTTGGAGGCAGCAAGGCTTCTGAATACCAGTTGCTGGAAACCAAAGAAGGGGAGAGTTGCTCTTGTGCTCCAGTCCCGCTTGGGGCTTCCTACAGAGGCATGTGGTTGGCCTCTGTGAGAACAGGATCCTGGTCTAGGTAGGACATTGGCCTGATCCAGCAGGCTTTGATTACATTCTTACTTTCACTGCACCCTATAGGCAAAGTAAAGAGAGGTTTCATGGACTGGTTGGTCACAGAGTTGTGGTGGGAGGAACCAGCTGGGGACACCCAAGGGAAGAAGGTTTGGGGCCGGGGGTGGGACGACAATGAGGGGTCAGAGGGAGCAGACTGGCAGGAGGAGGTGCTGGAAGAGGCCACAGGGTTTGGTGAGCAGGAAGAGTCTGTGGCGGAGAGCGGTCCAGGCTCAGAGGCAGGAGAGGACGGGGCCCAGGAGACAGCGTTGAGAAGAAGCCGGGGAGTCTCCCCCTCTTGCTGTGACCAGTTTCCCTTTGCCATGGTCTAGAACACGCCGAGGAAAGAGAGAGAAGCAGACAGAGCCTTAAGCTGCTGGGGAAGGAACTGGGTGAGGAGCCTTAGAGAGTGGTGGGAAAGAGGGACCTTCAGCCCTTGCAAATGCCTCATGGGGGCAAGGGCTGCTGGCAAGGGCTGCTGTCACCACTAGGCCTGCACTGCTTTGCTTCTTTGAACAAAGAGTTAACTTCACTGATACCATGTTTTGCTTTGAGTACACTTGACTCCAGCTCCTGAGAGGGGGGTCAGAAGTGGCTCAGGAGATTTGCTTGGAACACACTTTCCTTTAGTCCCTGAATTTATTTATAATTTTGTTTTTAGGTACAAGTCCCTGTGTCCGGATACCTGGCCTTACTGGCAAGGGACGGCTGCCAAAGGAGTTGAGAAGCTAATCAAGCATATTGGCTACAAGCCAGAAGAGTACAAAATGGGAAAGTAAGAGCAACATACAAATAGGCATTAGGATAAATTGCTTGCAAAAATGTGTACATTGGGCAAAATATTACAGAAGAATGTCTGTTAGGAGAAATGTGTGCTAAAAATCTGGAAGTGTTTTCATGAGGACTGCAAATGGATGTGGAAATGTGGTGAACTGAACTTAAAAGTGGGAAATGGGGAGAAACTGAAATGGACAGATTTTGTCCATCTCTTCCTGGAAGTGCTTAAATTTGGTGAGACCACCCTCAGAGCAAATGATAGATTTTTGGGTGCCTGCATCTCATTGGATGATTTTCTCTTGTTTAGGACCAAAATATTCATCCGTTTCCCAAGAACTCTGTTTGCCACAGAAGATGCCTTTGAATTCAGAAAAAATCGGCTAGGTATGTAATTTGCCCACTTTTGATCTTGCAAATCCCCGAAAGTCATTTTTAACTGAATATTTTGATGCCACCTTGTTTCTTTGAGGGTTTGCCCTAGGCGGCATCTGAGAAGACCACAGCCTTGCAGTTCACATGGCCTGCAGGAAATTTAGGATTTTGCAACTAGGAATGGAGGAGAATTTTATTTGGTCTGCAGTTTTACATGAGCTGATTTAATTTGCATAGATCAGAATGTAAACATCCTCCAGATTTTGCACTTCTCTGGATTTTTCAGTACAGCTCTTGGCTAAAGATATAAACAAAAATCCACTTAAAATGCATTTTTTAGAATAAAGTGTGTTTAGAAATGCATACCTTGACATACAATCCTTGTTTAGATAGGCATTTTGCAATGGAATATGTAAATTGATTTTTTGTGCAGATTTTTTAGAAAGGAAATTTGTAGATTACTGCAGAAATTTATGGGGGTGTCTGTTCAAATCAGAGGCAGCAGCAGTGGAAGAGATGGGACCTTCATGGAGTCTAATGCTTTGAACCCCTCCATCATAGGCTCAGGTTGCGTATATGTGTGAATTAAACATATATCATAAAGACAGCACAGTCTCTGCTGGGACTCATTGTCCAAAACGAAACGCAGACCCGGCTAAGTGCCTGGAACTCCCTGGCATCCTGCTCTGCTGTGGAAATTGGAGGTGGTGTGTGACAATCTTCATCTATCTACCAACTAATTGTTTTGTTCACCTCCTCAGCCTTGCATCGGCATAGCCAACCTTGTGCCCGCCAGAAGCATTTTAGCCTTCTGTCCTTCAAGGGTGGGGAACGAGTGGTTGGACTCCTGCTCTCATCCTGCCCTGACCATTATCTGCGCTGGCTTCCAGGGCGGAGGGGAGCTGGGAGCCCAGCAGCATCTGAACGGCCGTAGCAAGTTGCCTGTCCCAGGTTTAAAGCTAGACTTCGAATGTGGACTTTCACCTCACAAATATATTTTCAGGGAAATTTAAGCTCTGGACTCCTGCGGAAGGTGGCAGACTCTCCTTCACTGGAGGACGGCCAATGGATGGCCATCTGTGATGGATTCTTTAGCTGAGGTTCCTGCATTGCAGGGGTTTGGACTAGATGACTCTTGGGGATCCCTTCCAACTCTACCATTCTCTAATTCCCAGTTGCTTTTCCTTTTCAGTTTCCAGAATACAAGCCAAATACAAAGGATGCTTAGGGAAGCGTGAGTTCCAAAAGATGAGGGAAGCAGGTAAGTAGCAGATCTTGGCTGCAAAAACCCCAGGGGGATCTTGCTTGGTTTTGTACTAATTCAGAATTTTTAAATAAAAAATGCATTATTTGGAATTGAGACCCAAAACGTCTTTATTTCAAATGCTGGTTTCTAACATTCAGCTTCTTGCTGCAATTCTGAATGTTACTAACGAATATTAATTTGCTGCATATTTATTGATTTGATGTAAACAATGGTTAGCCCCCTCTTCAGCTGGAAAGTGTCCCAGACTGCAGAGGCATAGCAAGGTCAAGTGGTACCCAGGGTGGAATTTTTTTTATCACGACCCCCCCCCCCCATTGACGGCTCGGGGTAGGCTTGGGCATTGTGGGCGGGTGGCACACCGAAAGTCACCCCCCTCAGCGATGACACCCAGGGGGTCCGCCTCCCGCGCCCCCTTCCTACGCCTCTGCTAGAATGTAGCAGAAACAAGGTGGTCCCTGCTCTCAGGCTTACGGTTTAATAAAATAAAACTTGGGCCTCTGTTCTTAGTTACAAGTTCTTTTAGTGCCTAGATGGATTGGAAACGGGTCAAGGAGGGGGTGGGTAACTTTCCTTTCCTTTACAGATTCCCATTTCAGCTGGGACATGAGCACTGGAGAACATACTTGAGGTCTATTCTCCTGAATTAATTTCTTTGTTCAGCTTCTCTGTCTCCTAGTTTTCAGAATAGTGCAGCTGAACAAAGAAATTAATTCAGTGTTTACTTGGGTCTTCAGCAAGAACAGCGCATTGTTGCCCTCTGCTGTCTGTCCTCTGCCACAATTATGTGACATTATTATTCATTGATATTACTTACAAGCAGCTTTACAATAAAATATGTAAAACTCTATAAAATAACTGTTATGTTGAAGTGGGAAGGGAGGAACCTTTGGCCCTCCAGGCAGTGGCATAGGAAGGGGGGTGCGGTGGGGGTGGGCTGCCCCAGGTTTCATCACTGAGGCGGGTGACAAAATGGCAAATATATGTGTTTTTAAAATAAATAAAATTTGGGCTCCCAACACTTTTTTTGAAAAAATAACTCCTGCACCCCCCTTCCTACGCCAATGGTAGCCAGGTGAGGCGGGGGGCACGGGGCTTCCTACCACGGGGCCTGCAACGTGCCTGAGCCATGCATCTCTCCTGAGGGGGAGGCGGTGGGCGGACTACCTGCAATCCGCGTGCTGCTTTTTTGAGCAGCGTGGGGCTTGTGTCTGCCCACCACCTCAGCCGCCCTACAGCTGAGGGGGAGGCTGCGGAGAGGCTCCACGCAGCGCACCCTCCCTTGGCTTGCCCCGCCCCCATGGGCAGCTTGCCCTGCCCCTGGCTGCAGGATGCGTGCATCGCTACTGGACACCCGAGCAGCTAAGCTATGCTGCTGCCTCCAGGGGTTTCTGAACCGTACCTCCCAGCATGGGGATTCCAAAACCCTGATGCTGGCCCTCACACATACTTCAGAAAACTTTATTTTTTAGAAAAGATAGGGGGAAAGCAGGCAGAAGGTTGAAATGGACCTCACAATGAACCAGAGCACTGTGGCTCTAAAACTGGACTAAACGTAGCCTATTTGCCACACTGTGGTTGTTTGGTTTACTTACAAGTAGTCAACAAGGATGGTCAGTTTTATAGAAAGTCCAGTCTGGATCCCTGATGGTGGGAAGGCAGCTCAGCCTTTTAAAGTCTCTCTCCTGGGAGGGAGTGACTTCTGTCCCTTCCTGACCCATGAGAACCAGAGTCAGTTGCTCTGGTCCCTCCGTCTCTCAGGTACTTATGACCCCTCTTTGGCTTGGGATGAGGAAAAAAGGATCGTATTTTTCTGTGTATAAGACTATGGTTTTTTTATTAGAAATATTTGTTAAAAATGGGGGGTCGTCTTACACACGGATAGTGCAGAAGGGGGATGGGTGATTGTTGGCAGCTGTGAGCCGCAAGGCCTGCTGTTGATTGGCTGCTGCAGCAATTGGGCGGTCATTTGGTGTTTGCTGGCGGCGAGCGGACAGATGATTGGTGGGTTCGGCAAGGCATGCGATTGGCAGTGGTGTTCAGGAGGGTGAGCGATTGTCGGCAATCCCCCCCACAAAACTCAACAAGTCCCCCCCACAAAGCTTAACCATTCTGGGCAATCTCCCCCCATTTCCTTAATTTGGAGTCCCCAAAAATAGGGGTCGTGGCAGCTTGACTTGGAGGAATGGTGGGGCAGGTCAGGGCTTTCGCATCCCTCTTGGCAGCCCCTCTTTCTTCTTGCTCTGCCCTTGTGCAAAAGGGTCCTCTTGCCCCTCCATGGTGACTCTCTCTGTTTTGCAGCCATTAAACTGGAGTCCTGCTGGAGAGGAGTCCTGGCCCGGAAGCTGGCCAAAAAGAGGATGTGGGCAGCCCAGACCATCCGGAAGTAAGCTGGCTTGTTTGTTTGTTTGTTTGTTTGTTTGTTTGTTTCATTCAATTTACATTGGATTGCTGAATTGTAAAGCATAGCAAAACCTCAGAGTGCTTTACAAGAAGACTAAAACAGTGAAATTATCAGTAAAATGGACCACTCCTGTAGGTACATCAGAGGCTTCATCCACCGGAAGCAACCCTTGAACCGCAATAACAAGGACTTTGTGAGGCTTGTGCAGTACACCTACCTTATGAAACTCAGAGATCACATCCCAAAGAACGTCCTGGACAAAAGCTGGCTTAAGCCTCCAGAGATCATGCAAGAGGTGAGAGCTGTTAGAACCTCCGTGTTCAGAGCTACTGTAGAATCATAGAGTTGGAATAGACCACAAGGGCCATCGAGTCCAACTCCCTGCCAAGCAGGAAACACCATCAGAGCACTCCTGACACCATCAGAGCACTCCTGTACCTGTGAATGCCAGTTGCTGGGGAACAAGAGTGGGAGGGGGGCAGCTGCCTTTCAAGCCCTGCTTGCAGGTGTCCTGCAGTGCCTGGCTGGCCACTCTGAGATGCTGGGCAAGAGGGGCCTTTGGTCTGATCCAGCCCTTCTCGTGTTAGCTGAGGGCACTGAGGAAAGGGCAGGAATTTGAAGCAAAGCTCAGCTGTCCTTTGGAATCCGCACTTCTCCAAATTTTGCAATGCAGTTCTCCAGCCAAGGCACATGTAGGGAAATAGGCATATGCTAAAGTTTGGTGTACACAAAGATGCCTCCATCACTGAAAATAGCACCCAATATTATGTTAGATGTGTATGTGTGTATGGATATATATTTAACAGAAAACACAATATGTACATATTTTGGCCAAACTGCTTGTATATGTTGGGAGAAATTTGCACTGAAATGCCGAGGAATTGTCACAAGGACTTTCCTGGAAGGAATGTCACACGCTGAGGAGGGAAAGAAGAGAGTGGCT
The DNA here is from genome assembly GCF_964188315.1 of Podarcis muralis. Lineage (NCBI taxonomy): Eukaryota > Metazoa > Chordata > Lepidosauria > Squamata > Lacertidae > Podarcis > Podarcis muralis. The sequence goes on along the minus strand of NC_135667.1, from coordinate 57,920,909 downwards.
GGGAAAATGCAAAACAGAGAAACCAAGATTGGAAGTTTTGCCCATTCCCAGGGCAGGCTGAGCCCAAGCTGCAGGGGCCTTACTGAGCTGAAATTCAGTGCTCTTTGCAGTCCCAATATGGCATGGAAGGTCACAGGTCCCCCATCGCTGCTAAAAGCTTGCCTTATCCCCATCTTGCCTGGTGCCACCTGCTCTGACTGGCAGCTGCTCTCTCAGGCTGAAGTCTTCACTAGCCAGAAACCGGGACTCGAACCTGAGGCCTTCTGCATGCTGCGTTAAGGCCCCTTCCCAAACATTCACCTTGTCCCACTTCAAATGACAGATTACACTCCCCCCCCCCTTCTCAACCTAGACATCTGAGTTCCTGAGAAAGATCTGCACAAGAAACCTTGTCCGGAAATATTGTCGTGGCATCACAGCACAGAAGAAGGCACAGGTAAAGTCTGAGCTTTTGAGTTTTTGTGGAGCTCAGTTCTTAAAATGAACAGTGTTGGGAGCTGGAATCTGCCCTGGGTACATCCCTCTGGCTCCTAGTTGCATCTACTGTTGTTGTGCTGACAGTGCACTCTGCAAAGGCTCAGAGGTCCAGAGGCTTGGGAGCTCTCAGAAGGGCCAAAGACCTCTACTGCAGCTCTCTCACATCATCATCATCATCATTATCATTATCATTATCATTTATTTATGCATACATACATACATACATACATACATACCCATCTGGCTGGGTTTACCCAGCCATTCTGGGTGGCTTCCAACAAAATATTAAAAATACAATAAACATCAGACATTAAAAACTTCCCTCAACAGGGCTTCCTTCAGGTATCTTCTAAAAGTCAGATAGTCGTTTATTTCCTTTACATCTGATGGGAGGGCGTTCCACAGTGCGGGCACTACTACCGAAAAGGCCCTCTGCTTGGTTCCCTGTAACAGCTTCTCACAGTGAGAGAACCACCAGAAAGCCCTGGTTTCCTTGTGGGGAAAGACCAGGACAGTTAAAGGCAATTCTGTTCATGGAAAATCAAATACTCTTGTGACGAGAGCTGCCAGAGGTTTGGGGTTACTTCCATTCCCCTGAGCCAGTGGTCTTCAACCCGTTTGCCGTGGGACCCTGGGGTGCCTTGAATGATGGTCAGGGGTCTCCGTCCCCTTTCCTTCCCTCTCTCCTCTGATGCCCTCTTGCATCTCTGCCTCCCAAAGGTTTGCTCAGCTGTTTGTTGCACCAGCCCTAGCTACAAGCTCCATGGGCAAATGGTGCCTCTGGGGCTGGCCAGGGGGTGCTGGTTGCCAGGAGTTGAGGCGGCCTCTGAGTAAGCAAGCAAGTGGGCCAGGGAGCCTAGCCAGGCAGTCCGCCAGCCCTTGCTGTTGGGAGTGGACAGACAGGTCCCAGGCCCCTGTGGGGCAGTGTGAGGGAGGCCCCTCTCTTTGGGGCGGGGGGGGGGCAGCTCAGAGACCAGGGGACTCCTAAGGAGAGGAGAGGAGGCCGAGGGAATACTCCACAAAGGAGGGTGTTCCCAAAAGGGTGAGAGGCTGCCAGCTCTGGAGGAAGGGGTTACATAACTGGGCTCCTGAGCCCCACAGGGGTGCCGCCGAAACAATGTAGTTGGTAAAGGGAGCTGTGGACTCAGAAAGGTTGGAAACCTCTGCCCGAAGCATATGTTTAAAGTGCATTCCCACAGAATCCTGGCAACTGTCATCTGTTAAGGATGCTGAGCATTGCCAGGAGTCCCCTATTCCCCTCACAGAGCTACAGTTCCCAGAGTTCCCTGGGAGGGACTGGTTGTTAAAGCACTCTGGGAATTGTGAGGGGGAATAGGGCTTCCTTCATGCCTCTCAACACCCTTGACAAACTACGGCTCCCAGAATCCTTTGTGGGAAGCCATGGCTGTTTAAAGTGGTATCGTGGTGCTTTAAATGTATAGTGCCAAGGTGGCCTCAGACTGCCCCCCTTCAACAGAGGATGCATGACAGAAATGGCGGCTGCATCCTGCCGTTTGCAATGGATGCCCTCGTGAGGTGGCACCACCATGCACCTGGCCTCCATTGGCTAATTGGGTGGGGCAAAGCAGCAACGAGGTTGGTGTTGTACAAATTGCAACCAATCAGCAAGCAGAACTGACGCCTTATGGGTGTCTAAAGAACTTCTATTAAAAGTAGCAAAACCAGAGATCCTGCCGAGAACCATTTCTCACCATAAGTCAGTCATGTTAACGCTAAGAGGAGAGATTGGAAAAACCCAAGATGGAGTCTCAACGAAAACTTATTGAATGATGAAGAAATTTTACAGAAAGCAAAAAAGACATTGAGAGAATTTTTAAAGTTTAATATGAATCAAGGTACAGATATTAAAGTAGTGTGGGACGCTGGAAAAGCGGTGGTTAGGGGATTCTTTTTTCAACAAAATATGTTTCAAAAAAGAATGAGGGAGAAGAGAAAAACAGAAATTTTAGAAGAGATAACAAAAAAAGAAAAAGAACTCCTAAAGAATCCAGGAAGCGAACAATTAAAGAGAGTATTAAATTGTTACAAATGCAATTTGCAATGATCATTGACCAAGAAATTGATTGGAAAATGAAAGTATTAAAACAGAAATTTTGAATTTGCAAATAAGCCTGGAAAACTACTAGTGTGGCAACTTAAGAAAAACAGAGTGAAGAGTTAAGAGGCTGAGAATAGGAGAGAGAACAATAGATGATCCAAATGAGATTGTGAAAGCTTGGTAAGATACTACAGAGATTTATACCAAAAACGAGATGCAAACCATGAGAAGATAGAAGAATTTTTAAAACATACCAATCTACCAAAAATATCAAGTGAAAAAATGAACATGCTTAATTCGCCAGTTACAATCTTTGAAATTCAATCTGCAATTAAAAAAGCTTTCCCCTACAGAAGCTTTCACAGTTAAGAAAAAAATCTGGGACATTATATATAATGAACTTTAAAAAATCTTTATATGTTCATTTCAAAAAACCCCAGGAGTCTTCCTGTTGGGAATCATGTTTAATGAAATCCCGAAAATGTTTAGAAGAATTTTCTGTTGGGATACTGCCAGGGAGACAAAATCCATCAAGACCCCACGTCGATTCCGGACGATCCATCGATCTCCTGTAGACATGCAGTATCATTCAATTAGCGACACGAGCTCCAGAAATAGCTTGCCACATTCCAGAGCTGGTGCACGCTCTATCAGCAGAGTTCGCACAGCGAAAGATGCACGCAGGAGAGCATTATTTACAACTTTATTCAGCGTTGGTCAGACAAAGAAAACATAGCTGCCTGCGTTGATGTCTCAGGCACAGAGAGAAAACAAAAGCATAAACAAAAGCATAAACTTCCTGTGAACAGGAAATACGCAGACTCTGTGACTCACAAAGCCTGCTCCCTTTTAAGGTGGAACGGAAATATCCTAACATTTTCATGTATTCAACAATGGTGGCTAGAATTTTGATAGCAAAAAATTGGAAAGGAGAAGTGATACCCACCAAATTAGACTGGCAGGTGAAGATGACAGAATATATAGAACTAGCCAAAATGACTGGCAGCTTAAGAGCTGATTCAAAACAGAGCTTAAATAAAGAATGGAATGTCTTTAAAGAATATTGTCAGGTGGTGGTGTGGTTGCTCGAGAGCAAACAGGCAAGACTCCAACCCTTCTTTTCCAGGCTTTATTATTAATACAAACTATTTACAGTGCAGAGCGTCGCAAGTCCATGTACCTCCCCCAGCATAACAGTCGTGTGACCCCCATCCTTCTCCTCCCCTCTCTGCGCCCAAACCTACTGCGCAGAAGGGGCGCTGATAAAGGGGGACTTGCCTCCCCTCCGCTTTGCTCAGGCTCAGTGTTGGGGCTCTCCCTAGCATCTCCTGGTCCCTGCACCCCCTCCCCACTGGAGGCGGGGCTTTCCTCCTCGCCAGAGGAGGAACTGCTTCGCCAGATCTTCGGAGGCTCCCTGTAACACAACTGCCCTTCCACCTCTCGCCTCTGAGCTGATGGTAGTTCCCTGACAAATATTTACAGCTACATTGTAAAAATGCTTTGACGAGCCTAGGCTGAACCTTGCAGGACAATATGAAACATGAATAAATTAAGTGATAATTAAAATTAAGTGATAAAACAAAGTGTGAAATCGAAAGGGAAGCCTAGAAAACATAGTGGGATGAATGGAGTCAAAGGAATATGTGATGCTTTTTCTTGTTTGTTTGTTCTTTAGTGTTGTTACTGTAGTGTTTTGTGGTTTGTTTTTAAAGTATTGTTTCAATAAAGCATTAAAACAACAACAACAAACAAACGAATGCATCACCTGGAGTGCTGGATAGCTTCCTGCCGGTGCGTTTGCACCACGCTGGTCTTCGCATCCCCTTGCCCCGCTCCCTACAACAGGAAGTCAGTGGTGCCGGTGATACTCTGGACTTAGGTCAGCTACCTGAGAGACCCCGTTCCTCATGCAAACCTGCCTGGGCTCTGAGATCTTTGGGGGAGGCCCTTCTCTCAGTCCTGCCCCCCTGACAGGTCCGCTTGGTGGATGGAGGTGTGGGAGAGGGTCTTCTCTGGGGGGGCTGCTCCCAGACTCTGGAACGCCTCCCTGGAGAAGCCAGAATGGCTTCCTCCTGGCTGTCCTTTTGTCAGCTGGTGAAGAACTGAATGTTTTTGAGGAAAGGGCTGGTGCTGTGATTTGTTGTTGTGATAATTATCTGTATTTTTAATAGATCTTTTATATTATTTTAAATCTATTTGTGTTTAATTGCATCTTAATGATTTTATTTTCTGTTTTTAGTTTGTTCAATATATCTGTGTAAGTCACCTTGAGGCAGGATGTTGTTGTTGTTGTTGTTAACAACAACAACAACAACAACAACAACAAATACATGAATGAATGAATGAATAAAACTGAGCCCATGGCTTGCAGGAGGGAAGGTGTCCTGATCTTATGCCTCTTAGTAACATAAGTACAACTCCCCACATCAGCCTGAAGTAAGAGTTTTAATGTGGTTTCCTTCTTGCAAAATACTGGCCTAGTCTCTTTCTTTTGCTCCAAAACAGATGGAGGAAAAAGTGATTGCTAGTGGCATCTTCTGCGGGAAGAAGGCTGGCTATGCCCAGAGCCTGAATGAACCATTTCTTGAGACCAGGCTAAGTGAGTAGACCAGAAAGGGCAAGGCTGGTTGAGGATTTGGTTCACAGGAGGCACAAGGCCTGACACACACATTGTGGGCTTCTCCTTTGCAAGGAAATCCAAATATGTAAGGCTACACAAGCAGAGGAGAATGAAAGCTTAAAAGCCTGATTTCCTAACCAAACTTTTGCATAGCTAAGGCATCTCTTAGGAAGAGTCGCCCTGGAAACAGAAGAGAACTTGGAGCTAGCCTACCTGAGCAGACAAACCCCAAAGCACACACTTACCAAGGAGACGACGGTATGGTTGCACAATATCTGAGCAGGGAGATAATCCAGGGGTTCCAGGCACTTTCCCAGGGTCCTTGGAATGAAGGTTGGCAGAGACTGGTGTCTTTAGGCTATATGGTTTTATTTGCCCATATATACAACCTGATCAGAGGATGGAGGGGCTCCCAGCATTAACACCCTAACAGATCTTGCTTCCCCATTAGTCACAGCTTGGGGTCCAGCACAGAGCAAGCAGGTCTCTGTGTCTCCAAACGGCTTCCGGCTCTCCCACACAACTCTGCCTTTTGTTCTCCTCCCTAGCAGTTTGTGGGGCAGAGGAAAGACCCATCCATTTGTTTGATGGCACGGAGCAACTTATTTGGTTGTGCTTCACATTTTCTTCACATGTTGTCAGCCACAACCACTGCCCAGGCAGAGGGACTGGTTTAGCAGGCTTGCTCCTATACCTTCTACCCCCACAGATACAAACCCAAAACATCAGTCTAGCTGGGTTACAGACATTTACCGTATTTTTCGCTCTATAACACGCACCTGACCATAACACGCACATCGTTTTTAGAAGAGGAAAACAAGGGAAAAAACATTCTGAATGAAACAGTGGATGTATCATTTTTGTGCTTCATGCTGTGGCCACAGACATGTGATCTGATGGTGAATTTGGGGTGACCCAATGCAAAAATCCTGAGAATCCCTGTGGATCCATGCTTTGTAACCACGTTTTTGCACCATTGCAGCCCCAGGCAACAGTGGGTGCGTGATTTTTGGGGGGCAGGCTGTAGCCATGGACATGCTATGTGCTCTGATGGTGAATTTGGGCTGACCCAATGCAAAGATCCTGAGGATCCATGTAGATCCATGCTTTTTAACCACGTTTTTGCACCATTGCAGCCCCAGGCAACAGTGGGTGCGTGATTTTTGGGGGGCAGGCTGCTATGTGATCTGATGGTGAATTTGGGGTGACCCAATGCAAACATCCTGAGGATCCATGTGGATCCATGCTTTTTAACCACATTTTTGCACCATTGCAGCCCCAGGCAACAGTGGGTGCGTGATTTTTGGGGGGCAGGCTGTAGCCGTGGACATGCTATGTGATCTGATGGTGAATTTGGGGTGACCCAATGCAAAGATCCTGAGGATCCATGTGGATCCATGCTTTGTAACCACATTTTAAGTGGGGAGGGAAGGAAAAACACAGAATGGACAAGGAGCACGAGAGGGGTGTACAGAGAAGCAGCTGGCTAAGAATGCAGGAGAGGGGTATAACGGGAGGGAGGAAAGGAAGGCAAAAGTTTTCCCTCACCTACCCACCCAAGCCAGCCAGCTCTCTCTCTCTCTCTCTCTCTCTCTCTCTCTCTCTCTCTCTCTCTCTCTCTCCCTCCCTCCTGCATGTTTTCAGCAGCACCGGAGCACAGAGACGACACTCTGCTTTCCCCTCTGCTTGCCTGGAGGGGAGGGGCTTTCCCTGCTCTTTGTTCCGTTTCAGCAAACACAGCAACGAAACAGAGGAGGGTGGGCAGTAAGACCCTGAGGCAGAATGCAGGAAAGCAGCCGCTTCCTCTTTTCAGGTTTCCCTTCTCCGAGACGCACGATTTGATTTTTGCCTGATTTTTTTTGCCATTTGGCTCCAGGGACCACACATTCGCTCAATAACACGCACAGACATTTCCCCTTCCTTTTCAGGAGAAAAAAATCTGCGTGTTATAGAGGGAGAAATACGGTAACTTTAACTGGTACATAATTAAAGTGTTTGATACATATTTTAAAACCTTTATATGTACAGTGGTACTTAATTCGTTCCGGAGGTCTGTTCTTAACCTGAAACTGTTGTTAACCTGAAGCATCACTTTAGCTAATGGGGCCTCCCGCCGCCGCCACGCGATTTCCGTTCTCATCCTGAAGCAAAGTTCTTAACCCGAAGTAATATTTCTGGGTTAGCGGAGTCTGTGATGGAGCAGCTGATCAAGGCGCAAGTTGTTTTGTCACTGAGGCAAAAATTAATCCCAGAAGCACCTCTCCTTCCTGCCTTCAGCAGTATAAATATTACAATATGTAAATAAATAGCAATTTCTACCCTTCCATAACAATCAAGACCAACAGCCTCCTCACTTTGCCTAATGGTAGAGCTGGTACTGACTGGGATATGTGTTTTGTTGTGCCAGAGGCAGCCTAAAATCTCTCCCCGAGATCAGTTTCCTTTTGTGCATGCCTCCTTGTGGCTCCCCACTTTTGTGTCGGGACTGTGACCCTTGCTCTTTCCTGTGTTCCTAGACGAGAGCGAGTTGAGCCCCAAAGTCCTGCAGCTGATCCGCCACGAGAGAGTGAAGGTGAGGGCTGGGGTGCGTGGGGCAAGGGCAGGCCTACCTGCACAGTGGTCCTTGAATGGTGTGTGGCTAAAGCTGCGACTCTCGGGTGAAGCTGCCTCTGCTTCTAAGACTCGCCTCGTGGTTGGTTTTCAGTATGTGACGCCGGTGGTGAAGTACGACCGGAATGGCTTCAAGCCCCGAGAGAGGCTGCTGGTTCTGACGCGTGTGGCCGCTTATGTGGTGGAGATGGCCAAGATCAAGCAGAGGATTGAGTACGCCACCCTCAGAGGTAACATCCCTGCTGTCCTTGGGCAACCCTTTCCCTTCCCAGGCATCCAGCCAAGTGAGATGGGGAGAGACCAACCTGTTTGGATAGCCTAAATGGCCTGGTCAGCCAAGGCCATCCCTCTGGCAAAGGAACTGGTTGGGCTGCTTCAGCAGTCTCTTCTAGCAAAGAGCCTGAAAGGGACCCAGGTTGACCGCCCCTCCCCCACCTGATAACAGTCCTTTCTTGCAGTCTGTCAGATGGCCCATGTGAGGGAGAGGAAGCAGTAAAGTATGAAACTCAGTTCTGCATCCAAGCACACAATAAAATCTACCTGCCAGGCTTCTTTGCAGCTTGGCAAAGAAAGGCAGTCCTTCTAAATTTTTCTAGCAAGTGACTTTGTTTTGCATTCTTTTTCCAAGGCCTTTCTGCCAGCAGCTTGGGCGACCATATCTTAGTCATCCATGTTTCAGAAGACAGCAAACCAGAAAAGGTAGCAGTTTCCCTTTACCCGTCCATGGTGTGTGTTTGCGTGTGTGAAATGCATGGAAATAAAACAAGCTAAGGAGCAAAAGGAACGCCTTACTTTGAGACAATGGATGCCTGTGATACAGCTAATCATTATCAGAAGAGAAAGGCATGACTTTGAATAAGTGTGGGGAGAGCACTCGCGCCTTGCTCTTATTATTATCAGGGGGGCCACTGTGAAAACAAGATGCTGGGCTAGAGGGGGCCCCTTTGGCCTAATTCAGCCCAGGCCTCCTCTTCTGTACTCGTGACAAGTTAGCTTACCAGTTTTTATTTTCCTTAGTGGTAGGATATGGGGCTGCACACCAAACCACATGAGATTAATGAATTGTTTAAGATAGCTAGGAAAAATGGCTTTGCAGAACAAAAGTATGTTTTCCAAAGTCCTATTAGATACAAATATAAAAGTATTATAAAAAATGTACAAACTGCTGTTGGAGCGAGAAACTAAAGAGGAATTTGTGAAATCGAGCATGATTAAATGGACCCAAGATGTGGGTCACAGTATTGATTATGAATTATGGGGAAAGTTGTGGAAAATAAATATGAATTTTATGGCATGTTATGTGCTAAAAGAAAATGTGATGAAAATGTCCCACAGATGGTATTTAACACCCAACAGATTGGCAGAACTGTCTAAAAAAGAAGAAGGTATATGTTGAAGTGTAATGAAATTGAGGGATCTTTTTTCACATGTGGTGGTCCTGTAAAATAATTAAAGAATATTGGGAGACTATGTAATGAATTTAAAAAGATACTTAAAAAAACTTTTCCCCAAACACCTGAGATTTTCCTCCTGAGGATGGTAAAAAAAAAGCAAGAGAGTTTACTCCTCTACACGACGGCTGCAGCTAGAACCTTATTGGCACAAAGGGGGAGAACAAGTCTAGTACCCACTAAGGAAGAAAATGTTTGAATGTGCTGAACTGGTTGGTCTGACAAACAGGATAAGAGAAAACAAAGATCAGGAATATAAGGAGGAATGGATAAAGTTTATTGAGTATTTCAAAAACCAGTATGGACAAATGCATAGTTTGCAGGTCTCTAGTAAATCCAGCAGATTTGAAATAGAGTATTTGACAGATAACAAATTGGATGATTAAAAATATGTGGATTACACGGAGTAGTAGAAAAGCAAAAGGAACCAGGAAAAGTGTGGAAGAGAAGTCATATGGTATATGTATAAATGTGGTATTTGGTACGAAGTTGTAAGTGGGACGGGGGGGGGGCGTTAAATATGCTCTATGTTCCTGTTTTAGAAAATGCTAAAAATACAAATAAAATAAAAGAATTTTCCTGCCACACCCTTTGAGAACCACTGGTATAGAGACATGTTTAGCCCAAGTGCATTTTTTAATTTTATATTTTGCTTTTGAAAAGTGTTAGTAACCTCTTTGTATTCAATTTTCAAATGCAGCTGTCTGATCATAACACAGTGGTGAAAAGGGTGTTTCTCTGTGAATGGAGAGCCCTGCCTGACTCCGTTTCTTGCTTCCAGGGAGACGCCATTCTGCAGTGTGAGCACTTTTTTGAGACGGTCACAAAACTCTGCATTCTGGCCCACAAGCAGAATGTCTCGGTGGTCCAGGGAAGGTGGGTCCCTCACTCTTCTGAGGCCTTTGCATTTGCAAATGAATGAAATCATGGGATTGATCGTTCTTAAGCATCACCCACATCTGATGACATAGGAAGCACAGGCCTGCTTATCAGCCTGAATTTCACACTCCATGTATTTAAAGCAAAAACCCAGGGGACTATTTTGAAGAGGCTGTTCTGATGCCACATTGGGAAGGATACACCACTGAATTAGGAAGGGCAGGAGAGGCCTGGTGCCTTCGCAGCCTGTAAGTGGGCTTCTGGGAAACATCTGAACAGCCACTGGGGGATTCTGGCCTGATGCCTCTGACATCCTTGTCCCAGTGCAGTTGGCTCAGAAAAACCACTTGGGTCCCAGATGAAATATTTGAGACTGCCTCCTTCCCTCTAGGCCCTTTTGGGTGCTAAGATTGGCAGAGGACTCCCTCTTGGTAGTTCTGCTGCCCTCAGAACTGCAAGGGAGGGGGGTTGTAACCCCAGGAGAGGGCCTTCTCTGTGTCAGCCCCCAAACTGCAGAACTCCCATCCCATTGAAGTGCAACTGGTCCCTTAATTGCACAGCTTTCCATGACTGTTGAAGACACACCTGTGTTTTTGGGACCCACTTCAATCCCTGTGGCTGTCATTTCTTTTAACTGTTTTTCAATACTGAACTTTGAATTGCTGTGACCTGCCTGAGATCTGCTGCTGAAGGACAGGTAATGAGTTTCATAACAAAAGCAACAACCACCACCATCATCATAATCACCTAGGAACAGTCCAATTGCAACCAGTGAGCAGGTGTGATTTCATCTTTATGCACTTGAAGTCTGGCCAGCTGAAATGACACAAATCAAATGTGCAGAAGGTGGAAAGCTTAAAAGCTCTTTTTGCTCAGGGTTTTCCTGGCATCAAAAGAGCTTTAAAGCTCTCACTTGCTTACTGGGCTCTGGGAGCCTCTTGCAGGAACACCGACAGCCACATGAGAGCCTGGAAAGCACAGCGGACAGCTTAGAAACACTCTGCTTTGCCTGGGGTGGGGATAGGATCCGTTGGGCTTGCTGGCTTCAGAAGGTAAGATTGCTCGCATGAGGATGGTTCAACTATATACATTTTTGCATATATGTGCCATTCCTGGAATGTAACCCCCAGGTGGTTGCTTCCAGCCAACTAAGACACATGTTGGTGCTGGTATTGAAATGCCTCCCAAAGCCTGAGTGAAGGGCCAGGGATTCAACTGGCTTGTAAAGGTTTAAAAGAGTTGGCAACATCTCCCTCAGGGATTGGAGTTCCTAAACTGGGGCACTATTATTCATTTATTATTGGTCTATCCAACTGGCAGTGGCTCTCCAGGGACTTCACTATCAGCCTTATTATTTCTGCATGGAGAGCAGGTCTTCTTTCCCTGAGTTCCCGGACCCTTCCCCAGAGGCCAGGATGGTGGTTTTGCACCTAAGCCTGGTGGGCTTGTGAATGTCATTGCTGGTGTTTCTTTTTGTAGCCTCCAGTTCCAAATCAGTTCAGGGAAAGAAGGAACAATGGTTTTCACCACTGGGCAGGATGCTCAGGTCTACAAAGCCAAAAATGGACAACTGACGGTGGTAAGTCCTTTGCAATGACTGTGGCCCTTTTTCTACAGGCAAGAACTGGATGCTGAAGGAATGACTGGCAGAGCAGATTTAGGGGCCTAAATGTTGTAGCTGGAGTGAGGTTTTTGCAGGTAACTTGGGGTGGTGAGCAGACCAGTGTAGGAACATTGCAAGTGAGTGTCTAGATAACCAAGAGGAACCCAATTAAACCCAGGTATAGTGTCAGACCAGACTATCATGAAGCCAAGCAAACTTTCAAAAGTCCCTTGGGTATGTTTAAGTTGGCCTTGCTTGAATAATTGCATGTGAAGCTGCCCCCTAGGCCAGATGGTGAGGCTGCTTGTCCACCTAGCCTAGGCGACAAGAGCTGGAAATGTCAGGTGCTGAGCCTTCTACCTCCCAGGCAGGTGTGCTGCCCCCTTATTTCTCTATATTGATAATCTGTTTGTGATTTTCCATGCTGATGAGATGTAACCTTTATGCCCATCCCTCTTTGGAGTCTGAGGCTCAAACTACAGCTTCTTCCCTTGAAGAAGGGAACAGCTTCTCTTTCTCTCACCCCACTGTTTTGCTGGACATCCAGCAAAGCTGAATGTTGGAAGATTTAGGAGACAGTTAAAAGAAAGGACTTCTACATGCAGCACATAGTTAGACTGGGTCAAATTCTTGGAGTAGAGGGCTATCAATAGCCATGAATCATGATGTCTGCACACTATGTCCAGAATCAGAGGGGACAGTCCTCTGAATGCCAGTTGCTGGGGGTCGTCAGTGGGGAGGAGGCTGCTATTGCCTTCACGTCCTGCTTGGGGGCTTCTTCCCTTTGGGGCAGCTGGTTGATCCCTCGGAGTAGGAAGCTGGACAAAATGGGCCACCTGATCTAGCAGGCTCTTAGATTTTCCTTCCTCATCGTGCGACACAGTGGATGATTTATAATAGGCAAGATTGTCAAAACATGCTTTTATTTCAAGGCAGGTGCTTTCTAAAGAGAAACATCAAAAATAGATCAATCAGATCAAAGGTCCATCCAGCCCAGCCCCTGTTGCTCGTAAAGAAGTTTTTTTAAATTAATTTTCATCTTTAAACTGTTTAATATGCTTGTATTGAGATATATATTTCTTTACATTAGAACATATGACATGCAACAATTATATAATGTTAAATATTAAATATTAAAAATAAAACTGTAATAAACACTTGGATAAATGTTTCTGAATATAATAACAAAGCTGTGTCAAAGTGTCTATACCAAAATTATTACAGATATGATGTATAGCAGTACGTATTGCTTTGATTGGTGACCATAAGTAAAATGTACCGGTATTTTGTATCAACAACAATTAGAATTTATAGGAATTTATAGGGAAAGAATTTCCTTTTAAAAAGCCAGATCCCTTAGTTGCCTTTCAGCTCCCCTTTGACCTTTTGGTGGGAATCACATAATTGTAGAGTTGAAGGGGACCCTGAGGATCATCTAGTCTAACATCTTGCAATGCAGGACTCTCAAGTAACAATGCTTCTGTTTAGGCAGGGGCTGCAAAATGAGAAGAGAAGCATCTATTTTATTTTATTTTAATCCTTCTATGTTTAAATCCAACAGGTATCACCCAGAATAACATCCTGATGGAAGCACATGTTCCACCTTTGCCTGTTAACCGCTGATGTTCAAAAGAGAAAGTAGCCCAAACTCCTCGGTGGAGAGGAGCAGAGCCCATATTATAATTCTGATGCTTACAAAGAGTGTTTTGATGCCATAGGACTGTTGCAGATCCCATGACTGACTGTATGAATACTCCCAATAACTGGCTATATTTTTTTGTGATGACTTGCCTGTAATCTAAGTCAACAGTTACAGATTTCCTTAATAGGTCCAAGTGGGGAAAGCCTCAGAAAAAAATTGCACCTTAGAAGTGAAGGAGGAAGTTCTGCACTCTGGGAAAAGTATTCTTCCCATTACAGGGCTGGAAGCGTAATGGCAATCTGTAAAGCTGAATCCTGCAGCCGGAGGAATGCGAGGCAGGCAGCTCTTGTCCCTCAGGGTTTTGGAACACAACTCTCCTCATTTTTCTCTGACACTGTTTTTTGGGGGAACCTTGAGATCCCCGCAGCTGCTTGGGCAGCCACAGGCCCACCGAAGGGAGGTGGGGTGGGGTGGGGGGAAGGTTCTGCAGTCGAAATCGTGCCTCCGTGTTCCTCTCTATACTAGCAACATGTGACTGTAAGTGGCAATGTGAATTAAAAAGACTAGAGAAACATGGCTTTGAAATTATCTTGTAGGGTTCCCCCCCCCCCAAATAATAATAATAATAATAATAATAGAACTAGTTCCTGACTGGTTTTAAAGTCTCCTTCTAGCTCTGTCTGAAAGCCAAGTAAGGTGGCCAGCTGAGGCTTCTTCTGGACCAGTCACCTTTTTGTTACATGTGGAGCAGGAATGTGGAGAAAGGCACACTTGCCAAATTTGCAGCTCCTAAACCAGTATGTAAACTGAAACCCTCTTTACCTTTGAAATCCACACTTCCCTGAATGTTGATCTGCAGTTCTTCAATCAATCAAGGAATGTGTATAAAAATGCATATTGGTGAAATTAACGTACAAAATGCATTTTGTAAGGGGAAATTGCTTGCAAAGCTGCATGCAAATGGTGTATTAGGGGAACAATGCACAAAAGTGTGCATTAATTTTAATGTGTCTTTTTAAAAAATGCAAATGTTTGTGGAAATGAGGCAAACTGAACTTAAGAGCGGGAAAATGAGAAACAGAATAAATCCAGAATCCATTTGTCCAGCTCTGCTGAGGAAGCCCTAGAAGATCCTCAGGGGTCCAGCAATGACAGGCTGGTTGCTCTGATTGGCAAAGGCGAAGCACACCTTCCCCGCCAGCAGCCAGCCACTGCCACAAGTGGGGATTCCCTTGTATCCCCCAGGGCTTGGTCACAGGAGACATGGGCTCAAAAATTTTGAAAACCACTGCCCTAGTGACTGCAGTTACCAAATGGAGACTTCAGTGTGTGAATGTTGCAAGTTCAGCTGCTGAACGGAGTCTTGCATCTCCCAGCCACAAAGCTCTCCCAATGCTACCCAGATTCCGATGGATTGAACCAGCAGGTGTGGAGCAGCCCTGAATTGGAACGGTCTTCTGGTGCTATCTGCCAAAAAATTAGGGCCTGCTTGTGTAACTGCATTTGAGTCGTCTCTTCAATTGTGTGCTTGCTTCTTGCATGGGAGGGAGATCTCCCCACCTCCTGGCAAACTTTGGCCCAGCAGCCCAAACCATTTTTGATCCACCTTCCTGCAAAAAGTATTGGGCTACATTTGTTAGCTGTCTGCAAGAGAAACAAAGGAACAGCCAACAAGTTGGAAATTGGCAAAACACCTATTTATTTTGCATATTTTCAGACCTGCATAAAATACATACAGACTTAAATATAGAAACTTTGCTCTGCAAATATTACCTTGTAGCATTGGAATGAAGGCTGTGAAACTGAAGCTGTGGGGGAGAATTTCTGCTGCTGCTCAGAGGAAGGGTCCACTGCTGCTCTTAAAAGTGTTTGTCACTGGATGCAGCTGGCAAATTGTTCCCGCAGCCAGGGGTGGAGGAAGGGGGGTGTAGTGGGTGTGGAGCGCCCCCGGGTGTCACCACTGAGGGGGGTGACAAAATGCTGGGCGGCACTCACCACGGGGCCTGGGAGAGAGACGGTGGCTTGGGTGCGTGCAGGCTCTGCGCTCTCCTAATGGTCTGCCCGCTGCCTCCCCTCCCCCAGCTGTAGGGCAGCAGAGTGGGAGGGGGCAGGCAGACTCCGGAGGCCCTGCGGTGCACCCTTCCCCTATGGACGGCTCGCCCCACTCCTGGGCACACCGTCCCAGGTGCCCGAGCGGCTTCCTCCACCGCTGTCAGTCATGGCCTCTAACCTCGCTGCAGGAGACTGCTTCCCCACACAGATGTGGACTTGAATGCCCCTTCGCCACACTCGTCAACCACAGCAAGGCTTCATTTCAGGACACAAAATCCATTGCTCAGGCAGCTGAAGTGTTTCACGTAAGGTACAGCCACTCATTCTGCTGCCCCTTCACCTTCCACTTATATCTTAGGAAGGGTGGATGGTGTGGAAGGAGGGCCTTTACCACTGCACATGACTTGGGGGCAGCTGGGCTACCTTTTCCTTGCACCTCTAGCTCATGCTCTATAGTTTGTGTCTGGAAGTTAACACCCTGCTGGCACGGTTATAGGAATCTGCCTTGTGCCGAGTCAGGCCATCAGCCCACCTCCATATGTCAACACTGACTGGTGGCAGCTCTCCAGGGTCCCAGACGTGGACATTCCCAGCGATACCTGGAGATACTGCAGGGACTGACCCTGGGGCCTTGTGCTCTGCAGCCAAGCTGCAGCCCTTCCCCAAGATCTCATTCTGAAAGCAGTAAAAGTAGCAAGACTGTCAGGCTTCTACTTTAAAGGAAACCATTTGACAAGGTGCCCCATGATATTCTTGTAAAGAAGCTGGTAAAATGCGGTCTTGACTATGCTACCACTCAGTGGATTTGTAACTGGCTGACTGACCGAACCCAAAGGTTGCTCATCAATGGTTCCTCTTCATCCTGGAGAAGAGTGACTAGTGGGGTGCCACAGGGTTCTGTCTTGGGCCCGGTCTTATTCAACATCTTTATCAACGACTTGGAGGATGGACTCAAGGGCATCCTGATCAAATTTGCAGATGACACCAAACTGGGAGGGGTGGCTAACACCCCAGAGGACAGGATCACACTTCAAAACGACCTTGACAGATTAGAGAACTGGGCCAAAACAAACAAGATGAATTTTAACAGGGAGAAATGTAAAGTATTGCACTTGGGCAAAAAAAATGAGAGGCACAAATACAAGATGGGTGACACCTGGCTTGAGAGCAGTACATGTGAAAAGGATCTAGGAGTCTTAGTTGACCACAAACTTGACATGAGCCAACAGTGTGACGCGGCAGCTAAAAAAGCCAATGCAATTCTGGGCTGCATCAATAGGAGTATAGCATCTAGATCAAGGGAAGTAATAGTGCCACTGTATTCTGCTCTGGTCAGACCTCACCTGGAGTACTGTGTCCAGTTCTGGGCACCACAGTTCAAGAAGGACACTGACAAACGAACGTGTCCAGAGGAGGGCAACCAAAATGGTCAAAGGCCTGGAAAGGATGCCTTATGAGGAACGGCTAAGGGAGCTGGGCATGTTTAGCCTGGAGAAGAGGAGGTTAAGGGGTGATATGATAGCCATGTTCAAATATATAAAAGGATGTCATATAGAGGAGGGAGAAAGGTTGTTTTCTGCTGCTCCAGAGAAGCGGACACGGAGCAATGGATCCAAACTACAAGAAAGAAGATTCCACCTAAACATTAGGAAGAACTTCCTGACAGTAAGAGCTGTTTGACAGTGGAATTTGCTGCCAAGGAGTGTGGTGGAGTCTCCTTCTTTGGAGGTCTTTAAGCAGAGGCTTGACAGCCATATGTCAGGAGTGCTCTGATGGTGTTTCCTGCTTGGCAGGGGGTTGGACTCGATGGCCCTTGTGGTCTCTTCCAACTCTATGATTCTATGATAAGTCTGCAGGATTGTCAGGATGCTTCCTGGTTGCAGGTGGGAGAATGAAAAAAGCACCTCTCACTGTGCCCCCACATGGGAACAATCGAGGAGGAGAAGGGGCCACCTTTGGGCCTACAGGGAACCTGGGGCAGCAAATACTACAGCTAGGTTTAACCACCTAAATCTTCCATGGCCACAGGTGTCTTGTTTGTCCCAAGGAGAAGTACCTTATTCCTTGTTATGATACTGAACAGTGCAGAATTCATTGGCAGCTGATGTGCAGCCTCCCTTCTTCACTGATCCCACCTTTTCCTGAAAGGTGAGCCCCTGGACATTGAAACAAAGAGCACTTCCCTCTATTGAAGAGCATTTTTTTAAAAGGCTCAGAGAACTGAACAGGGAGAGGAAGGCAACTGCACCCCACCCCTTCCTCTGGCCCCAGGAAGCTAAAACCACTGACACTCACTTGCTTATTTCCAAACCTTCAAACTAAAAGACGGGCAAGGAAAGGTGATCTTAATGCGCAGAGTTGATGTTACAAAATTGGTTGGCTGACAGGAAGAGGAAACTGCTTCCCTTTGATGTGGGATTCTAAGCACCCCATCCTGGAAATAATAGTTACCTTTGGGGATCTGTGTGTAGCAGGCTCAGTTCTTCCACATTCATAAGAATAAGGTAGGATACGAGAAGCAAAGGCTTCACAGGAACCCACCATCCTGTCCCCTAACTGCAGACACAACAATTTCTTTCACTTCCAAAAAATGTGAGGATTGCCCCCCTTATTAGGCTGTACACAACAAGAATAAAGTGAGGAAGTTATCAGACTCTTGCTGGAGAAGTTTCTTAAGTGCCTTCCTTGAACTACAACTCCTAGATAAGCTTAGCTGTAACATATTAAGGATGTCAAAATACTGAGCAAGTTTTACAGTGATGTCACTTACTATAATACTTAAACATGTTTTTAACAATGAATCCTCCAAGATGATGTGGAGTTGGGAGCATCCAGAGCGCACCATCCTGACACACCATTTTGTTCCGCAATGTTTTATGCTGCACAAGTGACAGGCATGAAATGGGATAAATAAGACCACCAACCAGTGCCTTTCTTTTCTCCTGCAAAGGGAGAAAGTTGCAGCTGAGGGGCTGCATCAACTGCGGGAGGATGAGACAGAGACCCAAACACACAAAAAGGAACGAGCCAAGTGAGACTTTGATATTCAGCCTTCTCTGGCCTGGCACCCTCCAAATGGGTCTGACTACAACTCCCATAAGTCCCAACCAGGATAGCCATGTGATCCTGGGGCTGATGGGAGTTGTGGTCCACCCCTCTGGAGGGTGCCAGGCCAGGGAGGGCTCCTCTAAGCTTCAGCAAACAGCTTGATGCTTTGGCTTTCCTGCTACTTCAGTCCCAAACACAACATTACAGGTTTCTGGTTAATCTGCTTCCTAATGGAAGTAAAAGAGAAATTGTGCAGAGGTAGATTAAAAAGGGGTGATAATCGTGCATCCTGCCTCAACACACAGAGAATGTATTCTCGTATGTGGAAGGTGCTCCTCTAAACTGCCTCCCACCTCCCGAGTAGTAAGACTGAGGCTTTACATATGCACATGAGCCTACATGACCTGGGAGAAAATCTGGCTTTTGCAAAAGCTGCATCTGATATTTTGGGGCTGGAGGGATACGTAGGACAGCCCCTTGCTCTCCCCACCCAGTGCTGTAGGTTCTCTCACTTTTGAGACATGCCTTGGGTTACAAAAAAAGAGAGCAGGGCACAGCAAAGACAGTGGCATGGCAAGTTCACATTTTTGTTTCTGTCCCACCTACAAGACAGGCAAGAGCAACTTACACACCCAAGATGGGACGGATGGAAGGAGAAACAGATGCGCTCCCAAAATCAGCAGGGTTTGTCTGCATGGAAGTGGGTGGGAAAACGAGAATTGTAAAAGCCTGTCTAAAATGGGAAGAGGCATTGCTTGGACTTTTGTTGTGGAAAAACTGTCACAGCATGAAAAAACAAACAAACACCAAATGTTAACTTGGGAAGAGGCAAGACGACACTTTGGCCCTGTTGCAGCTGCATTTCCCTAAAGAGCGGCCAAGAGAGGACCACCTCTCCTCTGCCCATGTCCAAAAAGAAAGAGGGAAGCGGAAGGATTATCCTTCCACCCTAGAAGCATGTTGTGTCCTTTTCCTCATACAAAGTGCCCCTGTCTCTCTTCACAGACAAGTTACACCTGCACTTAGGAAATTAGCAACCTGGTGCCAAAGCAAGCAAAGAGGTTTCTACTGTAGATTTTGTCACAGTGCATGAATTGAGAGGCAGCTCATCTCTTCCGTTTTAACTTTCAGGAAGAGAAAGTGGGAGGTGTGTGGAAGTTGAGCTGCCTTTCTTGAACCCTGGACTTGAGTGAGATGGAGAGGGCAGCCAACATCTTTGTTTTGCTAGCACAGCCATCCCCAGCAACATAGCCCTTTCCAGAGGGCTTTGGACTACAACTCCATTAGGATGGGAGCTGTGAGTCCAAAGCTCCCAGAGAGCACCAGGTGGGGGGAGGCTGCCTTTGCAAAATGCCCCTGCAGAAGGAAGATTCCTCAAGGCACGAGAGAGCAGGGACAAGAAGTGCTGGATAAACCAAGACAGGCATTGATTCCCAGAGGCTGGAGCGAGTCTACAGGATTGCTGTGAAGCTGGACACCTCGTGGATTTTCATGATAACACTACTGTGTTCCATTCCAAAAATACTCTAACTTGTTTATAAAATAACAGTTTATAGACCGCATGGAATATAAGTTAGGTGCCTGGCAGCCACTGGAGTGAGCCTGGACGGAGATTTTGCCCCAACAGGACTGTGGGCTGAGGCTGGCTTCTCTGTCTCTCTCTCACTGGTGCAGGTGAGTGCGGTCGTCCGGGCGCTTGATGTGGATCCTGCGGACCCGCTCAATGCGCTCCCGCTCCTCGTCCTCCTCCAGGTGGTGTGAGCGGCCAGCTGCCCCTCCAGTCGCTTCCAGCAGCGCGTTGTCAGGGCCTCGTCCATCTTGGGCTTCATAAAGCAGAATGTTTAATGTCTCCTCGTAGATCCGGGCTTCTGGGAATTCAACCTGGACACCCCAAGCAGAGGGAGGTTAAGAGGAATTCCTTTCTCCCAAGCTGGAATTCAGGGCAACTTACATTTTAAAACATCATTATAAAATACAAAGGAAAACAAATTAGTTAAAAACCAACAGTTAAAATACACCAGACCCTGTTTAGAGCCAGCAGTTAAACTACAGTTTGCCCTGACATCTGCCCAGCCTGAGCTCCGCCCGCAACTCCATTTCCAGAGGCCCATTGGAACAGGAAGCTCTGAGCCTGCCAGTGGAAGGATGAAAAAGAAGGAGCCCACCTAGCCTCTTTTGGGAGGGAATCCTGCAACATGGGAGCAGCCACTCCTGGGTCACCACCAGTGTGCCTCTGATGGAGATGGGACCAAGAGAAGGTGCTCACCTGAGGATCTTAGCACTTGGGTGTGTTCACAGAGAGAGAGATGATATTTCAGGTAGCCTGGGCCCAACCATAGAGGGCTTTATAAGTTATCACCAGCACCGTATTGTGCCTAGAAATAGACTGGTAGCCAGTGACGTTGTTTTAACTGTGGCCCAACATGTTCCCTGAAACCATCCTCAGTCAGCAGTCTGGCAGGAAGCTTCTTCCCCCGGGGCCTCTTGCCTAGGCATGGAAGCACTTAGCAACCCGGCTATGGTGGGGGTGGGGGGTGGGGGCAGAGGGGAGAGAAGAAGAGGGTTGCAGGGGCAAGCTCAAATACTTGCCTCTACATATCATTTTGGGTTGTGGGTGGGTGTTGTCAAGGAAGCAACAGCAACAAGACTCACCTTGGTCTGTTTCTTTTCCGTGGCGTACACAATGGACGTGCAGCAGACTTCCGCTATCTTGCGCCCCTGTCCGTAGAAAGACCAGCAGCAAATCTCGTCCCCAATGACATCCTTGATGAAGAGGACCCTCCCATTGAAGCGCAGCGAAAGCTTGTCAAACAGCTCAATGTTCTTCAGCATGTTGTCATCGGAGTTGCTGAGCCAACAGGACAGGAATGAGGACACCTTCCAGTTTCCAGGGGCCTCTTTTAAACCCCTGCCCCCCTAACTCTACTTTTAGTCAAAACTCCATTCCCTGCCTCCTCACTTTGTTTCATCAGCTCCCACGGGGCATAGAAAATGGCCTTATAAACCTTCCCTGGGTGCAGAAGGTGAAAGCTTTTACCTGGTGTAGGAGTACTTGTTGTTACTTCTGTTGTACAGCAATTTTACCGCTGGCTGTGGGGAAAGCACAAACAGGTAGGGATAAATGTCACAGTTTGATGCTTTCGTTATAGAGCTCACCTTGAAAAGGGAACTCTCCCTTCAGCTGTCAACTGGGGGAAGCCATTCCAGGTGGGACAGGAGAGATAGGAAGCCCAGCTCCATCTGGTGCCTCCTGCCTCTGAACTGTGCATTCTAAAGAATGACTCTTTAGAAACTGGCACCTAAGTTTTGCTTTTCCTCTTCCCTCCCTGTCTCTTTTCCCTTGCGTATCCTGTTTTTTTTAGACTGCAAGCTCGCAGGTAGAGACTGTCTTGTTTTGACTATATACCAGTCTCTCTGGCTGAACAGTGGGCTACAAATTCAATCAATCAATCAATCAGTCATAAACTTTGCAGGATGCAGAGTGGGAGGGCAAAGCCACGGTGGAGGGTTAAGACTCGGAACTGCCTCCTGCACATGAGCTCTGGTACAGAATGCAGCTGCTTTAGAATATCAGAAGAGCCCTGCAGGAGCGTCAGACCAAAGCTCTGGCATTGTGTTTCTCACCAAGGCCCTCTTCCCTTTGTTGCCAGCAAGTGATATCCACAGGTAGACTGCCTCTGTACACAGAGGTTCCATTCATGGCCATGTACAACCATGAACAGACCTGCCCATTATGATAGGTCCATCTTTCTGTCAAGGGATGGCTGAGCTGTGTCCCTCCAGTTATTACTGGACTACAACTCCCATCTTCCCTGATCACGAAGTCATGCAAGCTGGGGCTGATGGGAGTTGGGATCCCAACATCCAGAGGGTCACAGTTAGAAGAGTTTGGATTTGATATCCCACCTTTCACTCCCCTTCAGGAGTCTCAAAGCGGCTCACATTCTCCTTTCCCTTCCTCCCCCACAACAAACACTCTGTGAGGTGAGTGGGGCTGAGAGACTTCAAAGAAGTGTGACTGGCCCAAGGTCACCCAGCAGCTGCATGTGGAGGAGCGGAGACGCGAACCCGGCTCCCCAGATTACGAGACTACCGCTCTTAACCACTACACCACACTGGCTCTCAGTAGCCACCCCTTTGCTATGTTTCTACTGAAGTGTTTATATTCTGGCCCCATATAAATGTCAGGGTGTTGTAATACGATCCTGCCCTTGCAGGTTTAACAATCTAAGTTTCAAAGACAGAATACAGGTGAAGATAAAGGTCTGGTGGGAACCAGTGAGGAGAAAGAAAGTGTAAAGAGGCAGGTAATTCTCCACCGCACCCCCAACCCAGTTCCTAAGGGAAGGCAGAGATGCCCAACACTTAATCACAGAGGTGGAAGGGACCTAAAGGTCATCTAGTGCAACCCTAAGCAATGCAGGAATCACAGCCAAATTGTACAGGTATTGAAGTGAAAGCCAGGCGGGAATGTGTAGTTTGTGAACATGCCAAGCTTAAAACACAGCTCTTCTCATCGAAAGAGCTGCTCACCTTGTTTGATGTGGCTATAAGTTTCTGCTCTTCTTTGGAGGATGTGATGATGGGCACCTTGCAGAAGGGCTCGTAGACCTCTTTGTTCTGCTGAAACGAGAGACCCAATCAGAACGCAAGCAAGAGGTGGAAGAGAAGTCAGGCGCTCACCGGGAAGAACCTACTAGCCCAGCTGAAGACCCACCAGGAACTGAGGTACACCAGGCAGTGACTCAAGACAGGGCATTTTCTGTGGTGGCACCCTCACTATGGGATTTGCATTGCACAAGTTTTGACGCCAACTGAAGACACCTCTCTTCACCAAGGCAAACAACAAAAGGGCTTTTGTAGCCACTGTGGGTTCTCAAGTGCCTGCTTACCTGTAGGGCAGCCTGGCACTCATCCACCAGACCTTGGACCAAATAATATTTGGCTTCTGCCAGCAGCTCTTCTATCTCCCGCCGGCTCTCTGGAAGGGGTACAGCACCGTCACGCAGGTAGTTTAAGATGGTCCCAAAATGTTTACCGCAGCGGTCAATCAAAATCCAGCCTGAGACAACAGCAGATGAAAATTAATGGAGGAAGAGGCAAAGGAGGAGAGCAGAACAAAACCACTGTCTCCCTGTTACCAGTGAGAGGACCACCAACAGGCCAAGGTTTGGGGTGCCTAAATACCTTGCAGCGGAGATGGGGAACATCTGTGGCCAAGCAGATTCCCACTGGGAGGCTAGTCTGCAATCCTGGGGCCGCCACAAAAAGGGGTCACCTCTTGCACCTGCTTATAGCATCTCATGTAATGACAGGGCAGAGAGTAGAGCCTCTTGGGCTGATCTCAAGTCCCAAGCAGGATTTTGGGTGTGGGCAATGGAAGATCTATAAAGCTTTAGAAAAGGAGGTGCCCTGTGAACATTTTGGAATGCTAATGCAAGTTTACTACTTGCCTGGACAAAATAGGAATCAGCTGCAGGAAACTGGGAAAGGAAGCCCCTCCCCACTCGTTTCAGGTTCACTGAAGTGCCATGATCAGCGGCCAAGAAATAAACACCCGTCAGTTTAGTAAAAATATTTGTGGGTTGTCATTTTGGATGGCTCATTTGCAATGCTGGGCTTACATGCCCCCAAGTGGCCTCCTGATTACCTAGAGCAAGTGACCCAACAAAATAACAGATTCATAGAATCATAGAGTTGGAAGGGACCTGAAGGGCCATGGAGTTCCACTCCTTGCTATGTTCAACCCCCCTGCAAGGCAGGAATCACAGGTAAAGAATCCCTGAAAGCTAGCGAATCATTTCTCTAATCCCCCCTAATATTAAAGAAAGGGGCAAAAGGGCCAGCTAAGGGCATCTAGGAGGTAAGAGGGCTCCCTAGAAAATCTCCTGCTGCCGGCATATTCTGTTTATTAGGGTGCGATCAGTGAAAATGAAAAAGTGAAATGGAACAGGGTGCCTCCTCTTTCTTCCCCCCTCAGCTCCCTCTCCTAGCCCTTGACTGAACACAGCCAGAGAAGCAGTTTCTCAGAGGGAAGCTTCCTGCGCAATCATCAGCAAGGCACAGCCAGCCCTAAACAGACCAAAGGCTTTGGTTTATGGGCAGAGAGACAAGAATGCATTTGAGGAGGGTGGCGGGGGGGGGGGGAGCTTATGCAGGACAGACGCTTGCCTTCAACAAATAAGGGCAATGCAGGCCAAAGGATTTCATGGATGCCTTGAATTAATGGCCTTACAGTGAAAATCTGATTATGCTCTTAGTTCTCCAAGCCACGAGTTTTACATAACAGCTCCAAATGGAACAAGGGACAGTCTATCTTTCCAGCCCTGCTATCTTGCTCTACTTTGCCCTTACGGTGATTAAACCTGCAGGTTTTCTTAAAATCAGGGTGCAAAAGTCTGTATTGCTCTTACTCGCTCCCACGGGAGGCCGGGATGGCCACCAACTTGCATAAGAAGAAGAAATAAAAACTTTATTATTTATACCCCACCCATCTGTCTGGGTTTCCCTCGCCACTCTGGGCGGCTGGGTGGCCTTAAGAGAGGAGGGAACAAATTCCTAGAGGATCAAGGCTATTAGCCACGGGGATGGTGCTTTGCCTCGCAATCCAAAGCAGCCATGCTTTTGAAGGCTGGGGGCTCTGGGGTCAGATCCTGCCTGCGGGCTTCCCTTGGGGGCATCGGGTTCCCTGTGAGAACAGGAGGCTGGACTAGATAGGGCAGCTTCCATGATAGACCTCATCTAGCCCATTGTTTGGTTCCTCCCTGACCAACCTTCAGAGACTCTTAGGAAAACTTTGCTTCAAGTCAGTTATTGTTATGTTGTTAATTAGTTTTTGCTGTGTTTTTTGTGTGTATTGTTCTCTTTGTTTTTGTTTGGTTAATTGAAATTAATAAAAAGAATTTAAAAAAAAGGGAAACTTTGCTTCAGGGCTCCGACAAGTCCATCACAGAACAAGTGGCAATTTTTTTGAATATCATCATCATCATTCATTAGACTATGAACTGCCTGATACATTTGAGTCTAGCATTATAATTCTATTTTTTCCAGTTGTTAGCATGTAAGTGGAGCCTGCTGCATCTGGCCATCTCAGTGGCCAACCAGATGCCTCTTTTGGGAAACCCGCAAGCCAGAACTGAGGACGAGAGCTCTCTCCCCTCCTGTGGTTTCCAGGAACTGGGATTCAGAAGCATTACTGCCTCTGACCAGAGAGGCAGAGAATAGCCACCATGCCTGGTAGCCATCGACAGCCTTTCCTCCATGGATTTGTCCCATCTTATTCTGAAGCCATCTGAGTTAGTGGCTACCCACTGCCTCCTGTGGCAGGGAGTTCCATAGTTTAACTATGTGCTGCATAGTGCATTTTTATTAATGCAAAGAGATTGAGTGAGGCTAACGGGAGCCTCAAACGGCCACCTGCCCATCTTGGCCCTGCCGTCCCTCCTGGCCAGGAGGCCTCCATTACCTTCGCTGTCGGTGAGGACCTCCATCCGGCCACTGAACATGGCCTTGAGCATGGTGTCCTGCTTGGTCAGCGTCTGCATGGTGGTGTAGTACAGGCCCCCGCCGATGTTCAGCTTCACATACTTGGAACTGGGGCTGGCGCCTTTGAAGGACATGGTGCGGGTTGCGGCTGCTGGCACTGCAGTGCTCACCACCGTTTCTCCAGACATCTCTTCCTGCAAGAGCAAAGGAGCCTTCTGTGAGGACCCTCGTGCCCCTCTGGTTACCTGTGCATCCTAAACAGGTCGGACCAAGAGGAGCCCAGCTGGACTGGAGCCAAGGCCCTTCGGGTCCAGCTTCCTGCTGCTCAGGGGCCATCTCTGGCCTCAGGCACTGGACACAGAGGCAGCAGCCCACCTGGGCTGGGAAGAACGTAAGCAGAGTCTGGCACTGACAAACAGCCACCTCCAGGTGCCTGCCTGCCTGCAGGCTGGGCTTCATAGGCGTCCCAGTGAAGAAGGAAATGGGGTGGCACCAAGTTGTGGAAGGGGAGTCGAGGCATGGGGCCAGCGGTTAGTGTTGGACTAGGCCCTGGGAGACCAGGGTTCAAATCCCCACTTGGCCATGAGGTTCACTTGGTGACTTTGGGTGCCAGCCACAGTCTCTCAGCCTAACCTACCTCACAGGGTTGTCATGGGGATTAAATGAGGGAGGGAACAGTGTATGTCACCCTTCGTTCCTAAGAGAAAAGGCTGGGAGTTGCAAGAAAGGTTCAGAAAAGGGCGACCAAATGATAAAGGGGATGTAGAAATGCCCCTATGCGGAAAGGGTGCAGCATTTAGGACTTTGTAGTATAGAGAAAAGGCAAGTAAGAGGCAACAGGGTAGTTTTATTGAATGATACCTGGCATGGAGAAAGTGGATCGAGAAGTGTTTCTCTCTCTCAGAACTTTAGAACTCATGGGCATCCAATGATGCTGAACGCTGGAAGACTCCAGAGGGACTTCTTCAAGCAGTGCATAGGAGGCAGGGATAGCCACTAACTTAGATGGCTTTAAAAGAAGCACCTGGTTAGCCACCGTGGGAACAGAATGAGGGACCACTGGCCTGATCCAGCAGGTTCTTCTTATGTTGTTGCTAGTTATGGGGCTCTCACATGGGTGCAGTGTGGGTACACAGTGCGAGGCAGCAGGAAGTGTCTTGGCAAAACTCAATAAGGAAACTAGTGTCAGGGCTTCTCAGAGAAACGTCAGGATTTTTGCATAATTTCATCACTCAGTTGCTCTCATTGGCCTTTTGAAATACTTTTGAGAGTGTGTAAGAACTGAATTGCAAGCAAAAGATGAGCTGCTTCAGGCTGGGGGGGGGGGGGAAGGTTGATGATTCACCTCCAGCTAGTGTCCTGGTCAGGTTATGTGTGTGCTTATCATCTTCATGGCTGACTCCTGAGTGACTCCCTCCCCACAACGCTGCCTTTCTCTGCAGTAAGGGCTTGGCTTATTTTTAATTCAGCCAAGGAATTTCAGCTTCAGTCCCAAGAAGCTCTTCGGTCAGCTTTTCCACAGTGCAAGCAGTACAGACAATGGAGCAATCTCTCTTGTTCTTCCCACCTGCCCCTCCTTTCCCTAAACATCAGCCAGAGAGTTATTCTACAAACAGACGTCTTCTCACCCTCCTGCATTTAAGACTGTCAAAAGGATTCCAACCTCAAGTGACACAGCCCTGGTGTTAGATAAAGTTCTTCCTAATAGCTGCCAACTTGTGATCTACAAGAGCCTAAGCTTGGGGTCCCCAACAGCACCCTCCCATGGCCCTTGCCCAAGTCCTCCGCTCTGTTTTTTAAAATTGCTTGGGGAGGGAGTTGTTTGGTTGGAGGGGGCACATATTTTGGGGAGGGGTTCCTTTGTCTATTGGTGTAGGTGGGTATAGGTTTTCCCTGCCATTTTGGAAATGGGTGGAGTTCCGAGAACTGCTGGTTTATTTTCTGTGGAATTGGCATTTTGTGGTCCCCTTTATCGCTTCTTTCCAAAGGTGCCCCGTGCCCCAAAAGCTTCTGAATAAGCCCAGAATAAGCAGTATGAAAATGGCTGTGCTACACCCCACCCCACCCATTGTGAGTGAGAGCCTATCAAAACAAACACATGAGGTCTTTAGAGGTACCACAAAACAGCAAAGTTATCCCTCTGCAATGGACAAAGCAGGCATGAGTCACTAGCTAGAAGGAGCCCTTCTCTGACCTTATCAAGGGCTGCATTGGAGATCTATCAGGTTTGGAAATCTCCTGGGGCAGTGACAAGTGGCAGAAAGGTTCTTTTTCACTTTATCAGGCCTGGCCAGGCTTCTGTGCTAACAATAAACTTAGATCATCAGCCACCTCAGAACAATGAGTTTATCAGGGCCTCAAGCTTTGCACAGAGGGGAAATTAAAATCCCACTCACCATCACAAAGCCAATGAAAGAGCTTTGTCAGAGGGGAGAGCTTTAAGGCCATGGTTAAATTATTAGGCTGCCTGAAGGCAAGGGAGGAAGTCAATTAATATTGAAAGAGAGTGCTGAATGTTTCATGCAGCATCTTGTTACCAGTCAAGGGGAGCTCCAATTCCCACCTTATCTCAGGGACGCATTAGATAAAACCTGACAAGTCAGGATTGAAAACAACCCAGCTAGGAAAGGAAGAGCCAAGAGGAAAAAGGATAGCAACATTTCTGTGGCTGGGGGAGAATCTGACTTAGATATTCCTGGTACGCTTCTGGGGTGAGCTGAGCAGGCACTGTGCTTAACAGCAGCCCAAAGGCTAATTCAAGTAAATTCCAAGTGAACAAGACTGACTTAATAATACATGTTGTGCTGCTGCTGCAATGTCTAAGCTTACCGAGATGGTGTGATTAAGAGAAGAGAGACAGAGCAGAGAGAACCCAGTTGCCCTTTATGGAGTAGGTAAAACACAAGTATAATTTGGAACCATTTAAAGACTTTTCGCAGCCGATATAAAGGCGAGACATTAGTTGAATTATGCTTGGATAGTTTATGACACGATGGGTTTGTAAGTGAAAGGTCTTACCTTCCATCTTGTTGCTATCCTTAACGGAGCACAAGTAAATCAGTTCATATGTTTATAATAACATGAAATAAAGAGAAGGGATGGGTGGGGGGTTTGAAAGACTTTCCTCATATCTTCATGCCCTTCAGAGGATCCCTAAGTGGCTCACAATAACACAAATTTACTACAAAACACACATCCGTCTAAAAATACAAACCGGAAGCAGAGCAGTCAGATAGAATCATAGAATTGTACATTGGAAGGGACCCCAAGGGTCATCTAGTCCAACACTCTAATACACTCTATGTCAGTGGTGCCCAAACTTTTTTCAAGGAGGGCCAGATTTGATGAAGTGAAGGGCCCTGAGGGCCAACCAAAGTTGTTGCACTTTTTTTAGGATTGAAATTGTTGAGCTTTTTTTTTTTTAGGGTTGAAGTTGTTGAGGGGTTTTTTGAGGATTTTACCCCATAAACTGCCGAAGGGGCTGGATTAGGCCCCCGAAACGGACTTTGGACATGTCTGTGGTAGAGCCTTTGGCCACCAAGGGAACCAAAGGTGTGCTAAAGGTGGGAAAGGAGATTGCAGAGGAGCTGAACGGATTATTTGCATCTGTCTTCAGAGCAGAAGACTCGCGAGTAACATAAAAGTAATAGGGTGAAACAGGAGAGATGCGAGCCGGGAAGGGTGACGGAAGGGCCCGGCCAGGCGGCGACTCACCTCGCAGGCGGTGCGCCATCCCTTTGGCCCAGGCGAGGTGGCGAGGCGGCGGCGGCGGCTGCTCGGCAACCTCCTCCTCGGGCTCGAAGCCCGGGTTGTCCCGGCTCCAGGCCTGCCTCGAGCAAGACGAGAGCGGCGGCGACGGCGAGCAAGATGAAGGAGGAGGAGGAGGAGAAGCGCCGACGACGACTCTGCCGCCGCTGCCCGGCGGGTTCCGCAGCCGCCCCAGCTCCAGATGCTCCAGGCCGCCGGGAGGGCAAAGTCCCGCCATGGCCCCCCCGACCCTGGACGAAGGCCGCCGCCGCCGCCTCAGAAATTTTCTCTCAGGCCGGCCGAGTAACAGCGCGGGAAGGGAGCGCCTTCGCTTTCTCCACCGCCCGCCTTCCAGCCCCCCATCCCCGCCCACAGCGCGCGCCTCGCAGGGGGAAGCGGGCAGGCCGGGCTGCATGTGTCTCTTGACCAGGAAGCTGCGGGGAGGGGAAGAGCGGTGCTCCCCACACAGCCAGGAGCTCCTGCGGTTCCTTCCGAATCTAATAGGGTTTTGTTTTGTTTTGGTCTCTCTTTTTGCAGCTTCAGCTGCCGACACAACTGTCCTAGGCTTCGATTAGGATGGTAGACTTGGAAAGGGATCCCCGGGGTTCCTCTAGTGACTAGAGAATAAAAGGTGAAGGCTGGCGGCCGGCGGCGGCTACACGGGCCACATGACGAGGTCTGGCGGGCCGGATTCGGCCCGCGGACCTTGTGTTTGACACCCGTGCTCTATGTCAAACTGGCACTCTTCAGATATCTTGGGACTACAAATCCCATGGTTGTGCTGGTTAAGGCTGGTAGGAGTTGTCGTCCAAAGCCCCTGGAGAGCACCAAGGTATGGGAAAGACTGTTCTAATAGAGCACCCTAAACTGATCCCCTATTCTCAAAACCCTGGTGGGAGAGAATGGTCTTGACTGGTTTTCTAAAGACTCCAGTGCAGAATGTTTGGTGGACTTTCCCTACAGAGGGAGAGTCCCCATGCAAAGTGTCCACATGGAACAAACTAAAATATTCAACAGTCCACCCGCTTCTTAAACCTTTCTTGTATGCCCCATCTTTGCCTGGCCTCCCCCAATTCCTCCTTCTCACCTTCCCAGAACCATCACGACCCATTAACAGCAATTCCCACATCTTCTTGCAGTGAGTTCCATAGGACAATGGTGTGTTGAGTGAAGAAGTCCTTCTTTTGGTCCAACAGTTTCATCTGATGAATTCACTCCACGTATGCACTCCCCGTAGATGACCCACAAGACCGTCTCATGGCATCCCATTTGCTATCCTCTCCCCTGCCCCCAGGGGCCATCCAAGGTGTGGATCACTTCTGAGTAAACCTGCATAGGATTTGCACTGAAAGAACAGTCTGTCTCCCTCCAGATGACTTGGGACCACTTAAGAAGACACCTGAAGGCTTATAGGAGGTTTTCAATGTTTAGTGCTCTGTTATGTTTTAATATATGTTGGAAGCTGTCCAGAGTTGTTGGGACAACCCAGTCAAGTGGGCGGGGTACGAAAAAATATTATTACAACTCCCAAGTTGTGCTGATGAGAACTGATGGGAGTTGTCATCTGGAGGGCACCAGGTTGGAGAAGGGGGCTGGGCATTTAATGCACAGTTTATCCCTTCCTAAGCCCCGCCTCCCCTCCGGGCCAAGCTCTAACATGCCACGCACATTGATGGCCCCACAGGACAGATCATCATCATAATCGGAACTGATTTTATTGATGTTGGGTTTCATCCTCATGCTCACCGGGGGGGGGGGGGTTGGGGCCCACTCGAAACTTCTCCCCGCTGAAAGACACGGGGTCTCGGAAGCCAGAGAGGAGGAGGAGGAGGAGGAGGAGGAGAGGTCGCCCCCTTTCCCTGGGCTCTGCCCCAAAGGGCCCTAAGAGGCCCCCCCCGCCCCAAGGGCTTCCTCACCAGACCCCCCCAGGTCCCCCCCTCCCTCCCCCCCCCTGCTCACCATGAACAGCCCCTCGCGAGGCCTCCCTCAGCCAACCAGGTCCCGAGGCGAAGACGAGGAAGAAGCAGCGGGTGACGCACGCGAGGAAGGGGCGGGGCGCCCCCCAAAAACTTTTCTGCCGAGCCCCACCCCGATTCTACCCATGCTCCTTTGCGTTCCTCCCCGGCTTTTTCCACAAGGAGGTGGGCGGAACCCAAATCCCAAGGACCTGAGTTTCCGGACGGAGGAATGAAAGCGACGGGCAGGGCCAGCTCCTGGGAGCGCCGGTCGCGACTGGGCAAGTCTAGCCCTCCTTCCATCTCTATGCCTCTTGCGCTCCGGCTGCGGGAGGAGAGGCGGGACTTCCGGGCCAGCGGCCGGTTTCTTCCCAAGGGCCGGAAGCGCCGGTGTTTTCCTTGACTCTATGGTCCGTTTCTGGCGGTCCTCCTTGGAGTTCTTTGGGGGGGAAGGGGGGGGAGGCGGCCGTTATCGAGGCGACGGAGGGGGAGGAGGAGGAGGAAGGGCAAAGGGCAAAGGCAAAGCCGGACAGCGCCTAACAACTAGCGGGTCATACATACATAAACACTCTCTCTCTCTCTCTCTCTCTCTCTCCCCTTGGAGCTCCCGGCGACCCTGGCAGGTAGGACGCGGCGTTGGCGCCGCCCTCGCTGGCGCGGAGCCGGAGGGTCGTGAGGCGCAGCTCGCGGCGGGGGCGAGGTTCCAGTGGCTGACCTCCTGCCTCTCCCCGCAGAGCCCGGGAGGGCCTCCTCGACTCCCGAATGGCGCAGCCGCTGCGCGCGGAAGCGGCCCGAGAGCTCCTCTGCCTCGGCTAGAGAGAGAGAGAGGGGTGAGGAGGGAAGTCCTGGGTGGGGCAGCGGAGACCGGGCAGGAGGAGCGCCCTAGATCCCTTTGGGAGCCCCGCTTTCCGGTCTGCTAGCCGTAAGCCTTTGCCTGGTTCTCTGAATGCGGTGGGCTCGAGCCTCATGCCAGACAGCCACTTCCGCTTCATCCCAAAGACCTCACCTGTCCAGGTAGGGAAAGGCTGAGGGAGATCGTTTTCATTTAATGTTCGGGAAAGTGCTCCGTGTAGTTGTGAAGGAGCAGCTCTCTGCCTAAAAGCTCACCATCTGAATCAAAACATGAATAGAGAAGGTTCAAGGGTTCAATTTGCAGGATGCTGTGTTAGCTGGACCCTTTCCTTTTGTAAAACAGAACTCCAGGTGATGCTAGAAAAGGGGTGCCCAAAATGAAGGATGCCTGTTCAGTAGCTAACCTGACGGTAAGTGAGTAAAGGGATCTCGGCAGAACCCAAGAGGAGTTCTGTTCCATATTGTGGTAGTGTTGTAGGCAATGCAAGCAGGTGTGGCACAGCTTTCCCAGCTTGTCCTTCCCCTCTCCTCCTGTTGCCAGAGACCTCCAAAATGTTCAGCGCAGCCCAGTTGTCTAAGGCCCAGTTCCTTGACAAGGCGCGCCAGGCGCGTGAGGAGCGCCGGGAGCTGAAGGAGCGTGAGCGAGCGGCAGTGCAGATCCAGGCCCTTGTCCGAAGGTTCTTGTGCCGCTGTCGTTTGCAGCGGGAAATCAGGTGCGTGCAAAGCGTGTGCAGGTGCTGGGTGGAGTTGGCTTTTGGCCTCTGGGGACTGAAGCCTTTTGCCAGTGGCTATGCCAGTGCTGGCTCCCAGGGTCCCTTGTCTTCAATGAGGGGGGTGCTGCAAGATCCAAATCCTCTCCTGCTGCCTTTGAACTTTTTGGATCCTCTGAGCAAAGTGAGCGTGGCATTGCTCTTGGGGCATTGGTGGGCCCTTTGACTCTCTAGGGCGCTGGCAAATTCCTGAACTTCCTACCCAGTGTAGCAAGAGAAATATCTTAAGTCAGTCATTGTGTGTGGGCATCTTGGCCTGTTCTGCCATGTATGCTCTGAGCCGATCTGTAGCTCCTTCTGCTGCCTCTATCCAGAGGAAAGACCTGAACAGTGTCGCCATTTGTCATGGAAGGGGGGGGGCATCTACCTCACCTGCACGCACCAGCCTTTCTCAAATTACATTGTATCTTTTCTTTTGGACTTTCCATTGTGCTCCCCAGGAGAGAAGTGGATGACTTTTTTGATGCAAACGGGCCTGGCAAGAAGACAGCACTTTCGATCTTCAAAATATCCCGGAAGCTGCTCTTTGTTTTCAGGTGCCAACATGACAAAGAGGTACTACTGCTTTGCTGAAGGTCTCCTCGTTGCATGGTATTTATTCTTTATGCTAGGGGTGGGGCAGCTGCTGTGTTGGAAGTATCAGTGTGGCTGTTCCAGTCACACAATGGGGAGGGAGAATTTTCTGGAACAATGTGAGCTTGGACAGAAACTACTTACTGCAGCAGCAGATTCTGCCTACTTCCAGGCTTGCCCGAATTCTGAAAATGATCTTGAGCCCCAGAGTCTCTGCAGGGGCAAATATGTGTTCCATAGGAGAACTGTTGCATTTTTCAAGAGGTAAGCTGAGCCCCAAAACACATATCCATAGAAAGAACTGCTGCTGTCCCTTTGTGTGAGTTTTGCCACTTGGGATGTATCTCCTTTTGTAGGAGTCCTGGGCCATTCTGCTATGTTTTTATGTTCCAAATGATTGGGTGAACCAACTGACACAATGCAGAATGCCCTATCCTTGGAGCAGGGATGTCCCCACCTGTGATCCTCCAGAGGCTGCTGGACTCCCAGCTCCCATAATTCCTGACCATCAGCCATGCTGGTGGGGCTGGTGGGAGTTGGAGTCCAGCAACATCTTGAGGGCCACAGATTCCCCATCCCTAATCTAGAGGGAGGATGCTGCTCTGAAAGAGTAACTGCACTGGAGACCAGTCAGCGCATGAGCCTCATGCTCTGCTTTAGACGGGCCATTTGGAGAACAGGATGCCGGACTAGGTGGGCCATTGGCCTCCATCCAGCAGGGCTGCTCTTACGATCTTGAGCAAAAGACAACCTTTGGATTGTAAGAGTGAAGTCTGTTTACTGGAAATAATGGAAAGCACTGCTTTGCAGGAACCATTGGATTGAGGCAACAAAATGATTATAATTTCGTATTGACTCACCTGCTTTTCATTACAGAGATTTGAAAAGTTGTGCCGCTGTATCCTTAACAGTATGGATGCTGAAAATGACCCTAAGGTGAGCTAAAGTCACTTTTCATAGACTTTAACATGAGAGTATGTGCATATTTTCCCCCATAAAATATCCCCAAGAGCAGGTGGAGAATTTTTTTAATTCCATAAGCATATGCTGGAGCATTGCAGGCCAGTGTTTCCTGAGAAACATGAATATTTGTGGTTGTTGTAAAACAACCAGTGCCAGAGGCTTCCCTGCCACATACACACTGCAGCTCTGAATTATGGGGTGACAGTGCTTTGTTCTGCATTTTCCCAGTCCAGCAACTGAATGATGGCGTCTCCCTCCCCTCCCGCAGTTATCATGGTCTTCTGTCACTTCCCCACAGGTGTGGTATGTGTCCCTTGCACTTTCGAAGGAGCTCACACTGATGTGGATTAAGCAGGTCAAGGATGTGCTGTGGCTTTGCTGTGAGTTTCTGAAGCTGCTTAAGGTATGGACTGACTTGGCTGTCTGTTTTGTGTGTGTTTTCACTGGTCTGTGACCATTCCAGACTTCCATTTCATGTCTCTGGCGGTTCTTTCCCCCAGCCAGACATATTGCAAGACTCTAAGCTGGTGAATCTGCACCTCACAATGCTGGTGACATTTACGGACACTTCCACTTGGAGAATCCTGAGGGGGAAAGGTAGGTGTGTCGAGTTCCATTTTTCTAGGGCTTTCTACTAGCCAAAATGACAAGGCTTTTTTATACTTGCTGTGGAATCTTGTCAGCTTCTCAAAGATGAGTGATGGATGGCACTGTTTCTGCCTTGCCTGCAGAAGAAAGTGCCTGCTCAGCATCTGTTTTGTTCACAAAGTATGTAGTACAGAGATAGAGATACTTGAAGTAACTTCCAAGGTTTTGGGCTTTAAGGTTGGCATCAGATGCCCACTTAATTTTGAATTATAAGACCAGCCCGTTCTCTGGAGAGCAGTTTGCCCCATAGTGTATGATTTAGCCGCAATTGCCAGCTGTCTCCTTCTGTGGTCTTCCTCTTGCAGGAGAAAGTCTACGGCCTGCCTTGAACCACATCTGTGCA